>NC_092436.1:3567437-3883865 GCF_036169615.1 Heliangelus exortis | reverse complement strand
GTGGAGAATGTTGTGGATCTGTTGAACACTGCAGGGTAATATCACACAGCAGTCTGACAGGCAGGGAAGAACCTCTCTGAATTGCAGCTGTGGAAGAAAGCAGTGTAATTTGGAATTTGCCTTTAGGCAGCAAGGGTAAAATCTGCATTCTTAAGCAAGGTGTCAGGAAGTCTTTGGAGACAAGTGGTAAGTATTTCCCATGGGAAAGGCTGTACATCTGAGCACCTTGGGCTTCCTTATCTACTGAGCAGTGCTCTTGAGAGATGGAAATCAGCAACTTTCTGGCTATAAGATTTCTTCATCTATCTAGCAAAGGGCCTGCAAATGGACTTTTGCTCTATATTTATTCTACTTTTACTATTTATATGCAGTCTTGAAGTATTTTCTAAGTGGCTTTCTCTTGACTTCAAGAGTTATTTGGTGTGATAAGTTTTTGCATTACATTAACTTATTTCTTCTTTATTGCAGTGCTCATATCTCTCCCATAAGTATCTTGCCAGCTTCTGCAGAGTAAGTATAATGAAAATACTTGAACTGTGCTATTACTAGAACATGTGTAGAAACTATTTCTTCTTTCAAGAAGCAGAAATGCAGGAGGTTTGTTGATTACAGTTACAAGCAAACATACTATAGTGTGAAGTATGTCACTTATGGCATTTAACAGTAATGCAGGAAAAACCTGATGTGTGTCAGTGTTGTTGACTGCAGAAGCATGAGAACACAGTATGATAGTATCTCAATTCCAAAACACTTTGTGTTTGACTTTAAAATTATGTGGAGGAAAAGTAAACCCACAACTCCAGAGTTAAAAATGGGGTGAAATATTTTAAGATATTTACAGGAAAAAATGTATAGGTCTAATTTCTTATTTTGTATGTGCTGCCTAAGAAACACCCAACAGAGTCTGTTTTGTCTTTGGGTATCTCCTATGTCTTCCATCAAGTAGGTGCTTGGGGTCTCTGTCGTGTAAGTTTTATTATCCCAGCCTTTCTGCATAGCTGATCAATGCAAAAGGAGAGTTCTTACTGTGCATTTTCTGTCTTGTGTTTTTAGTATTTTAGAAAGAACAATAAGAGCAGCTGTGGAACAGCACCTTTTTGACCTGCAGAGCAGCTTAGATAATGATCTGAAACATATACAGCAACACAGACTGGGCTGTAACAGTGAAGAAAAAACTCCCAGCGGGGATGAGGAAGGATCTAACAACCAGTAAGATTTTGTTGTATCTGTAATGAATTCCATAAGATCTCATATCTTAACTCTTCCAAAGCAAACTATCCCAATCCCTCACCTCAACCCAAAGCAAAAGTTGTGACTTCTGTTATTAATTTTAACTTATCACATATTTTAAACCAAATTGGCTTCCTTCAGTTGTCAGTAATCAACAGCTCCTGGATTAAATATTTTAAATTTACCTTACAGCTGAAAATGTTGTGAAGTATAATTACATCACTGCTGAATTCTGTGCAAGTAGCACAAGAATTTAAACTTAGCCCAGCACTTTTGTTGTTATCTCATTGATATTACTTACAATACAATTTTACCATATGAAGAATACTGTAGGTGCTGTTTCACTTTCTTTACCCTATCTTTCCTCATCAATACAGCTATTTTAATGCTCTGTCTGCCAGTATCAACAAAACAGCTAAAAATGGATAAAATGAGCTCTGTGGGTCTGTTTACACAGTTTCAGCTTCATTTGATCAACTGTTTCTTTTACTGTAAATCTTGCTGTGGTATGAGTCTAGTGATGGTAGCATTGAGAAGCTCTCCAAAAATGTGTGGTTAAGTAGAACTTGAGTACCTGAATTCCTTTGTTCTTCAGTCTGTAACAGATGAAGTATTCAGAGACTTGAATGCTGTTTTCTAAATTTTTTAATCTTTACTATTTTAAGTAGTTTTATCTGTGACAAGAGATTGCACAGAAGTTAGCAGCTCATCATAGAAGTAGTAATCACTGCTGGTAATGATAAATTAAAACTGTCATGTTAGGGACTGAAGTAATTTTCAAGTGGGTAGTCACCTGAAAGAGCTCTTGGAGCTGAGTTCCTTCACTCACAGCGTCAGTGCTGTAAAAGCTGTCTGACTTCACAGAAGCAGAGGCTGGAAGTACTGTCACTGTAGGTTTGAAACTGATATACTCTGGCACAGTGACTATTTCAGATGTTTCTCATCATCATTCCACTGTGGATTAACCATAAGAGAGGATACATGATAGTGTTCTTGAAAGAGGTTATCTGGGTCCTTTAAAATAGTGACTCCATCAGGCTGTGCATGAGGCAGATATTAATTGAATAACTAAAAATTGCAGTGATCCAGGATGAATTTCTTACAACTAACTTAAAATAATTGTTGGAGTTAAGAGAGTTAAAATATTAAATTCTGATCCATCCTCTTTAGTATTTGTGTATCTGATAGAAGGAGGAGTATCTCTAAAAATAGAGTGGAATTCTTTGTGAGTAAAGAGCAGGAAAGCAAGAAAGTCAAAAGCTTGTAATGAATTACAGAATTATGTGGTAACAGGGATGCTGGTATCTAAAGAATATATGGACATAAACATAGTATAAGCTTTAATCAGGCTGTACTCTTGCAAGCCTTGAGTTGCATTCTAAGAAGATAAAATGTTAGAAATAATGGGATTTTTGTCATTGGAGGAGGCAGCTTAATGGTAAAAAAGCCTGGTGTTTGATACTCTTTAAGGAAAAAAAGTGTAGGGTTTTGTTTGTTTTGGTTTTTTTTCTTGTAATGGTAGAACTGGGTTGCTGATGTCTTTCTGTTCATCTTTGTAGGAATGATGTTATTGAAGATAATGACACTGGTAACAGTGAGAACACAGGAGGCTGCTCTGAAGTATTGGTTTGCACTGATTTAGACAGTGAACTTATAAAACATGATACTGTAACTGAGGAAGAAGAAAGTGTTCAGGTGAGAGGAAGAGCCTCCTGCCTATGATAATCATAAATTGCTGTGATGATACCAAAGTGTTTTAGAGATCCAAGTTTTCCAAATAGCTCTGATGCAGCCTACACATTGTTGTTGCTCTGTGCAGTTAATTCTCTGCTGTGCAGTTTGTAGAGAGGCACAGAAAAAAATTTGTGTACTTGGGTACAACTTGTTTGGGCTCTGACTAATATTTTTCTGTTGATCTTTCACAGGTACCAGCCCTTCCTTCTGCTCAGGTAAGTCAGTGTGTCAGCAAGCATAGCAGCTCTTAGAATAGCATCTGTGTTAGTAAAATGCTTCCTGTGGAGCAGACCTGAAGCTGTGATTGTAGCATAGCCCACAACAGCCCTCCTGTGTGAAAGGAGTTTGAGAAGGGCATTTGGGGTTGTAGGAGAGGAAATATGTGCATGTGAGCTCTCCTCTGGGTCTGAAATGGAAACAGGAGCAGCTGTTTCCTCAACTACAATAAGTGTGGCTATGCAAGACTTGCACAGCTCATCTCCGGGGTGGAAATTATCTCTCAGAGCATGACAAATGCACTGTAATTAAAAATTGTTTCCTCGACTTGCAATTTGTTACTTGAGGACTGAAATAATGTAAACAGGATAATGGAGTTTTGTCTGATGAGGGTACTACTGTCAGCAGTGTAATACTGGTCATTGTTTGAACTCTCCAGGTAACTTTATTTTATATTCAGGTGTTTGTGAGAACCTTCTGAAACCAAATGTAATCTCTAATTGTAACATATTTTATATTTCAAATTTCTTATATGCTCCCAAATGAGAAACTTTAAGAATCAAGTACTCAGCTGTGGCATAAATGCTTAAAGTAATCAAGACTTGTGCCAACTTTTAGTGAACAAAATGGTGATACGTATTCATCTGAACTCATTTTGTGAGATGGTGTCATGAAAATGCCAGCATTTCTTCATCCCCTTCCCGTTCTCTTGCTGCTTTATTTAGTAACAGGGATTAGTAGCTTCTTTTAGAAAGTCTGTCAGACTTGTTTCATTTCATATATGCTGAGCAAAAGTCTACATGCAACTAGTTATTTTCAGGACTAGGGTATACTTACTGCCATGATTTTAGTTGCTTCAGACTTTGTGCTATGATTAACAACTTGCAATAGAACTGTTGGTGTTAATATTTGAAAGAAATAAGAAAAAATTGTTTTCCTGAAGTTGGAAAGTAATTTTGTCTTCCAATTATTAGAACACCTGCTTACTGCCTTGACTTTAAATGTAAAAATACTGCATGGTTAAAAAGTACAAATTCCCCCCCCCCAAAAAGCTGTACTTGTAGTTTTGAGGGTTTTTTGTGCTTAGTGATGATTACAGAAATGTTTCCAGCTGAGAATCCCATTCCCAAATCTTCCTAAATATTTTTTACCAACAGACTGCAGACGTATTATTGAAACCATGTGATAAAGATGTAGATGTTGATGGAGAAAATAGTGAAAGGTATGTATTGTTGTTTTGCTTTCTTTAAGTCTACATGGCAGAATGTGTAACTTCAGTTCTGAAAAGTAAAACTATCAAACTGGTGATTTGTGAAACAAAACTTTTCACATGTGAAAACACAGAGGAGGTGGAGTTACCTTTTGTGATGATGATATAAAGATGCATGCACTTGAAAGAGAAAATAAATACAATATAATAAATACAATATAATAAATACAATATAATAAATACAATATAATAAATACAATATAATAAATACAATATAATAAATACAATATAATAAATACAATATAATAAATACAATATAATAAATACAATATAATAAATACAATCAAATACAATACAATGTAACAAAATAAATACAATATAATCCTATATAGTATATATTTTGGGGTTGATTTTTCATGAACAATCGTATATTCTAGGCAATATAAATAGAAGAAGTTATTTTCTTTGAAAATATTTTGACATATTTTATTGCTTTGAAGGACTGAAGAATTAATGCTGATAATAATGACTAAGCAGGAGACTTTGAAGTTAATTTGCAGTTCGACTTCAGCATTGATTGAAATTTCAGTTTGAGTTTTGAAATATTTACTCGTAATTTGAGCTCATAGCTTTTTTTTGCTTAACTTGATTTAAGTGGAGTTGTTTACATGCTTCAGCTTGAAATTTGGTAGGGAGAACAAAGAGGAGGGAAAAAGCCCCCATAAATGTAACATTTGCTCCCCAGAATTTTAGTTATCACTTTAAAGAAATCCATTACATATCTGCTAAAGCTGGACTAGGTTATGCAAGAAGAAAGGGGAAGGTGTGGTATTTACTGTCCATTAAGATTTTATCTTTAAAATAATAACTACATCTGTTTCTTCTTTTTAGGCAAAATAGTATATTGCTTGGTGGCAATGATAAAATATCTTCAGAGATATTTCTGGTAAGGTTATAATTTCATTTATATACAGATACACAGCATCTTAGAAATTCACATGCAATACAGATACAAAGAAAACCAATACATTTAGCTTTTAAAATGCTGTGTTGGTTGGCCTGCTGCAAGGTTTGCAGAACCTCTCAGAGATCATCATCTCAGCTTCAGAGGAACTTTTGGCAGCAGACCAAACTTACACATCTTGTGTAAGGAATGCTTTGTAATGCAAATAATTGAGTTAGGAGAGAATAATGTTTTGGGTTTTTTTGTTTGTATTCCCCAGAAAATTTCCAGAAGTGCTGTAACCAGCACTGATGAGGTACCTGATTTCCAGTTGCTAAAGAATAATAATAAACATGGTCTGTTATGTTATTTAAATACAGGATTCAAGTAGCAAGAGTTGTGATCTGAATGCAAATACTGATTCAGAGGTGTCAGAAGATGGCAGCGTTAATGTTACTGAGGAAGCTCTGAGTGTCCAAGTACCACGACTAGATCTGAAGAATGTATCTGATGGAGACAAATGGGAAGGTAATTTTCACCCTTCAGCTCACCATATAGTTAGTTAGTAATGATAAGTAGAACACTGAACAAAGTAGAGGCAGCTGACGACTTCTTTTTTAGTTCAATAGGAATAGAATGTTCATACACACGTGGTAAGATTGACCAAGTCATGACGTAGGTCCCATTATATTTCAGAAATATTTGCAATTTAAATAAGGACCTTTAAAAGCTGTAAAGAAAAAAATAGTCAAAGGAGCAACTAAAGAAAGCAGAAAAGGCTGTTTTATAGTAGAGGCTTGTGTTTTGTCTTGTTTAAGTGGCTTACAATTCCCACAACTCTTGAGTCTCCCATGCGAGGCCTTGAAAGCACTTTCTCTGATTACATGTATGATGATGACATACAGTTAATATTCATGTGGTTTTGTTTTGTGGTTTTGTTTACTTTATTTAAGCTACTAAACACAACAATTTACATTTCAATTATTTTGAAAAAGCCTATTGGTTGTCTTGTTTTAAACATCAGGAATGTCACGTGTTGGTTTCCATGTTGTTAGACTACTTGAAATGGCTTTAGATTTTCAAATAAAAGTTAACAGCAGCAGGTGGATATTATTTCTGTGCCCATTCTCCCTCCATTGTTTGGATTTTAGGAAAATGTTTAAAATACAATTCTCTCTGAGACAGGGTTTGTTATATTTGTGATCTTATTCTTCCTGGCCTTCCAGGTTTAGCCAGCCCATAAGCTTGTGACTGGATTGAATTTTGTTGCTAAATTGTCTGGTAATAACTGTTGAAACTGTTTCAGTTTTCTAATAGCATAACCCCTTTGTAACCAGAGGAAAACCCTCTTGTCAATATCTTCTTTTCAAAGTACTTATCTTCTTATGTTTTCTTATATCCTGTTTCCTCTGCCTAGTGTTGATACTCTGAATCATCACACTTAAACGCAAGTGATACAGTTTGCTAGAATACTGTGAACTGTCACTGACATCTCAATGGCCACAGTCCACTTGTTTCCAATTTTAAAAACTTGCAAACACAACCTGATAGATAGAATACAGATTTTAGTAGGCAGGAGTGAACAGGCTGTTCAGTGACAGCTGCCCTTTGGAATGCCTGTGGCATGGTCAGATGTTTGTCAGGTGCTGGTAACAAAGAATGACTGCTCTTAACTTCTGGATGCTGTGTTGTAAATACTAAAATTAGTGAAATGTACCTGGGATGTGTGGAATTTAACAGTGCAGCTTATAGTTGTAGCATGTTAGCACATAAAGCATTGTTCTGAAGCTCAAAAGGTGATAATTTACTGTTAATTTGTCACCAGCGTCATCTGTTCTCCAAATTAGTTGCCTGCATTAATCCACCCTTTTTAACCCTTTGACATGTGATGAGGTTTGAAACTCTTGATTGGCTTACTTGGATTTGTAAATTATTTGCTGGTTGACATTCTTGAGCCCTGGCAACTGTACATTCAGAGTAAATCATGTCCTAAGGACATTGATTTGCAGGCATCTGAAGACACCGAGTCCAGATTCTCGTTCTTGTGTCCCAAGTTAATAACTTTGTCTAAGGATTAGCAAACAAATAATAAAAAAACCTGCTTATGTTCTCAGTGTTTTATTTACATTAATTGCTTCCTTGCACATTGCATTTTGTTGCATCCTCTATTTCTGTTATTCTGATTTAATAAGTATTGTCGGAGGTTTGTGGCTTCCATTTTCATTATTTCCTTAAATCTGCTTGTAAAAGTTGCTTTGGTTTTACTTACCTAAATAATTTTATGACCCTTACTGTAAAAAGAAAGTAGCATACCTTTGTATAAATGCATATTACAAGCTTTTTGGTAGTGAAATGATGACATTTTGCAAGAAGTGTTGTTTCATTGAGAAGTATTTTAATTTTGGCTATTTTCCAGTCCTGTTTAGAATGGTTATTGTGATCTCAGCCATTCATGGCACTGCAAGGCCTTGTACCTTTCCACCAAAGGAGATTTGCATTGTAAAGAAATAAATACATGTCCAAAGCTGGTTACAAGATTTGGGTTATTAAAACCTATGTAGTAGAAAACTTCAAGGCCTGTAACCAGCAAAGTTCTTGAAAAGGCACATCAAATGCTTGCTGTCTTAAGGCAAAAATACAGATCAGTTAATCTGTATTTCTGAGTATTTTTTTTTCTGCATTTTCCCTGCTTTTTGGAAATCACCACCATCTCTATTATTTACAAGCCGTGAGCAAAATCATATTGAGAACCTGTCTTTTGTTAATGTGAGGATGCATGAGACTCTTATTAAACTAAAATAAGTCTTTACTATTCCTATATCAGTTCCTCGTAAATCTTTTCAGTAAAAAGTTCCAATTTGCTAAGGACTGAGCATCCTTACCTGCCATTGAAATTGTTTGGAAGCTGAGAGTGCTCAGGACCTGGCCCAAAAGATGGGATATTTTTCCCTGGTACTGTTATCTTCCTGCTTTACATGTTATGTATAGTTTGTTCTGACTGTGCTGTGTGTTCACCTTAGTATTTTTGCCATTCTTTTTCATTTTATTAGCGCCATGCCCTATCACTTTTCCCCTCATTGATTTCAAAACAATGCATCTGCAGAGAGAAGGGGAGGGTAAGTATGGTTCGCCATACGTTCAGTTATCTGCCTTTTGATAGTTTATGGTTTGCTTTCTAACTAACCCTTCACCTGCTGTCCCTTATTATCTTGGGAGTGTTCTGATCTGCAGTTTTTTTTTTGTTCGCTTTTTTTCCTAAAAGGCCCTCTTCTTGTATCTTGTCCTGTGTAAACAGGCAAGATCACAGCTTAAAAACAAAATGAAAAATCCCAATAATACTTAGTGAATGTACAATGGAAAGCAGGTACAAGGGTTATTTTTTTGAAGATTACTTTGTGGGTTTTATTGTTGTTCTGCACACTTTGAACCCAGTTTTCAAATTTCTGATTTGAACTGGAAAATACAGGCAACTGTCTGAAAAGAAAAGGGGGGTGGGATTTTAAATTTAAGTGCTTTGAAGGCCATATCAGCTTTTTGTTAGACAGCAAGGAAATCATACCTGAGAATTTTAAGGGATGTAAGCAACTCAGCTTTTACAAGGATTTTTAAAAAATGATTGTTTTGGAATCTCCTGCCTTAAGAAAATCAGCTTCCACAAATTAAGAAATCTCTTTTTCTCAGTGGTGTCAAGATGGAATTAAATTTAAAAACCCAACAACACTCCTTTATAAAGACTTTAGCAAATGGGCATTGTACCTAAAGAGGTATTGTCAAGCTTACCTTCTTCAAAACCAAGAGGACAGTCTTTCAGAGTACATGCTTAAGGTATAAAAATTAATTTCCACAACTAAATATTGCAACAGCCAATAAATTTATTCTTCCAACTTTGGATTTCTGATAAGTAAATAGGCTCTTTTACACTGTTGAACTGTTCAGAAATGCATACTCCCAAGAGACACTTTGAAAAAGGGATCCTAGTGTGCATACTTCATTTCAGTACCTTTTTCTTTCGATTGTTACATGACAGAATTTGTAGCCCTGATGTATTTCAATGTTTTTATTCACTTTGTGTACGACACCACATCCTTTAGAGCATACAAGACTAAGCATTGAGTACGTGTTTTTGTTGCCTTTTGCCTCCAGTTTAGAATTCTGTTAACAGAAAGGTACCATTTTGCTTCCCTTTTTTATCTTCTAGATCCATTTCCTGCTTTCAAATCTTGGCAGGAGGACAGTGAATCTGGAGAGGCTCAGCTTTCCCCACAGGCTGGAAGGATGACTAACCATCCATTGGAAGAGGACTGTCATCCCATATTGTCACATCGGAGTTTGGATTTTGGGCAAAGCCAACGTTTCTTACATGATCCAGAAACATTGGATTCTTCATCCAAAGCACTTTCTTTCCTTAGGTATGTATTTGAATGCAATTAGGTGGCTGTTAGGATGGGAGTCATAACTGCCAGTATGGAAATACAGCTGTTGTATACAGCAACTTTATATGGGTTTTCATGATATGAAGTGATTGAAGACCGAGGTCAAATGGACCATTATGTGGACATGTGGATGTTCATCTAGAAGCTGCCATAGTGAGTCAGAGCAGAGGTTCACCTGGGGTGATACTGACTCTCAAAGTGGCCACTGGCAGATGTTGAGGGAGAGAGGATAAAAATAGGGCAAGCTTGCACAGATTTCCCTGGCATTTGATGAGGGCTTCTGACAACCTGCTGTACTTGGCACTTCCTGGGCTGAACATAGTATTTATATCCTGTGTTTACCAGTTTTTACTGGACTGCTGGTCTAGGATTTTTATGAAAGTTTTGGTTGTTTGTTTTTTGGGTTTGGTTTGCTTTTATCTCCAGTAGCATGAATTTCTCTTTTCATGTTGCATGATTTTGCATTTGTTTTGTGTGCCATGTTATTCATTTCCAGTACAGAGAGCCAGTTTATACAAACCATTGCAACTGAGGTGTGCAGTTTGGGAAAGTTCTTCATCTGGGCTGTGGAAGGGCTCCTAATACAGCTCTGCTACTGCAGATTCAGAGGATTGAGCCCATCAAACCCTGTGTATGAAAGTAGAGGTGTAAATAAACAAGCTGCCAAGTTACTTGTGTGACACCTGGGGAGTGAGACCCTCTAAAACTGTAAATAACCTGTAACCTGTACAGGGTACTGCTGTTACTATGAAAGAGAATTTAAGAATGACTGTGCCTTTTAGGAAGAAATAATCCCATAAAAATGAGAAAAATCTCAGACAGGAAAAATGAAGTTTAGAGTCTTCAATTCTCTGTCTGAAAATTCATAAAGTGGATTGAAAAAGATGCTTGCCCAGGTTTTCTCTAGTTAGCTGTAGAAGATAGTTGGTAAGAACTATTAAAATGATGCAGAAGACTGACCTGCAGTGAAGTGCTGATTGTAATAGCTGTTCTCATCCTGAAACTAATAAGGATTTGTACTAGTAGATTATTAGATTAGTATTTCTAATAACTGGAACTACGGAGATGTCCCTGACTCTGCTAAGAAATCGTTCAGGCACCTTGTGTACCAGAAAATTCTCATTAAATAAGAAGGCTTTTTAGAAGCAGGAAATAACAAGGAGCTGAACAACTGCAAAATATTATTCAAACCCAGAATCTCATCTTCTAGAAATACATTAGTGAGGCCATCAGATTAGAAAATGTAGATGTTTTTTATATGAGTATCTAATAACTTGCCTAACACAGGTAAGGGGAACTATCTTATTACCAAAGATTGTTTAGTGGCTGCTTCTAATCTGGGCTTTATTGTGTGCCCAGTATTTCAAGAAGTACTGAGTATCCAGAAACTTCAATAAGTAACCTAGACACCAGAAAAATCTGTTGTAATGGCAATGTAATGAACAGTATATTAGTTTACTACACTTGCATTTCAAATGCTGCTTTTCTGTTAGGAGTATTACTGAAATTAGAGAGGAAAAAACATCACATTTTGAAGTCAGCAGATCAAAATCTTTTGATTTAGTAAGTGAATAGCTCTAACTGAAAACCTGAA
Source organism: Heliangelus exortis (assembly GCF_036169615.1). Taxonomy (NCBI): domain Eukaryota; kingdom Metazoa; phylum Chordata; class Aves; order Apodiformes; family Trochilidae; genus Heliangelus; species Heliangelus exortis. The sequence continues at coordinate 3,872,505 of NC_092436.1, read as the reverse complement.
AAGAATTGATTATGAACTGGAGAAAAAAAATTGAAACTGGTGATCTGTTACTCAAATTTACAAGTTGCTTGCACTTGTTCAATTAAATGACAGAAAAAAATGTTTTTAATCCAGAACACGAAGAGCATCCTTTAGCTCAAAAGATGACAAAAGGGAAGACAAGACACCTTATCAGCTTGTCAAGAAATTACAGAAAAAAATAAAGCAATTTGAGGAACAATTTGAAAAAGAGAAAAACAGTAAGGTAAGTTACCACTTCTGCCTTTGCTCAGGATAAATGCATGGTAGAGCTAAGTTATTTTGTGTATTTCATCACTGAATGACTGACTGTGTGTCCTGGTTTGGGTATTAAACTGTGACACTGTGGAATCACAAATGATAAAAATTTTGTTGCACACTGTTGCCTACAACAGCAGCACTAGCAAACAGACCTAAAGGCCTGAGCTCAAAGAAGGGCAATGACATTAATGCAGTGAGACTGCAGGGCATATCAGATGAGGCACATTCAGAGATAGAAGCATTTTAACCACTCTCTGGCTCAACTTCTGCTGCTTTGTTTCAAGGTTTGTTTTTTTCACAAGCATTGTCCATTTTATTAGCACTGAGATCTGATCTGGTGCTAAGAGGAGCATTCATGTTACTGCTCATATTTGCTGTTAAAAATGTTACCAAATCTTGAAAGAAATATTTATAAACAAGCTCCAAGTTGCTTTTTGTAAAATGTAGTTTGTTTGTATTACTTTTCAGCCCTCCTACAGTGATATTGCAGCCAATCCAAAAGTTTTAAAATGGATGACTGAACTTACCAAATTGAGAAAGCAAATCAAAGGTAAGGGATGCTACAGTTTGTTTTTCTACAGACACAAATTACCACAGTACAGTAAAAATGTTTCTAGATCCTGAACTATTCAAAAATCAAAATTATTTTGTAGCTTTTTTTTTTTCTTAGTTCAGTAGAAGAGAAACTTTGCTTATGCAGATTGTTATGGTTTAACTGCAAATAAAGGAATGTGTTCTTTATTTTAAACATTTGGATTGAGCAATTTTTCTTACTTCAGATGCAAAGCAGAAGAGCTCAGATGGGGAGTTCATGCCTCAAACACGTCCACGCAGTAACACTCTTCCCAAAAGCTTTGGTTCCTCTCTTGACCAAGAGGAGGAAGAAAATGGAGATGAGATGCAGGTTGTGCAGAAGGAGAAGAAGCCCACCAAGGAAGCTACACTTGAACTGATTTTGAAAAGATTAAAGGAAAAACGAGTTGAGAGGTGTTTGCCAGAAGATATAAAAGTAAGCATAAGTTAAGGATAGGCTGGTTTTAGGAGAATAATAGAGGGAAATAGAGCACTGTCAGACATTTCAGATAACACTTTATTGACAAAGTGATGCCTCTGTCTAGCAGCACTTTACTAAGCTCTTATATTTCAGGCTCTGTGGGGAAATTACCAAGATGAACCACATTTTCCTTGCTCACTCTTTATTAAAATACTTACAAGTATGTGCTGACAATATTGGACAGCTTTATTAACAGCTGAAGGTGGGATGTGTGGTATTAACCAAGCTAAGTTTGGCTAAGGCATCTGTATAGCAGATAACAGAAAAACTGTTGAAGTGACTTGTGTTGGATGTCAATTATTCTTCTGACAGAAAATGACAAAAGACCATTTGGTAGAAGAGAAAACATCTCTCCAGAAAAGCCTCCTGTATTATGAAAGCCAACATGGACGCCCGGTAATGCTTGGTTTATTTCATCAAACTGAAATTAATGTTTGCATAGACAACAGTAACTGTTGTGCAGTAGTACTACCAGAATTTAATGCTGGTGTGAGTTTGTTTGGTTTTTTTCTTCTTCAAAACAGTTATCTCAATGGTATTGTAGTTTAAATCCAGCTGGCAACTAAGAACCAGAAAGCTGCTCACTCAGTTTTACCTGCAGAGGGAATGGGGGAAGAGAACCAGAAGGGTAAAAGTCAGAAAAGTCAGGGGTTGAGAATGAGAACAGTTTAATAAATCAAGTAAAATAACAATCGTAATGAAGAGAGAAATAAGAAAGAAAATCTTAAAACAAACTATGGTTTTTTAATTTCTTGCGAGAAGGCCTGAAATGTTATTCTGGATTGCACAAAAACAAAAATGAAAAGATTTTTTTTTCCATCCTAAGTCTGTGGCATGTATCTCAAATAATTGGAAACAGGGAATTTAGAGTAAAAGACTAGCAACTGATACACCTAAAGTTCTTCATTCTTGGACAGTGAATCAGCATCACTAGTCCAGTCATGAGATCTTTGCAGTTGCTGTTTGATTTGCCTTCTGGACTTGGCACACTAACTTTATAAGCAGCACTGACAAATAAATCTGACCAAGCCTTTCAGTCTGAAAGCCAAGGTCTTGGAAATACTGGTTCTACAATCCCCTTCAAGAGCAAATGCTAGTAACTGTTCATGGTAGACTTTAGGATTCATTATGTTAGTATACACAGTTGTCAAGAATTGAGTGTAAGTCAAATATCAAATAAAATCTCTTTACAATTTCATCTTTTCCCCCCCCTGTCATTTCTGTAGAATCATCATCATTGCTAGAGACAATTTCCTCCTCCAGTTCTTGGTCCCTGTTTTCCCCTCTTTTCCATAGGCCTTTAAAGATAGTTTGCTTCTAGTGAAGCTCTTCTAACAACTTCCTGAAAAATATGTAGAGTTAAAGTGAGAAAAGAGAGAGCAAAAAGCACCCTCACATTTTCCTTTGTCTGCAAAACTTCTTACACACAATTTAAACTAGTTTTATGTTCCTAATTGGAATGTATGTGGCCTGGCATGAGAAGCATACCACTTTGTGTGTGCTTGTATTTTATTGAGTGACTGGTATAATTAATTCTGTGGTTTCTCTGCCTTTAGGTTACTAGAGAAGAAAGACATATTGTGAAGCCACTTTATGACAGATACAGACTTGTAAAACAAATGTTAACTAGAGCAAGCATTACTCCTATTCTTGTGAGTAAAACACATGCTATTTCTATTTTTTTCCACTGTTGAACTGCTAGGGTGCCTTTAGAAAAGGTAAAAGTGTTAGTAAAAAGTTTAGTAAAAGTGTTCCATGAAGACATCTTTCTTGTGCAATATATGAGGTGGTGTTGTCATCAGACTTGAGGCATTTGATTTACTGCTGAAAGCAAAGGAGTTCAAAGCTTGTCTGTGACCTTGATGGCTCTTAGGAAGGAAATGGTTCCCTGTGGAAGTAAATAAGAGGTTCTGACTTGCTGTTCCCAGGTCCCTGTGCTAGGTATGGATCCACAGCACATACTGTACTTTTAGTCCTCCCAAGAATAGCAACACCTCTTGCAGTGAATCTTGCCTCTCCTGTGCTGCAGGTTTCTGTCACCAGAGGCATGAGTGATAGAGTGGCCCTAAGAACTGTTCCATTCCTTCATGCTTCCCCACTGTGAGACATGTCTCTGCAACATCTGTACAACATCTGTGCTTTTTCATTGTATTTTCACTTCTTTTCCCTCTAACATGTAGTGCTTTCTGTTCTTTCTTCTCTGGGCTGGTAAGAGATGAGGAAGAAAAGTTTTCATACTGTGTGAGGAGATGAGTGTAAACATGTTTATGCCTGTAAAACTGTTTGAATGATAGTAGCTATTTGACCCTTTTTGCAAGAGGAGACTGTATAGCTGATGTGAGATAATCTCTTTATGTGCAGAGAGTTCTCTACCAGACTTATATAGCTGGGCAGTAGCTTATTCAGCAGCAACTTAATTGTCTGTCTACGTTGCCTCTGGCTATCCTCTGCTGTCCCCTTTAAGCTGAAGTATGTTGAGATAAAAGGACCAGTTCAAGATCATTCCTTTCTTGCACATATATTTTTGGATAGCTGCTTTTATAGGGAAAAAAAATTTACATTGCAGTAACTTCAGTCTAAGGGCAGCTTGAAGGCTTCAGTACCTCTTTTTGAACTCCAGGGGCCCAGGTTGCTCTTGTACACCTAAGCATTTCTTCCTGACTGGTGAGTCACTGGTTATTGGTGGTGCCCTAATATTTATCCCATCTCTTACCTCAAAAATACAACTCTTCAGCTGAGATGTTGGATGGGACTCTGAGCAACCTGATTTAGTTGAAGATGTCACTACTCATTGCAGGGGGTTTGGACTAGATGACACTTAAATGTCCCTTCTAACCCAAAGTATTCTCTGAATAATAAGTAGCCTTATGAATATATTGTAATTGCTCTCGTATCCAAAAGGATTTTAAATTAAATTTCTAATTTGTGCTGTAGGCAACACCTGTAAAATATTTTTCACAGGCCTTTGCTTTTGAAACCTGCAAGATAGATAAGTGGAGCTCTCCAATTACCAAGTATTGTTCAGTGGTAGCTTCAAGGTAGGACATACTCAGGGCCAGGTATTGCAAGAACTGTTTTTTGGTTTATGTGGCGGTTGCTTCCATGAGATCTTTCTTATGGCATCATGGTGTACTTTTCAAATACTGTGAAGCCTGCATGGAAATGTCAAAAGAAGCAGGAAGCTATTTACTTAGAATAAACTAAAGATTTTTGACAGGTTGTTGTCTGTGTGGCTTTCATGTTCCACCTTGTTCCTGTTGGAAGTGTCCATCTGTTGCAATTGCTTATGTGCTCCAGGGGTAACAGATGAGCAGGGTGTAATTCCATGTGTGCCACAGGCAGCCAGCAGCAGTTCCTGCCCAGCACCTGTTTAGGCTGAAGTTCAAAAGTTCTTGACACTGAGTTGGCAGTAGGTAACTGGCACTTCTAATTGCTGAGCTTCAGAGTAGCCTAGAAAAAGAAACTGGCAGTATTATTCCCAATTTATGCCTGGCAGAAGGTAAAAACCAGATCTGGCCTTGTATAGCTTTATAGTTTCCCTGTGATTGGGTTTGGGAGGAGCAAGAGTAAATACTGAATTCAGATATACCCTTGCACTTTATGAATTTCTTTCAAAACATGGAGGGAGGGAGGGAGTGCTTCTTCTCTTCAGTCTGAAGAAGAGTATTTGTACATAAATTACATGCTTCAGCATGTAAAGTGTCAGGTATGCTTTGGGCATATGAGCTTTTTAGGTTTTGTGGTTTTTTGTGCTCTGTAGAGAATGCTTGTGGTCTTTTATTTTTCTAGGAGAAGAAACACCTTTAGGTATTAAGCAACTTGAAAATTCTAGCAGTGTTTTGGCAGTGTTTAATGCTGCATGTAATGAAGCAAACTTGTATTTTTGCAGGGGTCACCATCAACCAAGAGAAGGGGGCAGATGTTACAGCCCATTATTGAAGGTGAAACTGCCCATTTTTTTGAAGAAATTAAGGTGTGTACAGTGCATTTTAAAAAAAATACTTCCCAGTACTTGTAATAGGGAACTGAAATATTTCATGTGTTTTGAATTTCTGCTTTGACTTACAGGAAGAAGAGGAGGAAAGTGATGGTTTGTCTGCAGACCTGAATGATATCTTAAAAGCTGCTGTCCAAACGCAGTCTGTTTTAAGCCCAGTTGATGAGTCTGATGTGGAAGATGGTCAAGAGAAACTGACCCGGGACCTTAGGCTGTCAAGCACACGTGCTGCTTCTATGTATGTAAAAATAAGAAGTGACTAAATCACTAATAGAAGTTGCAGTTGTCTCATATTTATGGTACCAACTAGATGATGTGGGGTGGAAGGGAGATGTGTTCACTTCTCAGGAAGTCTTTGGCTTGATTTACTGTTCTTTCCTCTGACATGTCTAAGATCTTTCTGTATTCAGTGGATTACTTCGTGTCCTTTGAATCCTTTCCAGCCTTCCTTAAGCTCTGCACACAGCAGAAAATTTAAACCCTTTTAATAACTATTAGTTTGTTCTCAATATTTCACTGTCAGACAGCTAGCATGTTCCTTAGGAGCAAGACACAACATTAGTGCAGCTAGCTCAGTTGTTTTTGACTGTGCTTTGGAGAATTTAAATTTTATTGTATGGCTAACAGTGTTTTTCTTTCATTTGAAATTTTTAGGCCTGAATTATTGGAGCAATTGTGGAAAGCCAGAGCTGAAAAAAAGAAGCTACGTAAGACATTAAGAGAATTTGAAGAGGAGTTTTATCAGCAGAATGGAAGGTTTGTTTACACAAAAACAGATTCTGGACAGCAACTTCATTTTGTAGCCAAGTATTTTTTTGCAGCTTTCTGTATGAATGTTGCCAAATGCAATCTGATCTGTTCTAATCTCTGCTATGAATAATCTCATGAAGGAGGTAACATTCTTATGTATTTTTAATAGCAGGACAAGATTGCCCAGAGTTTAGTTTCCTCTGTTGCAGTCTGTAAAGCATAGTAATGAAAATGGAAGAAGTATAATAAAATATATAATTTTCTATTTTTCTTTTAAATAGGAAAAGTAACTTTTATATTGAAAAACTCTTCAGATTACCCCTCTTCATTTTTTAACATAGAGCAGGGAAGTTTGCCTTTTAAACCTTTGTTCCAGTTGGCTGGTCCTGACAGTGGATATTTGCTTTACCAATAGTAGGATAGATAACTTCTATTATTCCCTGTATTGTACAGATCTTTTAGATTTATTATTTAAATATATGTTATTAATTTGATTGAACTGCTACCCATTGTGTAGGAGGTTTTTCAAGGTGTATCACCTCATGAAGAAAAGTAACAACACTCTTAAGAGGTCAGTCACTTTCTTGACTGGCAGATGTTTTCACTTAAATGTACTTTTTATTGTATTTCTCCTTAACTATAAACCTCTGGACCATTGATCAGACCAATTCAAGTAACGTGGCTTCATCATGAACTTAGCTGAATTTGGGACATAACTCTTTTTGACTCAGTAGCAAGTCACTTATTTTTAAATAAGTGAGATGGATTAGATTAATTGGATAGTTCTTCTTAAATAAAGAAGAATAATTCTTAAATAAAGAAGAATAATTTTCTTCTGTCAATTTGTGGGTCAGTCTAGATACAGTGAAAATGTAGACCAATATAAATTTGTGTTTTTCTGTAATGTATACACAGGATCTGAAACTGAAGTCTTCATATCTTGTTGATAAAATCTTGAGAAGAACTTAAGAGAGCAGTTTATAACAATGCTGCACCAAGTTGTGCTGAATAAATTCTTGTGGGTTTTCTATTCAGTTTTCTGGGAGATGGTAATTTTAACTACAATGAACAAAAATATAAAAATATGTCTGTTATTTGTGAGTCAGCTGCCAAAGATGTTTTTATTAGGCCCTAAGATAACTGCACATTGATGCTCTTGAATTTGGCTTGCTGCAGTATGGAGAATTTTCTTGAAACTTTGTTGTCCTTTTTACAGGAATGTACAGAAAGAAGATCGGGTTCCAATGCTTGATGAGTACAGAGAGTACAAGAAAATTAAAGCCAAACTTAGGCTGTTAGAAGTCCTTATCAGCAAACAAGATTCTTCAAAATCAATTTAAATTATATTCCTCCAACCCACTGAATAACGTGATGTTTCCACTGTACTGATTGGGTGCTTGTGCTCATTTGTCATGCACTGTTGAAAGAATCCAGTTTGTGCACTTTATTGTGGTGCCACTATAACATGTCTGAAGGGTGAGTAGGTCCTGTCTAGAGAGAGAGTAAATAAGTTTGAGACTGCTCTATCCAACTTTAGCAAACACAGTTTCCATCAAAGTTTTATATTACAGATGCATCCATCTTGTCCAAACCATAGTTGTTTTTCTTTAGCATACAAGAACTTTGAGACTTTTGTTACTACCAACTTGTTGCATTATTGAAGAAATTCTTAATCCATAATACTACACTGAACTACTCTTCTTGCCTAATTTTTATTATGGGAAAAAAAAAGTCAGCAAATTAAACATAGAGCTCTTTTTCCTGGAACATTTTAGAAACAGACTGAAATTCCTTTCAGAGGACTGCTGTGGAACAACTTTAATTTTTGATATTCTAAATTGCACCTATTACACAGTAATAATTAACATATGTGGATTTTGCTCATTAGTGGTCACGTTTCCTCCTTGATAAAGATGACAGTGGACAAACCAGAAAGTGACCTTGCTTTAGTGTCTTTTAAAACTTGGAACACTGAAAAGTTTTATCACATGCTGCCTACAGGACTTGGGTTACTTTTGTTCACTTTATGGTTTTATTGGTTCTTGTTTATCAACTCATGGTGACACAGTGGTTTGTCTGAATTGGATACTGCATCTCCACTTTGGGAAGATTTGAGGAACATAATGAACTTTGCTGATGGTGTTGAGACTTGTGTAGCTCCAGCAGAAAAGAGCTGGCTTAGGACAGTTAAAATTGCACTGTACTCAAACTAAGTAAGGTATCAAGGGCTAAAATCAGTGTAGTTAATGTGCACCACAGGGTGAACTGTTAGTTGTGAGGGAAGAAGTTACTGCTGTTTATCACAATTTTGTTTTACAGTTGGAGAATAAAAAAAAAAAAGTTACCTAACCTTTATGATGTAAGCAAAACAGTTTATGGGCCTTGCATGATTTAGCTTCAGAGTTGAAACTAAATAATGTTTTGAGTATCACATCTGCTGTGCTGAATGATGATTTAGCTTTATGCTCTGCAACAGCCATCAGCAGCTGGTTTTGATCTGGCAAAATCTAAGTGTTAATTTTAACTGGTGCTTTTGTTTTGTTTTGTTTTGTTTTTCCTTCAGTGTATCAGTTTGCTTGTGGCCATGTTTTGCATGCACCTACTCTCACTGCATGTTTTTTATGACTGGCTGATGTCAACATAGTTATTATTCACATTGCTTTATGAAAGACCAAAAATTAACTTTCTCACAACGTAAGAAAACGGCTAGCATGTAACCTCATAGACTTGCTGTTCTGTCATGAAGCATATGAAATAGGTTGGAAGTAGGATTTTTAGTGCTCAGATTACATCTGTGTACTGTAGAATACTTCTTATTTTGTTTTACTTTGCTCATAGGCATGTGATTTTGGAATTCAGAAAAAAAAAAAAAGCACTAAAACTATTGAGCACTGGTGGTATGCCTTCTTTTTTTTTTTTCTTTTATTTTACTGCAGAATGATCTGGGACCCTAGAGAAATATGAAGTTGAACTAGTCTTGACCATTTATCAATTAATCAGTTTCATTGTGCAATGTACACTTCAGTTACTTTTCTATCAGTCTGCAGACACGGGTGTATCCAAACATTGAAACTAATGTGTACTGTATAGTGTTGTACATGAATGTTTGTGTTTTATATACCACATGCAAAATGTCAATATGCACTATTTAAATGTTTTAAATAATATATTCCTCCTTTATAATGCTTAAATCTATATGATTCCAATATTTTTATAAGTGAGTGAGTGATCAGACTGGTTCCAATTCAGAATTAACAGCTGCTTTGTGTTTGTTATGCAGTGTTTGGCTGTTTATTCAGTATAGTAGATAAGCATGGCAACAGTTATGCTGAGTGTGTTTTGTGCCATCTTTGTTGAGCAATAAATAAATGGTAGATCTAGGCATTTTGTGATATAACAGTTTTACTTTGGTAAAAGCAAAACCTATATATCTGTATGGATATATAGATATGAAATATATATAACTAAGCCAGATATAAATGCATTGCTATGTCTGGTGCTCATTGTATAGACTTTTATAATAAAAGTACCTTAACCTTTATTGTCATACATCTTTGTTTCTCATCATGCTTTCTCCTCCACTGCTCTCTCTTAAAAACAAGTGCTGAGTCTCCCAATATTCCTGGGTGTATTTGTAGTTTCAGGGTGTTGCTGAGGCAGGGCTGAATTCCACAGCCTGCCAGCTGGTGCTGAGACAGCCCTTGCTGAAGCTGCAGCATCTTAAGCTTTATTTTACCTGTTTAGACTGTGCTGCTCAGTGGGGACAGCAGGAAAGTGACCAGATCAGCTCCTAAACTGACAACTTGGCTTATGGTGCCAGGTGGACATCTCTTCCTGCCAGGGTGCCAGCCTGCTGGGTGATGCTGTAGGAGCAGGCTGAGCCCTACTCATCCCTGCTCCAATAGGAGCAACTTGGGGAGTAGATGGGGCAGACAGCTGATTAGCTCCTTACTTGGCTAATTAATTCACTGCCAATTAATACACCTTCAGCTGCTGAGCCATGTTTGTGTCTATATATCCATGATGCTCTCTCAGCCTCTGAATCCACATTGCAGCAGTTACTGCTGTGCTTGTGGCCAGAGCACTGTTACTGCACACACTTAAACACAAGAGGATGCTCTTTCTCTAGACAAAGTAGGCTTTTTGTCCATAGTGTATTGATGTAAGATCATATGAAATGCAACTGAGTTCTTTACAGTTTACTCTTCTGTGGTATTTTGTGTAAATCCACCTTTCCTCAGCCTAAGGCTTGGCAGCAGGGGACAGAAGAGCTCCTGAAGGTGAAGACTCTGCTCGTGGATGTGTGGAAGTCTGTGGTAAATGGGAAGAAGAAAAACTAGGAAGCTGAGGGAATAAAGAGGGGAAGGAAGGCAGCCTCCAGTAAAAGCTCAGTGATAGTGGCACAAGACTTGATACATAACCAGTTCTGTGGAAACACAAATCCAAGCTTCACATCTTTAAACAGGTTTGTTTGAGCTGTTGTGTGACCACAGGGCAAAGAGGTTGTGGGGAGAAGTGAGGCAGGCTATAGAGAGGGCTTCCCACACCCCAGAGGTGCAGAGCCAGGGATAAGGAGTGCTTGAAAGCTACTGATGAAGTTCTGGGTACGTAACTGTGGGTCAAGGTTTTGAGACTTTATCCAAGAGGGGCTGCCAGGAAGAGGAAAGGTCTGAGATGCCAAAGATGCAATACTTCTGTTTTCTGCATGTCAGGCTATTGAGTAATCCAGATAACCAGGTCATCAGGGACCTTATGTTTTCTGGGAGACTGACTGCATGGCAACAGGAACCCCTGGGAGAGGAAGAGGTGGTTTTATTTTAAACTGGTCCCCTTTAGAAGGGACAGGATGCCTCACCTTGGCCAGGAGACTGAAGTACAGAACCAGTGAACCCTGACAGGCAGAGCAGTGCCTGGCTACACTGTGCTATGGGGCTGAGGTGATCATCACCTTCTGGGTCCTCCAAATGCCCATCTGCTTCCCTCCACACAGCTCCTCCTCAGTGTGATTAGGTGCAGAGAGACCAGGTAGTAGCTTGATAGTGCTGTGCAGGCTTTGCAGTATTATAAATCCCTGTGGAATTGATGTAGTTTTGGGCTACTTTGGAAGCTGGGGGTTGCATGTCCTGTGTGAGCTGAGATGTGCAGCAGCAGCAGCAGCACTTCTTGAGCAGGAACTGTGGTTCAGATGAGGTGTTGCAGCCCAGTGATGGCCCCATGTTAAGATGGCATTTGGACATGTATTTTATTTCTTCCTGTGGCTGAGTCTCAGCAAAGAACAAATATTAATGAATACACAGGTTTCTGGCCTGACCATAACCTTGAACCTTGTCTCTGAGGCAAGAGGTATAAATTGACCCAGGGATATAAAAAGGATGTTCTGAAAATCCAGACCGGTGCAAGGGTGAAGCAAATCGCCCTCTGGTGGTTCCAGCTGTTAAGGGCACCGAAATAAAAGGCTGTGGGGGTTTTATTTGGGTTTTTTGTTTTCTTGAAAAAATATGTTGTTGGTTTTTTTTTCTCTGAAGGCAACATTAACCTGTTTTGGAAGCAGCAGGTGCTTGAAATAAGAATTTTTAAGAGATAAGCATCAACCTTGGCAGCAGATGCACTGGCAAAAAGGCAGTTTGGGGAAGGGAGGACCAATGCCCATGTTCTGGACTGTGCTGGGTGATGGAGGGCTTGGCAGGCCCAGGGTGCTGCCATTGCTCATGATCTGCTCTCTTGGTGGCAAATCTGTGCAGCAGCCCTGAAACAAGGCAGAGCAATAAATGTTGTTCAGGTGTGTGTGGGTTATGCTTACCCAGAACTCTAGCTAAGTTGGTCAGTTCTTTTCAGAGCTGAAGAAATGTGTGAAACTCTCTGAGAAAAGACCCAAAAGCTGCAATGGTATATACATTTATTAATATTCCTGCTTCTCTTATCTACAAATAGAAAAAATACAGGGTAGGGGGTGGGATGGGGACTTTGGATCTCACACTCTTCTGTGTGAAGAGTTAGACCATCTCTGTTACCAGGTGAACTCATGTATTTTCCTGTGTTCTCTTGCCTGAACTATTCTTCAGTTTTTGTATCATTTTTGCCATACTTCTGATTTTTTTATTAGTCTGATTTAATTCCATCCCCAAATGAGATGTGTAGTCGAAGAGCCTAGAACACACAAATACAGCCATAAATCCCTGAGATATCCTGGCCTTGAACTTGGCATTTGCAACCATCCTTTTTGCTCACTTGTGTCAGCTGCCAATGGTCCAAGCCCTGAAATACCCCTTCACAAGCACAAGGTGAAGTCTCTGTCCTCCCTCCCTGGGCAGCCACTAGGAACTGTTCTTGATAGAGTGAAAATATTTTAAGTTCTTGTCCCACCTCAGTCTTGATTAATGTCCTCACAAACTGCTCTACTAAATTATTTCATTTTCTTCTTCTTTCCCTGAGGGAAGTTTGTCAGCCAGAACAGTGAAAACACCTTAAAATCACTGTCTTTGTGTGGATTTGTCTCTCAGTTGTCACTCAGGGTTTCAGCTAGGGCTGCAGCTGCCTGGGGATGGGAACAAGACTGCAAGAACAGACTCACACACTTACAGCTGAATTTCTGCAGCAGAAACGTTTCTCTGAGTTGGGACTGAGACCATGTTCTCAGCAGGCACAAACTGCTGTAGGTTTGGTTGCTGTAGTTGGCTCTATGCAACGACAAAAGAATTAAAAAAAAAATAATCACAAGGTCAGCATGGCTCACTGGGACACCTGTAACACTCATGAAAGGAGAGGGGCATGCACACAGCTTGGGGAAGAAAAAACATTCAATTCTTTATCTGAAAGGACTTTGTTCTGTCACTTTGCAAAAGATGGGATGCAACTGTCAAGAGTTGAGAGAGATGGGGGGGAAAAAAAAAAAAAGGAAGCTACAGTAATCTTTCTTCTTGCTGTAGATGCAGCCTGTGACCCAGCAGATTGCTGCAAAACTTGGTTTCCATACATCTGTTTGTTTAACGTTTGGGTAAAGGCCCAGCTCACCAGTTTATACCATGTCTAGGACACACTGACCTCACCCTCCTGCCAGCTCTGCTATTGCAGTGTCTGAGCTTGCCTGAGAAAGCTTTCATTTGAAGTTCTGGGCACAATTTGAGGTTTTTTTATATATTTAAAGACCAGCTTTTGCTACTCTTACAGTGTTAAAAGTATCGTGTGGAGAAATAGCTTTTTAAAGTAATGGTGGGGACAACTATTACTCCTGTTGTATTATTCAACATTTGAAATATAACAAGCAATTTCTAAGAATATAGGAAAGAACAAAGCCTACCTGTTCATTAGTGCCATTTTCAATGGAAAGCTGAGAAACAGACTTTCTTTCAGTGGCTGGAAATTCCTTGCTTGTCATTCATAAAAATGAGAAGAGACAGAAATCCTGTGAGTATACATCTGTGCTCAGTGCAGGGGTAACAGCAAATGCTGAGATCCTACCTTTCCAGGTTCTTGCCTGCTGGATGCATCTCTGGTTTCTTTAGCCTGAGCTTGACAAGGGCCTTATTGCAGCTCTGGAAAGACAGGAAAAGGCAGGGATTTTAAATGGCTTGCCTGGAACCAGAGATGCTTTTGCACAAGGACTTGAATGCAAGGGAAAAAACACCAGCATATAAAGGCAATTAAATAGAAATCCCACCACTCCACCACTTTCTTTGTTCCCTTAGCTCAGCTCAGAGAACTTTGCCTGCTATATGTCATATTTTGTCATGAAATCCTCACTGAAGGCAAGAGCAGATCAAATTTAAGTTTCTGTTTTCAGATATATTCAGTTTAATCTTACTGTAGTAGTTAATCTTACTGTAATTGAGGATGTTAGGGCATGATGTTGGGTGGGAAAATCTAAGATGTATTCCCCAGTTCAAGTCAGAGGTACTGAGTTGTCCCTGAGACAGAACTGCACACAATCTCTTTGGCTTCAGTGTATGCATTTGGCAGGAAAGGAGTAGGTCATAATTTCAAGTTGAACTGAAAAGTTAGGGAAAGATTTCTTCCCCGTTTGTACTCATTCCTGGCACGTAAAAACAGTCTTAGTGGATTTTTAGAGGTACATATTTCTACTGTTTTTTCCATGCAGAGAAGATCTTCTGTTTCTCAGTTAGAAAGAGGAGCAACAGTAAGTCTGAAGAAAGCTGTGGACAGGATATATCACACACCAGACTTGTCTTAAATTATGTTTTTAAAAGCTGAAGTAAAGGTAGGCTTCTTGTACCCTAACTCTCGTGCTCCTCTTACCATTAGGAGCTCTTGAGGGTTTTATGGAAGGAAGTCTGCATCTGTCAAATGTTTTTTTAAAGAGAAAAAAAATCAAATATTAAATGGCTATAGGTTAGCTGTTTAAGGCTCTTTGCTAGTGATGTAGCTTAGAATTCCTCTTACCTTGAAACAAATGAGGTAGTTATGGAAGTGTTTCCTTACCTTCCTAATGAGGTCTCTCAACTTCAGTCGTTGATAGGGCATCGCTTCAAAGTCTCCTTTGACTTCTGAATAGGCATCATTTATAATAGCCAAAAACATATTCTGCACAGGAAGGATGCTGTTAGATAGTCATTTCTGGAAAATGCACTTGTGTTATGCTGGGACTGGTGTTTTGGGGGCTGTTCCATGTCACATATAACAAGTAACATATTTCCCATCTGCAGTACTGGTTAAAAGGCCCAGTTCCTTGGAGGTAATGGATTTCCTGTCCTACTTGTACCTTCTTCAGATGGTGTTTTGCTCTCAAAACACCATAAAAACATTAATCTCACTGATAAAGCAAAGCAGCCCCTACACAGTCCCATGGCCATGCCATGGCTGCCATTATGCAGTTTCCAAGAGCACCCAATTAAATTTTCAGAAATTAAAATCTCAAGAAACGGGTGGTGCAGTGGAGTGAAAGGTGCACCGTGCTCATTTTGTGGCTCCAAGAGTCCCTTTTGTGGCTGTTTGGAGGAAGGGGGAGCTGTGAAATGTCTTGTCTGGCACTGCAGAAGAGTGTGGATTTTGTACTGAGGCAAGTCTGCTCTTATCCTGGGGTGGAAAACCCTGTTTTGGAGCATTGTACAAGATTCTCTACTGTTTATAGGATAAAGATTTTTAAGATGATACCTACCAGCAATAGGAAGAACACAAAGAATACAAATGTGATGAAGTAAAGAGGTCCAAGGATCCTGTTTACTGTTTCTATGGCTTCAAATTCAAAATCTCCCAGCACAATACGAAACTGGGTAAAGCTGGGAGAAAAAAATAGAAGAATGAGGTTGACTGGCTTCTCCTAAAGAGAAGTATTGTAAGCACTATTTAAACACCTTAGTCACTGAAATCAGAAGGCAAGCCAGGGTAAAAAGGCAATGGTAAACCAGCCATTTAGTATATATTTCAAATTTGAAAGTACAAAAAAATTTAAAATGGCTTGTATGAAAAAATGCTTAATTTTGAAGACATTTGAAGTTGGTTTGGGGGTATTTTTAATATTTCCCTTCTTTTTCTGGCTTTAGGATCCCTTATCTTCTGTCAGGACAGAAGGTGTTAAGCTTCTATGTCCCCCTATAGGGGATTTTATTCCTAGAGCTAAGACAAATAAATATTTACTTCTTGGTGCTGGAGCATCTTAACTTTATCATCTCCAGGTGGATCAAAAATGTGCTATTTTTTAAATTTTCTCTAAGAAATGAGTTACAATGTGGGAGACTTGTTAAGTTCTGCTTAGCAGAAACTGGTTTACACCTGCACCAATCAAGGGATTTGTATCAAAAAGTTTAGAAAGCAGCATACATGCAGTTTTGGAAAGTGGAAAACTCTTCAACTTGCGACCCAAAGACCAAATAGCCCAACTGGGCATAGGCAAAGAAAACAATGAAGAATATGGTGGCAAATCCAATGATGTCTTTGGCACAATGAGATAAAGTGGAGGACAGCTGAGTCATGGTTTTGCTCAAGTTTATATATTTAAATATCTGCAAGAGAACAGAAAGTATGGTTACTGGAAGATCACAGTATATTGCAACTTTTTATGAGAATTTCTGTTGTGTTATCTCTAATCATAATTTACAGGTTAAGTCTTACCTAGAAATGAAGTTGAAGGGTAAGTATTTGTAAAGAGAATTAGGACTGGGTGTGTTGCTGGAGAAGATGACCATTCCCCAGAACAAACAGGTTTATGTGCTAAAGCTAATGGTGTGTGGACAGGTTTTTACTGGGTACCAGTAATCAGCTCCAGCAAACATGGGCCTCTGGTCAAGGAGACTGCAGGGGAATCTGAGGATTCCCTGAGAGTCTGACTTGGTAAGAAGCTCTCTTTTGCTCTGGATCTGAAACAGGGCCTGAACAAAAGCCTTGTTCAGTGACAGTCATTAATTATAAGCACAGCTGTGCTATTAAATTAACAGTAATTAGTCTGAGGGAAGGATGATGCAGTGGGAATGTGGAGCTGGAGCACAGAATGGATGTGATGAGGAAGATTTTCTACAGAACTTAACTGCCAGTGCTCCCAAACATCTTCCTCCAGCCTTGGCCTGGGAGGTTGAGGAAGGCCCAAAGTCTGTTTATTTTAAAAGGATGTGACCTTTCATGAGAGCTTATGTTCAGGTACTTGGGGCATGACTGTTAAGCATCTTCTAGCAGATGAGAACAGCTTCCCTGCCTGTGCCACAGCTTCTTTGTGATATTTGTAGAATATCCCAAGGGCAAAGAGGGTTGCTAAAGGGATCAAGCAAAGCTTTGGGAAGCTTCATCCAGTAACTAGGAGCAAATAGGCCACCCAAACCAAGGTTAAAAAATAAGTTTTGGCTCCCTTTTAGTCCCAACTTTACAGTTCACTCGTGAAAAAGTAAAAGTCAACATTTATGCTGTGCTTAGAAAATGATTTTTTTGTACCAAAAAAAAAAAAAAAAAAGGAAAGAAGAACCAATACCTTTAACCAAGCAAAGAAGATGGTGACAGCAATCATGTTGTCATAAAGGACTTGCCAGTATGCAAGGAAATAGAAGTCTGGATATACATAGTCATTAGACAGCAGCTCTTCCATCAGCAGGGACACTTGGACAGTGCGGTATATGTTGAAGGCAATGGCAAGGAGGGATGCCTAAAGGAAAGGAGAAGCCAAAGAAATTCATGTCCAGCTGTATCCCTTCTTTTCAGACTTGTTACTTTGCACAGCAAAGACTTTATTGATTTTTAAAGGCTCTTGGTCAGATTTGAAGAACTCAAACTTCTTAGATGGTTTGTCATGAACTGTATATGTGGCACTTTATTGGCCGAGCCATTGGTAACTGCACTGTGATAATTCTGGGCTCGTGCTACACACCAAACTGGGTTAGCTCTGTGCTGCCCTGCTCTGCACAGATTAAGGCTAAAACAAGGTGTAAAATGAGTAGAAAGGATGTGGAACTGTAATAAGTTGACAGCAAAGCTGGAAAAGAGATGAAGTATGGAACTGTGGTGAGCCATGTGGCCTCCTCAGTGTAGAAGAGCAGATGACTGCCTCTAACCAGGAGAGACTTGATCTGTTCTGGCTCATGGGCTCTCTATCCAGTGCCAGCCTAGGCCAGCAAGCACAGAAGTGAAAGTCAAGGGGTAGCTCACCAGCAGCAGCAGCATTTCCAGCCAGTTCCAGGCATTTTTGAAATATTCCTTTTTCAGTTTAACTATTTTTATAGCTTCCTGGATTATGAATGCAACGATAAAGCAGCAAAAGGTGATTTCACAAGAAGCCAGTAAGTAATCTCTGTATGTGACATATCTGAGGAGCTTCACAGAGTAGAACTGTGAGGAGGTAAGAGCACCCCCGGTGGCAGGGAACTCTGCCACCAACCTGGAAAAAATTGGGGACTGGTGTTAGTTACCATTCTTTTTAAACCACCTCAGCTTAATTTTCTAATATTGGTTATTACTACATTAATAATACCTTACTGGGACTCCAGTGTCTGTAAGACCTTCTTGTAAGGCTTAAACAGTTTCTCACAAGAGTATTGCGTGGCAGGGAAGGTTGAGGGGAAAATGAGAAGCTCTTGGGATAGTTAAGCTATGGTGTTCATTTAAGTCTTTAAAATAAGCCATGCCTCAGAAGAGCAGTAATTCACCCTGCCCTGAGTTTTGTCCCTCCATTATCTGATAAGAGGACTAATAATCCAGTTTCTGATCTTGCAAAATGCTACAAAAACTCTTCCAGCTGCCAGTAGCAACCAGCTGTACTAACCAGATACCAGCTATTAGGAAAAAATGGAAAGGGAAGATGGGGCCCTGCTCCCTGCAGTAACTGAGTTTCTGCATATTTAATGAATTTCTCTTTTGCCAGCTGGTACCTGAGAAATATGGCTATGTCTGCCTGAGAGGACCAGCCCTTCCTTGTGTCCTTATGGAAGTATCATGTCTCAATAAATGGGATTTCACATGTAGTAAAGGTAAGAACTCACCTGATTATACAGAAGAGGTTTACATTAGCATTATATGTTGAGAAATCAATGAATATAACCCTGGTGCCTTGAGTGAGCCATTCATTATGCTTGAGGAATATCAGCTTCTCCACACTCTTCTGCTTTGATTTAGGTAAGGTGAATATATATCCTCCACTCCTGTATAAGCCCACAGATCCCCAGTGCCATGGAGAGAATGAGGGTCCTGGGTTGTATTTCCATCTGTCAGAAACAGGAAAAGAAAGCAACTCAGCTGCTGGAAACTTGACTGAAGTAAGCTTTAACTTTTTTTTTTTATGTAGTCCTTTTTAGTTCTTGAGTTCTTCTGCATCCAGAAGTGTCCATTTAAGCCAGACATTTAAATAATCCTTTTTTTTTTACTGTTAAATACACACAAAACATACAGCCTTAATTACTCCTATTTCCTGTACCTCAGTTCATCCACAAAACACCAGTTGCTTATGAATCTGGATTTCACCCAATGTGAGCCAGACAGTTTATTACCTTAAAACCTTTATAGGCAAATGGATTATCTCTGGTTTACATAGTCCACTTTTACTGTGGCATATTCTCTCAGTGCATTAAATCATTGCTAGATGAAGTGCATGAAGCAGGCGTTTTGGCTCTGCTTCCAGAGCATTTTAGCACGACTCCAATTTATAAACATGCAATTTAAATTCCAGCCTCATGGAACTGATCATTTCTCCAGAGATGTCAGTGGAGTTAGGCCCACTAACATGTGCTGCTGCTGAACTGGGCTCGCTGTTTCCAGTTCTTCCTGTCTCTCCACTGTACATATCCCATGCCAAACTCCCATCTATAATGTTGGCACAAAAGCAAACCCATGGTTTATCTCAGTGTAAACAGGAAAAAAACTTTTAATTGCATGCATGGTTCTTACTAACTGAAGATCCCTGGCATTAAGGATTTGGTTAGGTTTTCAAAACCACTCTGTGATGAAACAGAATGACTTACTCAGGTGTGTTGCCTAGACCAAAGTCAGATGTGTCTTCAGCTCCATGACTATATTCACTGTAACATTCTTCTAAAACATTCTGGAAATATGGGTGGATGAAGCAACTGCTGTTTCGTACTTTCAGCTGACGGATCTGGGCTACTCCTAGCAGCAAATTCTCATAGTAAATATGGCTGTTATTTTTCTGGAAGGTTAATGTATTGTTGTTGTACCATTTGTCCCAGTACAGTCCATCCAACAGAGTTCCTTCTGCAAACTGTACA
Organism: Heliangelus exortis; assembly: GCF_036169615.1. NCBI lineage: Eukaryota > Metazoa > Chordata > Aves > Apodiformes > Trochilidae > Heliangelus > Heliangelus exortis. The sequence continues at coordinate 3,852,773 of NC_092436.1, read as the reverse complement.
AATGAGGTTAAAGTTTCAAAAGAAGATTTAAACACCACTGTTGCCCCACAGACTAGCATGTAAGTCTCTACAGGGTTCTTGGGTTACTTGTAGTTACCAAATCTAAGCTAAAATACAAACAATTCACACCTTTGTACTGCCTTATATGACATATTTACATCTTTGTGCTATGAGTCAATTCTATGCCCCATGAAATTCTATCAGAGAAATGTAATGGGATTATTAGGGGTAAGAATACAACATATATGCTTGGGGTTTCACTGAAAGAAACCTGCTGAATTCTAAACAAATATGTTTAAAGGCAACCATTCTATGTTGTTTTAACAAAATCTGTTGGTTATCTTAGTCTCTGACGATCTGTTTTGGGATGTATTTCTGAGGTTTTTAGTCATCTGAATTTAAATGAAAAAGTATTTATTTTTGAAGGCAGGGTGTTTCTTAGATGCAAATAAGGAGCATTAAACTTAGGGAGAACATTATTCTAACTACCAAACAACATGCTCCTATGGCTTAGCACCATCTGAGCATGTGTTACAACCATTCCTAGTACATCAGTATGAACATTGTATAAAAAGGGTTTGCTTTCTGTGGACTAGCACTAACAGATATCATGATAAGAGAGAGTACAATTCTGCCAAATGAATTTTTATAATAAGGCATTTCCAATTTTAAGCAAGATTAGGGTGAGAAACTTTGCCTTCTGCTCTCAGCTGGGCAATGCTGGTACTTTTGGGAAATCCTCCACCTAGTAGTGAAAACAGAGATCAGCATTTAGCAACCTTTCCTGAAATACAAGGTAAAAGAGAAGCAAACCAGATGAACCCAGATAATATATTTTCCTGGGTGCTCCAGTGGAAAGAATTTTGTTTTTTTTTAACAGCTGAAAGTCAAAAGAACTGTAAACCCAAAATCTTTTTATTGCAGCTTTTTCAGACCAACCCTAATATTGACAATATGATGCAGTGATTATTGACCTACTGTTTTTCTTTATTACTTATTTGGAAACATCAGTATTACTGTTTGTGCCCAGAATTAACTTCTCCAAATGCATTTTAATTAGTTATTATTTGCCTTTCTTCAGCTGGAAGCAAAGCATCTAGCACACTGCTTTTGAGTGAGCTGTGAGCCTTTATTGCTCCAGATTAACACTAGGAGCTTCTTCACTTGTTTGCTCTCCAAGAAAACATCTTTTCAGTGGGAGCCTTACCTTCCAGAAGTCATCTTTGCTCTGAATATTCTTGAAACCCCTGTTGTTGGCATCCTCAGAGGAGGGCTCCAGGAAGACTTGGGACATGACTTTGTTCAGGTAATACCTGTCCGTGCTCACCATGCCGAATGTTACTGGGAAGAAGGGGCAAAGAGGGGATGGATGACAACAGCTTCTAACCCTGCTTCTCTGCTTCGCTTGCCATTAAGTCATGCGGCTAGAAAAAGGCAGGCAGGGCCATTGCGGCTGGAGTGACACTTCTGGCTTGAAGACAGGCGGTGTCAGTGCTCAGAGAGGGACCGCTCGCACATTATTTATTACTTGTAAGAATCACCTGGGTCTTTGGACGCCTTACCTATACAGAGGATTGTCAGGAAAGCGATGTAGACGACCAGCTCCAGCAGGGCGCTTTTCAGTTCCTGCTCTCCGCTCCAAGGGGGCCGGGGCCTCGGGGCACCTGCTCGGGGAAACGATGGTGGGGACAGAGCAGGGGAGTCAGGGGACGGAGCCCTCAGTCCGCCCCCCTCCCGTGGGGGCCGGGGCCGCCTCACGCACCGCTGCCGCTCAGCCCCCCGTCCAACACGGGTGTCTGCCCCGCCGCCGCCGGCTCCATGGCGGCCGGGCCGGCTCCCGCCGCTCCCCCGTTTGAATCCCAACGGGCCGGGCTGGGCCGATCCCCCGCCTCGGGCCCGTTCCCCTCACGGCCAGCGGGAGGGCTCGGGCTGGGGAGCCGCGGCCTGCCCGGGGCTGCCCCTCTGGCCCTCGGAGCTTATGCCGTGGTTTTATTTCTGTCGGCGGTGTTCAGCGGGTCTGTCCCCCTCTGCCCACCGCGAAGCCCGGGTTTGCTGCTCCCGTCTGGGCAGCCTTTCCTTCGGGGACAAGTGAAACGATAAATCGCAGAGTCTGGTTCCCTCTGGGTTAAGTTCGAGCAATCAAGAAATCCCCTTCCTGCCGTGAAGTGGTGGGGAGCAGAGGACCTGTTCGTTTCTGTGTGTATTAATGCAAACGCTGCAGGTTCAGGTGCTGCGGGGGTCCCAGAGGTAACAAGACCCGAGGTCTCCTGTGCTCAAGCACCAGCACCGTGCCCCTGCCCGGGCACTGCGTTCACTTTATGTTCCAAAGAAGCCTGGGACCAAACTATTATCCATCTGCCCTAGGTCACTTCAACTCCCCAAAGAGTTATTTTAGTTTATTTCATTGCTTTGGCAGCCCAGAGGAGAAGCGTGGATGTAGAGCTTAAGGCTGTAGTTGGGGGTTTAACACTCAAGTGCTGTGTGGTTCAGGTTTGGGATTTTTTATTTACTGGCAGAACGCTGTGGTGTGAAGTTAAGGCCTCGTTTCTTCCGTTCTGGAAGATGCTGGTGGGATTTGCTGACTGGTAGCAGAGTTACTGTGCAACCCCTGGCAGGAGTTCCGTCTGGTTCCACCCCCGCAGATTTTCCTTTAGTTGAAAAATCTTCAGAGATTATGCTTGTCAGAGTTTGGCAAAACCAGGTTTCATGGTATGTATCATTATTTTGAGCAAGGTGGCTGTGAATAACAGCATGCAAACTGTTTGGATGATTCAAATCAATAGCTTTGCAAACAGGTAAATCCCAGTCCCTTCTGGATTAAAGGAGTGAAGAAGTATAACATGGCAGCCTTAGAGCTTCATGTTATATAGTGCAGCTTTTGGGTCAAGTGTATAAGGAAAAAAATATTGATGATGCTTTTCTGACATGTTTAAGTGTTAAGGAAATGTCAGCATCTAGTTTATAGCTATCAGAAAACACATAATGTGTGGAGGAGGCAGAGGGAGGACCAGTGGCAGACTGGTAAGAATCTCCTTTGCCAGGCTGCAGCTGATGCCAGACATCCATAGCTGGTTTTAACAGATCAAGGAAGAGTCACAGCCAGTCTTGGATATTTAAAATTTTATTTGCCTCTAATTTATTCTCATAAAAACACTCTAGTCTATTTGGCTTTAGTATTCAGACAGTACAGACTTCTGATATTATCAAGAGTGATATTAGAGAAGCAGTACAAGCAAATCTACTTTAGCATGTTACCAAGCACAGGTGGAGCTAAAACCACCCACACTTGTAAAAACTAATTGCCTTGCTTTCTTAGGCTTTATACTTAAAATTCAGTACTCAGTAAATGGTTATAATCACCAACCCATATAAATAAAATCTAACACAGTAAAATGGGAACAGCTGAATGTGCAAGAGTCAAAGTAAAAATATTTTGTAGGTATTTTGCTAATTAGAGCAACCACCAGTTAACTGCACCTATGTTGTAATTGTCTCTTATAGGTGTAAGTTTTCCTCTTCATTTCCAGTTAAAGTTCATCACTTTCATACAGTCCAGACTGCTCAGCTAAACGCTGAAACTCTCCTTCTGGTGAGAAAGCTTGTTTCACATCCAATCCTCTTCCATTGAGTGCCAAATACTTGCTAAAAGTTGGTCGAACCCGTAACTGCTTTGGGGCTGGAACTGGCTTGTTTGCATGTGCTAGAAGAAAGAAAAAAGCCTCCTTTAGTGTCTTCCCAGGCTGTGGCAAGACCCATCATAGAGAAAAATGCTTTTTATCTGCTAGCAAAAGTCTATATATTTATAAACTAGCAAAGTCTCGGGAAGAATTTGACAAGCCTGAATCTCAGACACCAGAGATTTATATTCACCCTCTTTCTTGGCATCAGCCAAATTGTAGTCTTAAAATGGCAGATGCAGACAATGTGTAAAAGACACATTGCAGTGTCTATGCTAAACAAAAGAATTTTTCCTGGGAATAATTACTTTTAATCTAGTTCAGTATCTTCAGAAAGAAATCCTCCCATCAGTCTTGGCTCTGTCTAAGGTTAATCTGGAGAGTCTGTTCTGAGGACAAGGGGCAGTTTCAGTGTGGTGGTTGTGGCACTGTGATGTGGTACTTACTTGCCACCTCCAGCCTGGCGTGGCATGTGGCCACCCCTGCTCCATTGACAGCAGAGACAGTGTACCAGCCAGCATCTTTCTTGGTTGCATTATGAATCAGGAGGCAAATCCTTCCAGTATTGTCATGTAACAAGCTGAAAAACAAAGGTGTTTGTATCTGTGAGTGCTTGGACTGGGGAAGGGGAGAAGAGGTTGAAATTAGAGTCAGTTTACTCTCTTAGTCTCACTCAGAAGCTGAGAAAGCCCTGGAACAATTCCTGCAGGGCACTGCAAGCCATTTAGGCATAAACACTGCATTTGTGCTAGGAGGCACCAGTGAATTTGTTGAGGTGGCATTAAGGCTCTTCTGTAGCCCCACAGCTTCACAAATATCTTGCATGTTTCAATCCCAAAGCCATGCTGCTCCATGGGCCTTGTATTTGCTGCTAGAATTCAGTGACCTCTACTCCCAGAACTTTCTTTCTGCACCCTCAAAACAAGACTCTGAGCATCGTGACTGTTCACTGTGGGTCACAAACAAGGGTGAGATTTCCAGCTTACTGCTTTTAGAAACCAGCCAATTCAAATTTGACTTAATAAATACTGGTTATTGTTTTGTAACATCCCAAAGGCCAGCTCATTAATGGGATACCTTATTCGGTCTGTATTATATTGTACCATTTCGTTGTTTCTTTTCCAGTAAATCCGGGGTGTTGGGATAGCAGAGATCTGGCATTCGAGTCTTGCTGTATCTCCTTCAAAAACCTTTTTGCTTTGGGGCTTGAAGACGAAAGTTGGAGGTGTGTGATGTTCTTTTGCTAAATTCAAGAGGAAAGATAAGGAGGAGTTACTGTAAGTATTGAACACAAATATCATGCTTGCTTTTTAAGATTTCAGAATGCTAAATTCGGGAGGGCATGTGTTCTTTACTGCAATTCCTTAGTCTGCAGCCAAATCCCATGAGTATAAGGGCATAGTAGATGCAATCCACTTCAGGAGGAGAGTCAATCAACATATATTATCAATTCTGAGGGATTAATTCCTCCCAAATTCTGGACAACCCACTATATCTGAATATTGCACTAGAAGTGCTTTGAAGAGCTATGGCATACCAGATATGTGAATTAAAATAAAAATGTGTTTGCTATAGTTTGAGTCTGAATATCTGGAGAGCTACATCTGCTTCTTAATTGTTTTGTGTCCCAAACACACAGAGGGAGGCATGAGACCACTGAGATTTTTCCATGTGGCTAGGTAATTATCAGTGCTCTCAATCTTACCAATTACTTCCACTTTTACTGCAAAAGATGATTCTCCTGCCCGGTTAACAGCCACACATTCGTATGTGCCTGCATCAGATGCTTTGACTGATTCAAAAATAAATGAGTGGAATCCCTTTTCTGACACTATCATTTTATGGAACTGATCTTGATGGACCATCCTTCCATTCTGATACCACATCACGTCTGGAGTTGGCAGCCCACTGACCTGTGAAGGAGAAGAAAACAGGGAAGAAGTCGAACAGCTTTAAGATAACAAAAGCCCTTTAATGCTATAGGGAGTTTGATGCTGAGAGATGATCAAACCATGATCCTACTGCAAAATTTTACAGTCTCTCCTAGTTTTGGATATGGAGAGAGTTTCATGTAGAGCTGTGGAGAGATGAGCTTTTAGCTACAAGACAGTGGATGCCATTCCTACAAACCCCTATTGTTCCCATGGTGTGAGGCTGTGTGGATTAGGCCAAAGATACTCATTGTGGGTTCATGGAGAGGGGAACTCATTCTTTTAATACCAAAGCTAGGTCTGTCAGCAGTGCTGACATCCATACTGGTTTGGTACTGTATGTAAACAAAAAACCTGTCCTGCAGGCAAGCTCCAGGTTGTCCATGACATTCAGAAGTTAAGCCACTGGCAGCAAAACGGCTAAAAGTCATGTCAAAGTCTGGCAAGAGTTTTCTTAAGAAAAATGGATGGGGAGAGATTGAAAAAGACCCAAGCCAAGCAATAACCAGCAAACAGCCTTTGCAGTGAAGTTCCACATGTAGAGGACCCAGGCTCTTCCTTACACTAGGACTGGTATAAGCTAATGCCATTTGCATTTTCTGAGGGAAAACGCTGATGCATTTAGACATCTCCAATTTCTTGCTTTACATTACTTGGAGAGACCTTTCCCCCTCTGCCATTAGTGCTCTGCCTCATTGAAGTGCAAAGACACTGGCTCAGAGACCTTTCTTCATGCCCCACACCCCCCAGAGCTGATGGGACAGAAAGCCAAAGGATGGCATTACTTTAAAGTCGAGCCTGCAGAATCTCCCCTCCTCAATAATGACATCCTCAGGCACTTGTGTGAAACGTGGCTGAAAGAACTTCTCCTGGATTGAGTCATGTCCACGGTCATCTGCTCTGGATGAGGGTCTGCTCCTAAAAAAGTGGACAGAAACAGTTAATTGTGTAAAAGTTACTGGAGCAAAAGTGACATTGGAGCCCTGATTGCAGCTGGAGTCCCTCAACAGATTTAGGATCCCAGCACTAGGGCTGTGGTTTGTCTTTCAGCTGCAGGGCACAGCACCACCAAGCATCCACGAGTGTCTTTTAGTGTAAAGGGAGGGAATGAATTTAGTGATAACTACTTTAGAAAAAGTTGTAAGTAGTGAAGTAAGGCTGACACTGTCTACAGTTGAAAAAAGGTCTTAAAGACTATCACAGCACAAGTTTATGCTTTACCTTACATGTGTTGTAGGAACCTGCAGCCTGATGTTTTCTGTGTTCTGGTGCTTGGAAAGAAGAAGAAGAGAGAGGTGAGTTAACTCAGAGAAAACGTTTTATCTATAAATTGAAGAAGAAGCCATTTTAAGTTAATATACTGACTGCTGCTTAAAAGCAAACTGAGTATTTCAGAAATCACTGGGACAAGAGGTAAAGAACCTTGCAAGTATTTCTAATACACTCTGCTTTCACCCTAGGTTTTGCCATAATTGTAACAAGGGCTATTAACAGAATGGGACAACTTCTCTTTTCTCTGCACAGGTGATAGGTGCAGCAGTTCTGTTTGGCACACACAGCTTTTGGCCAGCCAATAACTTTTGTCAGAAGGGAGTAGTGTTGCTGGCAGTATCTAAAAGGAGAGCTAAGTATGGAGTGTCCTTCCCCATAGCAGGAATAGAAGTGGAATTGCTGGCAAGAGCAGTGTATTGTGCCCACTTAAATATGGTACAAATAGCAATGGACACAGCTGAGCTGGAAAATATTTTTCTTTCTAGATCACAGCACCAACTAAGTTCACTGACAGCTCCACAATCACATGAGTAAATCTGCTAAAGTACCCAGGACTGATTCCTGCTAGGCACTTGGATGTTTGGAAAAGACAAGCAAAATTTATTACCAATGACTCATTTTAGCCATAGAGTCAGACTGGGGAAAACCCTGCATGGAAATTTCTGGGTTCTGTAGCTTGGTTCTGTAGCCCAATTCTGAGGAACATTTAAGCCTGGATTTAAACTTGCAGCACAGAAATCTTCAGTTCAGGGCAAGTATTGCTTGAATGAGGATTTGTTTGACTGAGCTGAATGCTGAGTCCAAAGGCAATTGCTTGTATCTGCTCATTTATACAAGTTCCTTACAATTCTTTCTTGTCTTGTGAAATGATGCTGTAGTGGTGAAGTTGCTGATAATTCTTAGGCTCTGGTATATGGGCTGACTGATTAATTAAGTTCCTGAGGAACTGGGAGGCAGAACAAATCAGTGATGACAATATTTAAAAATAAGACTGAGCAACGGGAATAAGATCTTGTAAACATAAGCAAATTTCTCATTCCAGTGCTCCTTTTTATGCAGCATTTCCCATACTCTGCAAAGCTGTCAGTCATCCTGTTTTGACCAAATGTTTCCTTGTTCTCTGCAACAGGTGAGGTTTCCCTTGCTATCTGACATCTATAATGTTCCCTTCTTGTCTGCTGTTGTCATAGCATTGCTGGGGGGAAATAGCTCAGACTGAATATTCCTCTCTTGCTGTGATCTTAAGTGTTTCTTGCATCAAAGAGCTTTGCTAACTGCACTTTGGAAGGTGTGTGCCAGCCTGCTGGCTCTCTGTGTGCATTCCTCAGGAGGGGCTTTTTCTTTGGCTGCACAGATACCCAGTGCTGCATCACAGACATTTCCCCTAACTGTGATCATGGAAGTGCCAAAGAGAGCTTTTAATTGGCCTGAATAGACAATAAATGATGCAAGTCTCCAACTAAAATGCTTTAGAAAATGCCAGTAGTAATAAATTCTTGTCTGTCGGCATGCAGGCTGCTAAAATAACTGCTTTTCCTTCTCTTAATGATTGCAGACCCCTGGCTGGAAGGGCTAAAACCCACCCCAAGGCCCTGACCTCTTATAGTCAGAGTCACTTATTCCAAACAGTGACAGGTGTGAATTTTGCTGTCCTGGCCAAGTCTGAGCTCGGGGTGTTAGAGAGTGGGTACCTGCATCCCTGGCTGTGCTGCTCTCTGCCTGTGACAGGCAGGGTGTAATGTGCTGTGCAGCAGCTGCTGTAATTCCTCCCCAGAGAGGTCATTCCTACAGATCAGGCCCACGAAGGGGAAGGTGCTTAAATTCCTCACCTCTGCCACCAACCCCCACAAAACCCCCCAAATCCCTACTATGTAGAGCCCTGCTAGAGAGAGCTGTCCCCTTCCCTTCCCTGCATTGGTACCAAATGAACCCCCCAGCTCCCTACCCCAGCAGGTACAAGCAGGTCATAGCACAATCACCAGGAAAACATTGTTCTAGCCAGGGATTTTACCTGTGCATTCTGCATGTTGTCTTCACTTTGTGCCTCCAACACAGATGCAGCATTTACTGGTCCAAGCAGCCTGCGAGCCATTCTTTCTTCATAAGTTAATCGCTGAAAGCAGAGCAGAGAGGAATTCTAGTCAGAAGTCCATTTACTGTTTGAGATCAGCTTGCAAGAGGACATTAATATGCCACAAATTCAGGGTGTTATCAACGAAAGCAGCAGCTGAATAGAAACACCACGTCTGTTCCAGAGGGTTTGCAGTCTGTGATGCCTACTGAGGTCAGCCTCAATATATACAGCACTGAAATGCATAAAAGATTAAACTGCCTGTTCATCAAAGCCTCCCCAGTGCCATCTGTGGCCTTCCACTCCTCCTCTTTCTCCACTGGGATTATTTATGGGTAACTGATGGCATTATCTCAGAAGCCAGAGTAAATCCCAGGGTACCTTTCTGGTAGCACTGGGAAAACTTCATGTCATTCAGCTGTGGATTCACTTCAGGAGCTGGAGGCATGATGGATGCTAGTGTTCCATACTCCCAAAAAGCAGGAGCCACAGCAGAAGCAGACACAGCCAGAGGGAAGCACCACTACCCCTGAGAGAGCACTAGGGAAGTTTATGCCAGTGCAACAGCCACAGTGTAAAACACTCTGTGCTTTCTTGAGAGGCAAGAACGTGTTTCAGTCATCAGCAGTAAGCTTCTACAATATGGATTCAGCATGTGGGGGGTGAATATGGGCAGAGCTCTGCCATTTGGTTTACTTTAGAAGAACTTGAATACCTTAGTCCCCTGAGCTGCAGAACATATGGTGCTTTGCTTCCACAAAGTTGGGGTTTGGTTTGGGTTTTGTGATGTGAGGACAAGCTGACTCAATTTCTACTGAGTAGAAGACATATATTGGCTCCTCCTGGGAATTAAGGGTTTGGGAAGGCTTGTGGGACTTTAGAAGGGAGTGACAAAGACCACTTCCAACACCTTCAAGAGCTTAACATCCCTGAGGTTGTCACGGCTGTATTAAGTGTGGCTGAGATTGGACAGTTGGTTCAGATGTTGGAGGACAAGGGGAGGAGGACACAGAGTGGTGATTGCATAAGCCTTATTTTTAGTCTGGCTTTCCAGGGGAAGAAAAGCTGGCTTGCAATGGTAAACTCTCTTACAGCAGATAGGACATTCCTCTTAGGGACACATTAGGTCAGATTTGACCTAAGATATTTTTTTTCCTTCAATATTTATAACTGTATATATGACACAATTTCCCAACAGTGGAGCCAACTGATAGTAATGGAAAAGCACCTTTCTGCTTCAGGGAAAGAAGATGGAAGCTGTAAATTCTGGGCTTTTACCAGGCTACCTCCAGCCAGCAGAGAGGTTCCAACACTAGTGACCTGCCTGCTTCAGCTTGCTGTAATGTGCTGCCCTACTGGTAAGCAAATTTTTCTCCCAGATTTGGATTTCTTGCTAAAGGTGACTGCATAGTGCCCCTCTGAAGAATAAATAAGTAGGTACTGAGACTGAGAGACCTTCTTAGAGGAGACAGACTTTATGATAAAAGCTCATGTAATGTCTTTGATTTGTTGTTCATATAAAAGAAATCAGATTTTATCCCATGATGATGGTCTCAAGAATGAGCTTTCACATATTAGTACTTTTCTAAGTTTCTGTTGATTTGGGGTGACTTATTAACCCCAGTATTGAAAGCCAGATTGAAATCATGTCTGGAGAAGCAGGGGATTCTCCTTGGGTTTCTAACTGTTAAGGGATGTGATGTTCAGCAGGGATACCCAGCAGAGAGTGCAGGCTTGTGCCATGGCTCTAAACGTGTACCTTTCTCCCAGCAGTAGCCTTATTAATTTGATTGAACAAGTTCAAAGACAACTTGAATGGTGTGAGCTGGCTGAGAAGGTAGGGTAAGAGGGAAAGACAGTAGCAGCCCAAAGCCACCCTGCCATACTAGGTGGCTTTCAGAAGTCACCACAGCCCTTACTGAAGTCCCAGGGATGCAAATAGTTGCCACAGTAGATGTGTACAGACAGACTTACAGCAGCCCTCTGTCCTGCCACACATTCAGGCCACCTTTCATCATGCAATCCTCTACTGGGCCTTCCCAAAGCTGAGCTGGAACTGGCCACCATTACAGCTCTGTGCATTCTGATAGCATAAAAATAACTGAAGGGGCTATTCAGAAATGAAAGGGTTGGATGTAAAGCTTTCAGAACTATGCCTTTTACATCATTCTTGTTCCATGAATAAAAATGTGGTTGCTGTTGTAAAAAAACATCTCTTCCAATTCTAATGGAAGAAACTCAGCCACCTCACCCCCTGTTCTGGTTATTAATGACCTTGGCTGGGTTCTGAGTAAAAGTGTTTGGGCAGTGTTGCTCCTGCGTTTCCTTCAGCTTTCAGCTTGGTTTGGAGGCTTCAGCCTTTAGGACTCTAAAACTAGGCTCTGCATCCCTGCTTCCACTACTGAGAGTCAGAGCAATGTGGTTCTTTAATCACCAGATTTTCCTTACCTGGTTGCCATTCTGAAGAAGGCTGTCTTTGCATCGGAGTTTCTTTTCCAAGTCCTGAATTAGGGCCTCTTTTGTTCCTTGAATTTCTTGGTCTGATGTCTTATGCATAGAGATGATGCTAGCTTGTTTGTTATACATTGGTTGTGAGTAACTACTCATGCAGGAAGAGAAAACAAAGTTATTCCTGTAGGTCTGCTTGACTGATTGCTACAGCTTCACAGAGTAAACACAACAATGTGAATCTGCTTCCTAGAAACTGTGGTTCAAGTGGGCCCATAAAGCATTTGGGAGTTAGACTAGGTGCTGAAACTGAGAATCAAAACCTTCTGAGGAAGCATCATGAAGTAGTCAAGTCACTGAGTGTCCTCCCACAACACTGGCAGCAGTTTGCTCTTGGTTACTGTTCAGCATCCCTACACCCTGCAGGGGCCCCTGCCCAGGCTCAGGTGTGTGCACTGGGCCCAGCAATGCTTTGGGGCAGCCACCATCTCCACTGAGCAATGGGAGCCTGCCCAGGAGCAAGTTCTCCCTCAAAAACTGTGTTCCATTACAATTTCAATTGTGAAAAAGGCCCTGAGTGCTGCATATCCACAGCAAAGTCACAAAGTAATTGATAGGTATGAACAAATAGCTTATTAGTTGTCCTCTTCTTCTTGTCCCCAGAAAGTTATTTCATGTAGTATTTCTGTCCAGGTGTTCAACAGCCAAGGTAGGCTGGGTCTTTAGGAGCCCTTGCTGCACCCCCCTGCAGAAAGGATTGGGTAATCCAGAGTCAAGAGACACAATCAAGTCTTGGAGTTAGATAGTAGACTTGATTCTGAGAGGTGCTAGGAAAAGAGGAGTATCCCCCAAAACAGGCTGCAAAGGTCTACTAGAGGTCACAGCACTCAGTGCTGACAGGATCTGCAGTTGTGTTCAGCAATTATTTCTATTCAAAATCCTCTTCCTGCCATCTCTTGAGAATTTGTTCTCCTCATTACAAGATGGTAGAAGGGTTATAATTCTGGTATGTATTCCCAGTGCTGCTTGGACTTAACTTCCCCAGGTTATAACTTAAAGACTAATAATTTGTCCAACAGATTAATGTGTCTCACATCTGTCTGCCCATTTGTAGCATGATTAGAAAAGTAATTCCTCAATTTATAAGATGCTGTATTTAAGAACAGCTTTTATGAAAAGCAGAGCAGGGCACCAAAAAAAAGCCCTTTGCTATGAAAACAGCCTCAAAGAGCAGCAGTTACTCCAGGTGTATACCTAACCCTCCTGCAATACTTTTAACAAACACTTTTCCTTGCCCCTCTTGCCTGCTCCATCTTACCTTTCCTCTTCCCACACTGCTGCAATTCAACCTGAATACAAACAGGTGCTTAAACCTGAATTTATATGCAAGCCAGCAGGACCCCCCCCTGCCCCTATCACTTTTCTGTGAGTGTTCTGTGCACATTCTGCACTGACTTTCCCCAGGACTTTCAGCTGATTTTGGCAGTAATACAAGTTGGTGAGAAGGCAGACCCAACTCCCTTTGAAAGCTCACTGACCTTGGGAGATATTTGGATTGCAGCCCAAAGGCAAAATTATATAATAACTATTCAGAATTTTGTGTTTGGTCTGAAGAGGTAAAATTTTCAAGTGGCTGCCTTCCTGTTAGCACATATGATTAATGAAAACTATACTGTAGGTGAGTGGTAGAATCCCATCGTGACATGGAACCTGAAAATGCTGCTAAGTCTTCCTAGGAATCTTAAAAGTGTTTATATGTAGGAAATACTACTGCCCTCCCCCCTGCCTCCCTGTTCTTAAGCCATGTTTGTTAGGATGAATTCATTTGAGTGGATATTCATCTCCTATTTGGGATACTCTTAAACAACTGATTTCTATCAGATCAAACTGCCCCAGCAAACCTGCACAGCAGCCCATGACATGACCTCCATGCAGTGGAACTCCTGGTGGATACCCATCTTTCCCACACAGACGCCAAGGGCAAGTGCTCAGCCTCCTAACCCAATTCATGCAACGTCCTGCCTCAAACATCAGAAGCCAATGGGAGGTGCACCATTGGCTTCAACCAAACTGGAGCTTTACCAGATGGTTGGATTTGGGATGGTCAGTGTGGGAGAGGCCAGGCCAGAGGAAAGCAAAGGGAGGTTAGAAGCATGGATATACTTACTGAGCTTCCATAGGAGAAGGAGTTTGGCTGTTATAGTCAGGCTGCGAGGGTAGCACTGAGCACAGAAATGCAGCAGGGTTTTGGTTAGGCATGGATACAAGGCGTTGCCCAGATGATGAGCTAGCAGGAGACTGTGCAGATGCAGGTGTGACAGGATATGTGGGTTCCTTAGGGGCACTACAGGATGGTGAGGAGAGCGTGATTGACGAGCTCAGCGATGACGAGGAGGAGAATTTCTGCCCGCTCGGGTTACAAGGCTGTATTAGGATGGAGGATTGTTTGAGTTGTCTACTTGACTCTGTAGAGGCTGCAGGTCCCGGAGGCTGTTGTTGCCCTTGACACACATTCTTAGACTGGATAAAGTGTTTTGGACGTTCGTAGTTAAACATGGTTGGTTGGCACATAGAGGAAACGGATGGGAAATTAGGGACACTCATAGGAGAGGTTTCACGGCTGTCCTGTGTTTTTGTTGATGAGAACTGGCTTTGGAGAGGTGGCTGGTAAAAGTTAGGTGGTAGGCCACAAAAGCTTTCTTGGTTGGGCTCCTGGATAGAATGGAACCCTTGCCTTGCAGAATAGAGGCTTTCTTGGTGTGGATTTTCCCTTAAGGAAGACAATACAGATAGAATAAATTGTACATCACCATTTGAACCACAAAAATACTGTGTTGTGAGCAGTCATAAGCAATCCAAAGAGTATGAAGTTTGTCCAACTGACAATTGAAGCTTGAGCTTAAAGTAAAGATATTTAGGACTGATTAGAGCTGTTCCAGAATTGTATAAATATTTTGGATTATAGTACTAAGTCACACACTCTATCTGACTCAGGCTATCTGCATGCAAGAGCCCAGTAAATTCTAAAATAAATACCAAGTGGTTTATTGAGGTGACCCACCACATGCCTAAGTCTACAGAAAACTGTAGATACTACTGCTAAGCAAGATACTACTGCAATCTTAACTAAAGATCTCTCAATCCTGCTGTTTTGTTCCCTGTCAAAATACTAAATATCCTGTCACTTGGAGAATTGGCTAAATATGCTGAGAAATTCCTTATGCCATAAGGAAGCATGTAACAGGTTCCACTTTCTTTTAAGCCTAAAACTAAACCTTTGAAGCCAAGTATCCTGATTTCTTCTCCAATGGTTTTGGAATTCTGACCTTCTTATATCAAACTAAGATTTGGGATTGGACTGCCAAAGACAGTGCTTCATTTGAAGTGATTTGTCCAAGGCTAATAATTGCCCCAGTGACAAAGCTGCAGGATAAAGCAGGGCAAGCTGAGCTACTCAGAGGTCCTGCATATATTTTGTAGGTCCTTGATATTTAAATGTGAGTTGCCATAAATTACAAAAGAGGAAAGTTTAATTAGAGCAGAATGAGCAAGTTTGTTAAAACCGACACACAATTTCAGCTCCAGGATAAATAGCTAACCCCTTAAAATAAATGTAAAGCTCCTAATAAAAAAAAAAAAAAAAAAAAAAAAAAAAAAAAGATAATATAAATCCACACAGTTACATGTGCTGGAAAAAATGGTAATCTTGCCCCCCTGAGATCAGCTGTTTGGCTGCTATATATACACAGTATATTGTGTTCCTCTCATCGGACAGCGCGAGGAAGGGCTCCACCAGGTCATGAATTCCCACGGGGGGAGATCAGCTGGAGACATAGCTCTTGTTTTACAAATTCAGAGCTTTCATTTCCTGAAGGTAATTCTAAATATTAGTTGTAAATTAACTGTAACCAAACCAGTTTTCTAGTAAAAATGCCCTTGTCATCTCTTGGAATTTGACACTGGCTCAAATTTTTGAAATACGTCTCCATAGGTTCTCATTCACTGGTGGAGAAAACTCGTTGAATCTCATTTTGATACCATTTTTATATCACTGCCTAACTACAGATTGATTCATTTTACCTATAGGCTCTGTGCAGAAACCAGTATTTAGCTTGTTCTCTAGAATACTGCACTAAAACAAGAGATGATGCACAGACTCACTTGTCCCAAGTTATACTTTCCACAAATCATTCCACCTTGAGTTGGGGGGTTAAAAAAAAAATAAATCTAAAGACTTCTGACCTTAAGACTGAAACAATAACTTATAATAGATACACTTTGCTTTCTAGAAATAGACAACCCCCTTGGTTGTCTCACGTTTCCTTTGACACCACTGCACCTTATAGGTACCCTTATAGCACACTGCGATTTCTCATGCCAGCTCCCTGTCCAGCTACTAAGTAAAAAGTGACGTGGAAAAAAAAAAAAAACAAGCCAAAACAAAAACCAAACCCCAAACCACAGCATCTTACCTACAGGCTAGAAGTTGTCACCTGGGCTGTAACCAGTATTTTGGGAAGGGACCGTCATTCACTGACCCGGACTGTCATAGTACCCCTCTGCGTAGCGTTATAATACCAGAGGCTTTAATGTACTGCCAGCAGATGACACGGCGGGTCCTGCCTGTCCCCCTGCCCGCACCGCGTCAGAATAAAAGTCCCGGCTTCCCAGGGACGCTTCATTTAGGGGCGGGAACCTGTTTGGGGTTTTTTGGGGGAGGGGGGCAGGTGCCCCTGGTCAGCACATCACCCCCTGGGTAGCGCTCAGACCGGCTCCGAGGGGAGCGGACCCCGCCGGCAGCCGGGACCATCCCGGGCTGCGCTCCCGGGGCTTCCCGGTGTCCCCAGGCTGTGTCCCAATGTCTCCAGCCAGCTCCATCCCCGGCTCTCCCCGAGAAAAAAAATAAAAAAAAAAAAGTTTTTTTCTTTTTTCCCCATAGCCTCCTGTCAAGGAGCAACGACGAAAAATTTCTGCAAGATGCTTTAACGTCCCTAAATCCTACTTCGTTTTCAATATTTTTTTTTTCTAATTTACTAATTGGCTGCCGCTAATTGCCTCTGTAGCGATAAAACTCAGTTACTGCTTTTAAGTCTGTGTGCTTAAAGGCAGAAGATAGTTGAAAACCAGATGTGGATGTTATTGAAATTATCTTCCAGCCCCCCAAGTGCTGCCTGCACCTTTGCTCAAGTACGGAGCTTAAACCAGCAGGGAAATGGTGGGATGGATGTCTGAAGAGTCATGAACTGAATAGCACAAAACCTACTTGGTGGTCAATTAACATTTGATGCTATTTTGTTGTTTGTGTGTATTATTACAGATATTTACTTGGATTAAAAGATGTTTCCACCAGGACAGCAGCACATCCTGCTGATAGGTGATTTGTATCCCTTTAATCAAGGGTTTCGGTGCTTAATTAGGTCCTAAAGTAACGTTATAACGTTTCAAGTATCTTAACTATATTCCGTTAAAAAATTAATTATCCTTGTGTTAAAAACCCCAGCCCCGGGGGCTCGGCTGCGTGTGGTCTTAAAGTTGCCTCTTCTCTCCCTTCACTCCACGGGTGGATCTGTCAGCACAGCGATCCACAAGAGTTAAATCTACATTTGGTGTTTGTATCTCAACATCACCTTTGTGAGCTAAAGCTGCAGAGCAGGTGCTAATTGAGTGCTAATTTCTTTAAATTTCCTCTTGGTCGAAGCGATTAAGGAGGGGAAGTGTGTCCCTGGCTGTTGGAGAGGTTATTTGCTTTTTAAAGTTAAAAATAAATAAAATCAAATTTTTAGTTTGCACAGAGTTGAGTACTTTAAAAAAGGTGACCATTTGCCCTGTAGGAAGCTGGGAGCCTGTTAAAGGTCAGGCTGTGCTCAGTTACCCTTCCTGGCTCCTCATCGACTTCAATGAGGGAGCAGTGAGCTTGTTTCAGAGCTGCAGTCGGCTGCAAGGTATCAATTAAAGGACAACTTTAAGTACTTCAAAGCCTGGATGCAACCAGGACGACGTGTGAAAGCCAAGGAATAGAATAACGTGAGATCCAGAAGGCAGGAATCAAATTGAAAGAACTAGAAGCTGAAGTGATAAAGGCAGAAGAATAAATCTCATGGCCTGTGCTAAGGTAACTTAACAGTGCTCTGACCAGGACTGCGAGGTGTTAGAGACCAGATTTTCTGTGCTGCTTCAGTTTACTTTCTATGAATGGTGACAAGTGCCTGATCGGGTTCTCCTGGTTGCTTGAGTCATACAGCAAGAAATGGCTAGGAAAAAAGTTAAAGATCTTTTGCTTCTTTATTAATAAATCTTGGAAGCTACCTAAAAATATACCTGGAAGCATAAGTAGTGTTTGAAGCCTCTTCTTTTGCCTGGGTTAAGTTCCTTTAATAAAATTAATAATCAGTGTAGCTTTTGTTCTGCTGTTGAGAAGGACGCTGTAAGCTTCAGATATAAAGGGCTCAGAAAGGAGTAGCTGGTAGTGGCAGCCTTCTAGAATTGTATTTTCTAGCTTTTGTAGAGTGTCTTTTACTAAGCAATAATTTGGAGAAGTGTGAGTACAAAGACTTAATTTCGTAGTTATACCCAGTAACAGCTTTGTTCTGCCATTGCTGCCTTTGTTGGTATTTTCTTTTGTCTCTGGTAATACAGTTGCAACATTCACTACATGACAGAGTTATGTGGCTAAATCTGCCTAAGGAGACAGTTATTGCACAGCTTGTAATTAGAGATGATTGCTTAATTTGAGGTAACAGCAACATTTACATTGTTGTGTCCCAGTCATGATGTTTCAAAGCACATGGCAATAAGACTATGGGCTTTAAAGGTATTTAAATGCTTATAGATTACTATATCAAGAAATGTAATCTTTTTCTCTCTGTATCTTGGGACACCTAAATGGCTTCCAAAATCTGGTTCAGCATTGCTGTCTATTGACATCCCCTGCAGCTCTGCACACTGGTTAATGCCTTATATTGCCCACAGTTTTAATAGCTACTACATAGTTGATTTGGTGGTCTGTTATATCCCTTCATGCAGGACATCAGGTGCTGCATTTCAAACTAACCACAACTATAAAAATAAAAATGTAACCATAGCTCACTGGCACTGCTGCAGTCAATGGACTTTAGAAGTAGTCATCCTAAGCAGCAAGTGTTATCTTAAAGAGCCTCCTCACAGGCTGCTTGTAAGAAATGACAAAATCCAGGTTTCCTACTGCCTTTGAGAAGCCTGGAGAGGATAGAGAAACTAGGCCTGTTCTAAAAGGACAGCTAGTAAAAGGCTCCTACTGCCCTTCTAGCAATTATGCCAGAGGGGAAAAAAAAAAAAAAAAAGTTTGCTTCAGCCAGGGATTTGATTGTCCAACTGGGTCTGCTTAGGATCCCAACTGCTGTCCTTGGAGCAAGCCTGGAGTTCATGCAAGGGCTTGGAACTAAACGCAGAGCTTAGTTGAGCTGACTCCTCGTGGTCTGCAGGTTATTGAAGTAAACTGAGTTTTAACCAGTGATTTAGCAAAAAAAAAATAAAAAATTCCTGCCCATGGAGAAATTCATATGAACTCTCCTGTAGTGAATTTGGAGGAGGATGTTCAGAACTGTTAAAATAACCAGTTTAGCTAAGTTGCAGAGAATGCTTTCTGTCAGGCACAGCCATTTACACACGATGTAACTATCACTGCAATGCAGGGCTGGCATTTGGCTGGAGGAGGAGGCACACAGCTGCCCCGTAGCTCTGCCCTCCACAAAAAGGGCTGAGGAAACTCCTCTGGTGCTGGGCTTGGTTCTTTGAACTGTCACTATGTGAGGTCTTTGTTCACCTAAGAACATCTGAGAAACACTGCAAAGTCTGGGATGGAATTGCTAAGATGTGTGTTCTAGCTTGTTTTACTTCTATGGAACAGTTAAACAAAATAATAATGCAATAAGCACAAAGCTATCTGAGAGTTGCATTTGGACAGAAATTGGATTAAGTCCTGTTTTGAAAGGGAACACTTTATTCTTGGGGGAAAATATCCATCTCCTGGTCAAGGACTGTCCCTACCATGGCTTGGGACTGTTTTCATTCTGTCCAGTGGGTCACTAGTTCAGTACTTTTCCTCCATGGAGCACTTTGCAGGTGCAATCAGCACCACAATTAAAAGATCTCGAGTTCTCTTCCAGCCTTATAGGCTGGGAAACAGAAATATGAGGTGATGCCCCTTGGCCAAGGCTACAGAGGAAGGTGGTGCCAACAGAATTTCCCTGCCACTGTGATCTTTGCCTCAGGGTCTGCTGTGTCCTCAAAGGTCTTCTAGAGGCTAATTATTTGGGATGATGCTTCTGAAAATGCCATTAGGCACTTACCTCAGCCTTTAGATAGTTCTATACTTTGCCAAATGGACCCTGTGCCATTCTGTAGCTGGGCTGGTATTACATGTTCCCAGGTTACTGTGTGTGTTCCCTGATACTGCATGGGGCACAGTTGTATTTTTCAGGGTTGCTCTAAAGGTCCTCCCCTAAGTATTGAGTACAACTAACCCAGGGATGGGATTTTCTCTTTGTCTTACCGCAGGGGTGAAGCCTGAAAGGAATTCTCACAAGCTCCATGAAAATCTGCAGCTTCACTCTCGGAGTTCATCTGGCCAAAGTTTGTGGGTTCAGCTCCTCTACCCAGCCCTGGTGTCTCTGTGCTGTAGGACAGCAGCCCAGCTGCATCTCGGTCCTTGGCTCCCATTTGGCTGTTCCTAGGGAAGGTGGGTTTCTTCATGGTGGCTGGCCCAGCTGGCCTGTGGGAAGAACCTCCAAAGCTTTCCAGCTCTTTTGCTCCTGGAAGTAGAATTGTCCACAAGTGAGGCAGAAAGCAGTGGTGGTTCACCAGCACAGTGTGATGTG
The DNA here is from genome assembly GCF_036169615.1 of Heliangelus exortis. Taxonomy (NCBI): domain Eukaryota; kingdom Metazoa; phylum Chordata; class Aves; order Apodiformes; family Trochilidae; genus Heliangelus; species Heliangelus exortis. Next base: position 3,832,519 of record NC_092436.1, on the reverse strand, counting down.
CTGGTATGTCTGTGCTCAACCTGCACAGACCAAAACCTGCAGAGCAGCATTACCCAAACCTGGCATCTCCCCAGGGCTGGGGGATTTGGTTTACATGCAGGCTGTTCTGTCTGGAGATGGCTTTCTGCACAAGGCAGGCAAACCATGTGTTCCCATAAAAAAAGGTGTAGATACAGCCAGTGTGTTGGGCTAAGCTGGGGTCACCACAGGTATGAGACTCCTCTATGAGAAAGAACATCTCCATCTCCTCATCCAAGAAGAGGGGCCAATAGCAGAGATGCAAAACAACTTGCATCCAGCTGTGAGAGGTCTCCAGCAGACTAAATTTTGGGGGGATTTCACTTCTCTTGAGCCTACATAAGTGTTTGGGTCTGGCTTTAGCTTGGCAGATATCTCTGACTCTGCCAGAAGGATGTGTTTACCTGGGGAAACAGAGAGACGTGCACTGGATGCTACAGATCCAAATTCATTTTCAGCAACACATTTAAACATGCCAGAGTCCTCTGGAAAAGCTTCTGTAATAACCAGGGTGCAGACTTCCTCTGAAATGACAAATTCAGGCAGGCTATTGTGTCAGAAATGCCAAATATTAACTTATAGGAACTGATCCTTGCAGAAGGACCACTGCTTAGTAATGGGGTTTGGCAGCAATTAAGCCCAAAAAAGGTGGGATGGAGGGCATACAAATACCAGGGGTTCAGAAGAGCAGAGGTGAAGGAAGGATCTTTCTTCCTGTGACTTGAGAGATACAAGGCACAAGTTTTTTTGCTAAATTCTGCCTTCTCTTGTACCAGTTTAAACCCCAGGAAAGATTAAAGGTCAGAATGGTTGATATGTTTTCCCTTAACACATAGGGTACTCTTCCTTGACTGGATGTAAAAGGGATGATACCTTTTCTATCATGTTGTGAAAAAAATCAGGGCCCTTCAGGTACTTGTGTCAAAAATAAGAACTTGAAAGCTCTCAGCCTGGCCCTGGATGCTATCTTCTGGCTCTTGTTTTATCTTGGATGAGGTGGGAAACACTAAGTGTGGAATAATTAACTGATGAGACAGATATCTGACAAAAAGAGTGCAGTGTACTTACCAGGAACTGCTGATGAACAAGCCTCTGCTCAAAATAAGAGAGAAAAAAAAGAAATTATTATAATGCCAGAAAAGAAGAAAGACCTTCAGCCCTCTTTTCCTTTCCCATCTCCATTTCTGTCCATCAAGAGAAATACCATCCTGAGAGGGGAATCTCAGGTTTGGCTGAGGAGCCTGGTGGTACAAAAATACTTCCCCACTGAAGTGATCTAAAAAGAGCTCCACTGACTTCGTAGTTAGTTGCTGAATTTGGCCCACTGGAGCTATGACTGGGAGTGTGACAAATTGTTTAAATATATGCTTAATTTTTTTTTCACTGGGTTCATCAGTAGTTACAATACACTGTGAAAAGAAACCATTGGTTACAGATGCTCTGCCTCTATGAACCCATTCTGTCTCCTGATTTTTATAGCAGTTCTTGTTCCTGTCTTTCCACTGCCCCAGTAAAATTACTGCACACCAGGCTGACACAGCAATACTTACTTTTTCGGAGTATTCTGAAATCAGCAGAATCTGTTATCTGATCATATTCTCTGTACCAGTGAACCTGTGAGGTGGGAGTAGCACGAATGCGACATTCAAATACCACTAACTGACCCTTGGTAGCTCTTATGTTCTGTAGGCCCTAGGGGAGGAAATATTGGTGTTAAATGGCTGACATAAGTATTTCCTCATTGAAGCAGTTATTATAGAATGATACACCCTTCAGTGAAGGAGGTGATGTCATGACCATATTTTTATTTTATTTGCAACAAGGTGATTTAATTCTAACTGCATCTGCAGTGAGTTTTGGAGGTTTTTTCATCTGTAGACTTTCAGCTTGCTTATGCATTAAAATAAAGATAGAAATGCAGGAAAAATATCTATTCCACTGGACACCATGTAGTAAGGGAGGTTACTGTGAGAGGTTTCTACTTCAGCCTCCTTTATAGGTAATAAATGAGAGTAATTAATGCAAGTGTTTTTGTCTATCTGTACTGTTTACCAATTACTATATTTGATTGTATCACTAAAGAAGCATGCTGGCTTTTTTGAATTGTAAATGAATCAGTGTTTCAGCCTCAAAATGGTTTCTGGTGGAGCAAGAAAACTCAAAATCTAATTCAGAACAAGAAGTAGCAGAACAAACTGTGTCATTAGACCATCTGTGTCCTTTACCTTTGTAAACACAGGTGTGCTTCCACAGGCAGACCCAGTCAAGCTCACCAAGGGACTCTGCATCTATATAGCAAAGAAAAGTGATTTTTATAGCTTGAATTTCTCATATGCAGAAACGCAGCTGTGTTGCTGGCATTTTACCTTGAAACAGCAGAATATTTTAGAGTGTTTTATCTGTTGTTCATGCCCCAGCCTAATAAATACCCTGTGGAAAATCTCCATTCAAGTGTTCCAAGAGGAAATGCCTCCCTGGACTGTGAATGCCAAGTTAGTGGAAAGAGGAGCTGATAACTGGTGTTTCTGGTTTTATGGCTGTAAGGCAATTAATTCCCCACATCTTGTAGCCTCTGTGATCAGTGTTGCTTGCCAGTAGTTTTCACATTCTGCAGAGATCCCTACCTGGTTTAGTTGATCCCAGGTCTACCCCTTCTTGGCTTGTGGGGTTTGTGTGGTAACTACACTGGGGCTGAAGGTAAAGAAATGAGCAGGAGCTTTGGTACTTTGGCTTGCCATCCTCCTTTAAAGCTCAGCTGCTGCAGGAGTTACAGTAAGGGCTCTGATTAAGCAAGAAAGGCAACTTGAAGATGATCACATATTTGCAGTGCAAGATAATGCCCTTGTTCCTTGGTGAAGTGTTGATGTGCACTTCTATCTGTCTGATTTAGAGACGTGCCTTGCATATAAATGTGCAGAGGAAGTGCTTGGGTTTGTCTTGCTGTGGCATTAGTCTTTTTTATAATCTGTCCTTCTCTTAAATAACCCAAGTTATCTGCTCTTCAGATGTAAGTCTGTTTCTAGGTTGTCTGTGTTGCCCAGCTCTTGACCAAATATGTTCAACTATCTGTTCTGAATGGAATCTTTGAAGTAGGCTGGCAAATGGCTCAGGCCCCTTGGGCCTTTCCAGCCCTGTCACTTGCTCTATCAGCTCTCTTAGCATTTCTAGCTGGGAGATGTTCCAAGCCAGAAAGCCCTTTTCCAGAGCTCAGGGTCCAGATCTTGATAGTCATGATGACCCTTGCCTCAGTCACTAAGAATCAGCTTGAGCAGATCCTTGGAAAATATTTCTAAAATACTATAAATAATAGTTTTTAAAACGTGTAACCTCTGCTTTGAAGATCAGTAGATAATGGCTGAATTAAAATGGTGTAAATCTGGTGGACTGAATGTCTGCTAGAGACTAGACTGGTCAGAAAAACACTGGTGACTTTACAATTTTTCCCAGTGTGTGTGCAAAAATAAACAGGGCAGGATAGAGGCAGAGACTGAAGGAGGCTGAGTGTACTTGACCCCACAATGTTTGCACTCACTGTGACATTCCTCTGGCCCTGCCAGGATGCTGAGACTTGCAAGGAATCTTAGCCTTCAGGTTTACCCTAGGAACCTGTAGAGACAAACATGAATCAGTGTGTTAAAACTCCCTCCCTTTCCTTACAACAGGGTGATGGCTGTTTTGTGAACTGAGCATGTGCTGGTTGGAGAGCAAGTGGTATGTGCCAGGAAAAAGCATCCTTAGTGTTTGGGAGTAGGCTTAGGTCACTGTCAGAGCATGGAGACATTTAGCCAAGGTTGTTGATATGGACCTTTGTAAAAGACCCAAGTGACCCAGGAAACCTGAGTCCATGGTGGCATTAAGGTTTTTCTGCATTAGGATGGAAGAGTCTAAGGAAAACTCTTGGTACTTTATTTAAGGTGAAAATGATGCCTCCTAAACTAGCTGCCACATCCTTTTGTAGCACGGAATTGATGCAAAAAACAGTAGTTGCTGGTAGCTTATTAGTAAAAGTTTTATTTTTCATAGAATCATAGAATTGGCTGGGTTGGAAGAGACCTCAGAGATCATCAAGTCCAACCCCTGATCCACTGCCGCTGCAGTTCCCAGCCCATGGCACTGAGTGCCACATCCAGGCTCTTTTGAAATATCTCCAGGGACGGAGAATCCACCCCTTCCCTGGGCAGCCCATTCCAATGTCTGATCACCCTCTCTTCTTTCCCTTTTACCACAGCACGAGAGATTTTTCTCAGTGGAGCACTGCAGGCTCATGATCTCATGTTGCTGTTTCTCATGCACAGCTGTATCAGTGAAAATGCCAGTCCTGATAAATAACTTGCAGCAGCAGCAGTGCTGCTGTCACATGCTCCTAGGATGGTGCTCCTATGTCCCTCTGCCTTGAGCTACAGCTGGCAGGAAGGAATTCAACCTGCTTTGCCAGCAAGGGAAAAACATGGAATAACTGAATTGACTTTCTTCTGGCTGTAGCAGTCATATATCCCCTGCTGCTCTGTTTGGTGTGATGCAATACTCCTGAGTTGCTGACTTGCTAAAGGGTGCCTTGAAATTTGTGTTCCTCATCCATTAAGCCAGCCCTCTCCCCCTGTCAGCACCTGCAGCATCACATTCAGAGCCTCATTCTACATTGCCCAGTAGCCAATGTTGTCACATATAGCCAGGTCCTATGTTTGAACCTATGTCTGCAGTAATGCAAACAGTGCCTTAAGGTACTGGCAGATGGTTACAAAGCTGTTTGTTGTTTAGTGGTCAGTTGCTAAGGTCACTGTAACTGTCCCCTTAGGAGCTTCTTGCCTGTTGAACCACTGCCTTTGTGGCAGTTTTGCTTTGTATTTGTAGCCTGCTAGGAACCAGATGTGAGTGGGCATGGCTTGTCAGGTAAGAATTCTCTCTTTAAGGCTAAAGTTGTTTACATCCTAAGCAGTGCTCTAGGTCAGACAAACACGTTTCTTCAAGGTCTGAATCCTGCACTTGAATCCTGGTTCTGTATGGTATTGTTTGGTACATACAGCATTTGTAACACAATAGGTAGAGTAGCTTCAAGGTTAGGGTCTTGTAGCTTACTGCTATCCAGTTTTGGAGTCACATTTATGGAGATCCAAGTAGCTGCATGGTGTAGAGATATGAGGGCACCTCAACAGACTGGGATTTATTTACCTCAAACAGGTCAGAGGCTTTGCATATCCATTTGGGCCATAACAATTATTTATTTGAGATCTGTTCTTTGTCTTTGCTTCTTTCTGCCCCTCTCCAAACAAGTTCTAGTCAGTTACAGTGAAGGATATTTTGCAATCTGGTTGGATTTGACTGGTGTAGCCACATGACAATAGCACACAGCCACATGTGACAATGGGCTGCTGTAAGGTATTAAACATCTCTGCTGAGAACATGTCACTGTGTGTCTCATCTAAACCTGCACTATGTTACCCTTGGCTGGGATCCAGCAATGCAGTCACACGTGTACTTGTACCACCCATGGCCTTCATAGTTCTATCTGTTGCTCTCAAGCTATAAGTGTCTCTCAAGCAGCTCAGGGATGGCTCCTGTCCAAGGTTATGTCATGTGGCAAACCACAGGGCTGTGCCATGATGCAAGGACTGTTGGATGATCTCAAGCCCTTGGATGAAGGAGGAGTGTATGGGAAGCCAATGTTATTCAGTTGCCCTGGGTTCCCACCACAAACCAACCCTGGCTGTAATCCACCACAGATGCCTGTGATGCTCCTTGCATTGCCTCCTTGCAGTCTGTCAGGTAATGGTCAGTACAGTCATCTTTCAGGACCTGTCAAACTGGCTGATTTGTTTTTTCTGTTTAAAAGGATGGTGAAAAATGAGCCACATGCAGACTGTGAAAGATGTTCCTGAGCTTTGGAGCTCACCTCGTACGACTGAAACAGCATTAACAAAACTGCATTGGAGAATTTATGTCCCCCTTTGTTCTGTACAGTAAAAGGCTTGATTATCCTGTAGAGAAGCTATCACTCTACCTCCAAGTCCATGATCAGTTTGGAGTCAGACAAGACATGCACAGAAAGAGAAGATGAAGTGAAGTGCTCAGAGGTGGGACTGTGGCAGACTGGAGTTTGAGATCAAAGCACAGTGAGGTGCTCCAGGAAGCTTGCTCAGAAAAGCTGGACACACATTATCTAGAGTGAGAAGTGAGATCTTGGAAAGAGGTTGGTCTACTGAAACGAGTAAGAACAGCTTCTGACAAGTTTCCAGCCTTGATAAACCAGGCTCTGAACTTTAGCACTACACAGGAATAGCAGTAGCTTATGACTTTGTGCTCAAGACACTTACTCTGTTGCATGGCATTAGTTCTTCAGTGTAATGATTACTGCTAAGACCTTCTGCCACGGCAGAGATCATGGCCAAGGGTGATGGCTGTCAAAATTGCAAGTAAAACTGGACTGATGCCAGGTAACCTGCCAAGCAGGCAGAGTTCACATGGTGAGTACAGGAAGCTGTATGAATGGTGCTGCCTGTGCTCAGGGGAAGCCAGGCTAACCTCTTGCCAAAGCAGATATTTCTTGTTCAGGTACTTGGCTGCTGTAGGTGTTTGAACCAGAAGCCATCCTTGAAATCCACATTGCTTGAAGCACCCTGATTTGTAGATAAACAGTTTATGGTAGATAGTCTCTTCTCATCTTGATTTCTGTTGTCCTTCCATTTCATTTTGCTTCTCTTGAGTATGTCAGGTGCTTTCACTGCTGATTTTGGATTTTGATAAAGAAGAATTCATAGGAACAGATGAAAGGTTCATAAGCTTCAACACCAGAACAGTAACTATTTTAGTCTGAATTGTCTGCTCTTGATTGAGACCTAATGACACTGGGGCTCAGGATATTTAGTAAACCAGGAGACTTTAAAATGTGCTAAAGATGGTGGCAGGTGTTGCTTTAAAGGGCAGAGTGCACTTGTGCTGAGAGCATTTGGACCCTGGCTGCAACACTTAACCAACCCTGCTATGACTGACTGATTTAATGTGATGGTCACAGTGAGCTTCTGTGTGAGTGCAGAGCTGTCTGGCACATGTGGCTGTGCAGTGAGCAGGGACAGTGAGGGGAGGTCCCTCAGCTTCCAAGAGAGCACTGGAAGGTCGCTCTGAGAGAACTTAAAGAAAATGAGATATGCCAGAGAGAAGAGAGGTATGAAGGTTTGCTCTAGGCTTCCTTAACTCTGTTTTTAGATTGCTGAGATCCTGTTCTTGAGTCCTGCTGGGCTCCACATGATGTGCCCCTCTGGCCATGTTTGCCTTGGTGAGCAGAGAGGTTTTGTACTGCAGAGCAGCGGAAACGTCGGCCCCGTGCGGCTCACGCCCTTGAAAGAATTTCTAGCTGAGTTCTTACCTTGGTGACTCATCCTGGCAGTCGTAGTGTCTCGTGTAAATGTCAACCTTTACTGAGTGTAACTCTAGATCTTTGTGAAGAGGACAGAATTAGACTCGGCCAAATGAAGACTCCAAGGACCTTTGCAACCCAACACCAGAATGATTACAAGGTACATAAAGATCATGCTGTTGACACAAACCATAGTGACGACATTCTAGCATTACCTGAATAGTTGACATGGCTACAGAATTATGCTATATGCAGCACTGGGACGAATTTAACACAGGGTTAGGAAAGTATTAAAGCTGCATGGAGCCCTTTTGCCAGGTGTTTAGATCATGGAAAACCCATTAAATCTGTTTTAGGAGTGAAATGAGCATCTGCTGGATCTGAAATATACTGCATTATAAAGAGTGTGCAGGGGGGAGGAGAACTGTTTAAAACTTAGGCTTAAAAATGAGGCAGACCTGAACTGCATCATCATATTAATGTACCAGCACATCTTTTACTTAGAAAACAGGCTCAGATACATACACAGGATAACAATCTTCAGTCAGTTTGGAGGTGATGGGTTTTGCAAGCTGTCTGCATGTACCTGATGGTGTTACCCATTTTCACAGAGGTGTTCAAGCTATGGCAGAGTCTGTTAGACCCTTGGGTATCTTATGGCACCACCTTACATGGCTTAACAGTGATATCACCATAGGACTGCAAAGAGTGAGGCTTTCTCAAAGCCCCTTCTCAAAGTTCAGTCCAGAGCTGCATTTCTTCTTTGCCATATGGCTAAGTGGGGAAATTGTCACCAGTTCAGTAGTGAGCTTTCTAGTTGTGAGTTACTTGGTGATGTGAATATTTGATTTGCAAGTGGCTTCTCTGATGCTCCCGGGGTGTGAACAGCAAGGCTGCTGTACGAAGTGAGAAAAAAAAAAAGATTTTGTTTCTCTTTCCATGCACTAAGGATCCTGTTTTTTGACCAGTTAGATTGCGGAGAAATCTGTGGTAACTTGAATCTGTGGAATGATTTTTTAAAGGAACTGTGCCTTGGATGGGGAGAAGGGCAGGTTTGCAATGGCCAAGATATGTTGAAAATAAGCAGAGCTCTATTTCAAAGGCTCATTTTCTGTGCACTAGGAGTTTGAAACCAAGCAGGTGGGATATTAGATTTGTATCTCAAAACCTGTAAGGAATTCCCACGGGCATCTCCATACATGCTGTGCAGAAAGGCCAGAAATTTGTGCTGGATTTCAAGGAGAGGGCCCCTCTGGGATTAGCAAAGACTTTCAAGCATGGAGATGGGCACGGCCACTGAAATGCACATCCTGTGCTTCATGCTTGAAAGTCTTTGTTAGATTTAAGATGAGTTTGTCCATTGTAAAGAGCAGACTGTGGCAAGGGAAAGAACATCAGGGCAACACTAGCCTTAATATAGGAAAAAGCACCATCAGGAGTTAATCTTGGAATTAGTTAAAATGAGATGGTGAGCATTTGCAAACACCCCCTGTGCATGACTCATATGGCAGTGAAGTCTGTGGGATGCTGGTGTCCTGGGGCAGCATGCAGGACTGCACGTGCTCGGGGGATTATGGCTCGTGGTGCATGTTGTAGTCATCTCAACATCTCTTCTTTCAAATCATCTTTTGGTTGCCTTGAAGGTGCCCGGATCCAGCCCTGATCCAGGTCCCTCCTGGTGTGGCTCGAGGGCCGCCTAGTGGGGTGTGCTCCACGCAGCCCTGGGGGACCCTTCCTGGGGAGTCAAGCTCTTCATCCAGTGGCTGGGAATGGCTCTCAAACAAGGGCTGAGCCTGAATTAATTTTATCCCTTGTATTACATGCCTCTTCTGAGTACAGCTGTTTCTCAGGGCTGGAAAATCCTGGCTTTCTCTCTCCATATTTGGATAACAGCTGAACTGCCAGCAGATATTGGACACTTGAGTCAAACTGGAGTTCCTAGAACCAAGTGACTAAATCCCTTTTTAATACCGACATTGAAGATTCCTCGAGCTTATTTTAAGACATGCTAAGCTTCCTCTTGAAATCATGAGGCTCCATTCTTGTTAAAGTAAGTAGATTCATGTCAAACAGAGATCCTGGTCATTTGCTTCCTTTCTTCCCTATAAAAAGCCCCAGCCCTGCCCTACTTCTTTGCATGCCAGAGCATTACAGGAATGTGGAAGGATTTGGAGCCCTGGCTGCCTGACACATGAGGACTGCAGATCCTGGGGAGCTGAAGTGTATGAAGGCTCTGGAGCCCATTGCTGTAACCTGCAGGGTACACACAGATCTGAGTAAAGGCAGCACCCTGGGTGTCCTGATACACCTGCAGCTTGTGCTGTGTGTACCTTTGGCATTCCAGCTGCACAGGCACATCCCACTGGGTGTGTTTGGTGGAGCTTGGGAGTCCTCTATGTGGAACCTAAGGACAAGTGTTGGTGCCGTGGCAGGAATGGTATTTCAAGAACCTGGAAAGGGCTGTTTCTGCAGTTAGGATGCTATACAGTAACAAAGCTAGAGGAAGGGATTTCCTGCAGGCTCTGGGGAAACCCCCACAGGCTCACTGTTCCATGGATTACCACTTCCTCAGTTAGTGCTTGGATGGAGAGATGGAACACTGGGGTAGTGCTGAGCTGCTCTGCTCTGGTACAAATCTATCAGCAAACTTGGTAGCCACAGGGTGTCAGGAGCCAGCAGCTTCTCCTGCCTGCCCCAGCCCAGCTGTGCATGAGGAAGGGCTGAATGGAATTCCAGCTCTTCTTTTCACTGCTGGCTGCTGGAGGATGTTTTCCTCATTCCCCCGTGGATACCTGCAGTGAATAATGGAGCAGAGCCTCAACCTTAACTCATAAGTTAAGCCACAGTTTTGTTTTTGTGGGTTTTCTTGTTTCTTTTTTGTTTGTTTGTTTGTTTTAGAGTAGAAAATATCACAGTATGCTATTCAGCCAGCACATAAATTCTCTGCTCCACCCTAGAACACAATGATGACTTTCCTGTGAGTCATAAGACAGTTCCAGTTAACTAGGCCAAAGAAAGAGAGAGAGCAGTCTGGCCAGCTCCAGGCTCCATGTGGGACACACCTTCCAAATGAGGTGAATGTGTGGTCCCAGCAGGCTCAGGAGAAATGGGAATTGTGTGGTCAGCACATGGAGCTGTGTGTGACTCACAGCTTTGCTATCCCAGGCTCCAGCCATGACTTGCTGTCCCTGCTGTCACTGCCTGCACTGTTACATTTGCACTTTCTGCAGCATGTTCTGATTCCTGCTGTCCCTCAACCAGACCTATTACATTTGTCCCTCCATCCTTATGGATAAGGAATTTTTGTGAGCAGCACTTTATCAATTGTGACTGCTATAGCATCTTGTGTAGCATGGGATGTCATTAATATACTAAGAACTACCAAAATGGAAAAAGAATCTTTTCTCTCCCACATCCTCTGTTTCACTTGGCTGATTTGACTTGGTTTTACTAGGGCAAAAGTGTGTCCTCAGGTGGGAAAACACTGAAATGGGATGTCTATGGCCCCATAGCAATAACTAAATTGTACTCAGAAGCAAGTAGGAATCTGGTGTAGCTCTGCCAGAGCCTGCATAATATTTTTCTCCAGTGCTATGCAAAGCAGTGTGATTCTGCTATTCTCCTGACCCCCAGGTGTGCCCTGGGTGGCTGTCCCACAGCATATCCTGCCTGCTGATCTGGCACTTCTGCTATATAGCCCTGTAATGCCATCAAAGGTGCTGGGTCCAGAGGGGAACTGAAGCTTCTGAGCCCTCCTGGCCTCTTGTCCCACAGCATGCAAGGCCCCTGGGCTGGCTGTGCTCTTGCTGAGCAATGGAGAAGCTGCAGTGGACACGGAGGTGACTGTCTGAGCTTCATGCCCTGACCCTGGCACCTCATCTGCTCTCTAGTGCCATGAAAGCTGCTTCCAGCTGTACAGGAATAGCAGCACATGCTCCTCCAGGCACCTTATTGTCTCCCATCTGTGCTCATGGTGAATTCTGGACTAAAAATCTTGTCCTGGTTCAGCTCCACCAGCATTGCTCAGCTGGGCTCATGTTTGTAGGGATCCATTCTGGGGCCTCTGCCACTGCCTGGGCTGCCCTGGTGCCAGCAGGCAAAGCTGGAGCCAGTGGATGAGATCTGAACTTGTACAATTAAACAAGAAACCCAGGAGCCCCCTGGAGCCTCCTGGAGACTGTTTGCTTGAGGGAAGCATTATTTAAAGCTCTCTCATCTCTGGTTTCACTGACATGCCAGGAGATGTTTTTAGCTCATTGCCTCCTGACAGAGGAGTCTGTCTGAGCCAGCAGGGAGACAGCCCCATGGCCTCGTGTTGGTGGTGTCAGGATCTGACCAGAAACACCTTTCCTGGACTGTCAGGCCAGTTCTGTGTGATCCCCCTGAGGGGCCTGGGGTAGGCACAGGGTCAGCTGCTGATCCTCAGAGATGGGTGACACCAGCTCCCTCTGCACTGTTGGTGTAGGGCTGTGAGGTGGGCAGGCCTGGGATCAGGCAGGAGAGTATCTTAAGGATGGGGATTTTGGCCACCTCCTGCTCATACTGGGGCAGGGCTCTTCCCTCTGATGTCACCTGAGAAGCTGAGTATCTCCAGTGACTTCTTTTGAAGTGCTGCTGGAGCAGGGTGTTAGTGCTGTGTGGTGTGAGGGGAGCAGGGGGATGCAGTTGGCACTGATGCCAACATGAAGATTTTCACTCATTTTCAGTCATTTTGGCCTTCCATGGCTCTTGCAGAGGCTGGAGGGCTGCTGTGCAGTGGGCAGAGCTGGGGTCTCTAAATACTTTTAATTCTACATCTAGCCCCTGTCTCTGAGCAATCCCCAGATAAGCCTGGGGGCAGCTCATCCAGGAGAGAGTCTGAGTCTATACCAGCAGCTCTGGTTCTCCCAGCAGGGCTCATGGTACTGATCCAATGGTCTCACCAAATCTGGAAGAGGTGCAGTGGTCAGGGTTTTGCCATCCCCTTGCATGGGCTGCAATACCAGCACGAAGCTCAGAACAGGGACCTACCAGCTGCACTGTAAAACATGGTGAAACAAAAAAAAACTATTCCAGCCTCTGAGCTTTTACACAAAGCCTAAATCATTCATGAAAAGTGCAAATAATCGGAATACTGCTAAAAACTGTCATTTAGTTGGGTTTGTAGAAGTAAGGTGTGGACTCTGAAGCACTAAAAAAATGCCAGTTCCCTAAACCATTATTATTCAGGTTGCCTAAATTAAGCCATCACTCTACAGTCAAAGGAAGCTTTTTATAGGGAAATAATTGCACAACACCCAAAACATTTCCTAGAAAATTGAGCTGGCAAGAAGTGTTGCATAAACTTAAATAACTTGCACAGATGTTTCTTGAATGAAAAACAAATGTACACCTAGTCTAATGATTCCTTTCTCTCTCTAGAAAGCATCAAGACCAAACTGTTCAAGCTCTCACAAACACCTCTTACAACAGTGACATATGCCATACCCTGTGTCCAAGGAGGAGAAAAGGTTAGTTTAAATGAATAGGAATGGTGTGTGGGCTTCCAAAAGTTCCTGGTTTATGCTCAGCAGCTTTATTGTGGAGGAGCCATGGGCTGTACAGCCCAAACCCCAGCAGGAAACATGATCAGTTCTATTTTAACTATGTGGACAGCATTTGATATGGAAGCAGCTGGTGTCATGCGAATCTGAGGGCCTGTCAAGCAACCCGAGCACATTGCTAAAGCAAATATGTTCATTTCTACCCAAAGGCAATCTGGAAAGCCAGGCCTGCTTTTAGCTTGCACTTGCCTCAATATAAATCAGAGCTTCAGCTCTGTAACCATAGACGTGCAGTGCCCAAACTCTTAGATTTTAGAAGAGTAAGGCATGACTTTTTTTATTTTCCTCATCCCATTTTGCATTCATGCTCGTACATACCTGTTTCTGTTTACAACTGGTGGAAGAGTTTTTTGGTCGTGCTCTCTCTGTTCCCCTCCTGTGAGAAGGTTTTCTACAGTGCAAAGTTTATCAAATGAAAGCCAGCAGTGCTCTGAGCCTCAGCTCCTGGTGGTCTCTTGATCTCCCAGGCATCATGCTCATTGCTCAAAGGTGTAACTAGGCAGTGATCTCAGTGAGTGCTCAGATTGCTGTCTTTACGTCAGCTGAGACATAAACTTCCTGGGTAGAAAGACCCTAAAAATACAGCAGAGCTTGAATTTTTTGTCTATTGGAGAGTAACAGAGATAATGCATCTTCTGGACTTTGTTTCAAGAGTTCTGTAAGCAAGCTATGGTTCTTAATAGCTGGAAAGTCTCAGGAAAACTATACTGCCTAATGCAGTGCATACTCAGCTGCTCTGGAAACACTTCACCCACCCGTGTTCAGTGCTCAACGAGGCAGTGTCCAGATGGCTCTGAACTCCACCTAGTGAGCACTGGAACCTGCAGCAGCTCTGGCACTCAGCAAGGGGTTGTCCCTGGGCAGCTGTAGCTTTGGAAATTAAGAAATGATAATACAAAGACATGTGTGCAATGCAAGGCTTTGTCTCTGCCTGCCCTCCCTGCAAAAAAAACCCCAAAACCAACTTGCAAAAGAAAGCTGGGAAGCCCCAGACTCCCGTCCACACCTGGCCCTTGTTTTCACTCCACTCTGGATTAGCCCTACAGGTAATGTGCAAGATGTTTGTTGTTCCCTGGGGCTTTGGGTCCTGCAAAGCTGGGGTAGGGGAAGAGGTTACTGCCCCAGCCCTGCCCATTGCTTGAGGTTCCCCTCTGCTGCTGCCCTGTTGCAGGGGGAGTCACCAGGGTGTCCTGCCTCTTGGGCTGCTGCAGAGAAATATCCAGGGAATGTGTTTTTCTGGCACATGAGGGTAGCTTTGAGTTAGTTTGCTGAACAGTGAACTTTTGTGGCTGCAAATGATGTGCTGTTAGAGGATCAGAGCAGTCTGAGCTGCCGAGAGGTGCAGCAGGGGGTGAAAGACTAAATCTAAATCGCATGCCTGTGGTTCTGGTGACCTCCATTATGTACAGTTCCTAGTGCTATGAAAGACTCTCACTGAGAAGATGAGTTATATTTTCTGGATGCTTTCTTCCCTGTAGCATCTCTATCCCTTCTCCTTTCTTTTTAAGCTGCCTGCGAGCTGTGCCTCGGGGGAGGTTGTGGAGCCCAGATGAACAGTTGAGCCCACATCTCAGCTGAGTGTCCTGTGGACTGTTTGCAACTTCTCTGAACCCAGGACACTAAATGAAGTTCTTGCAAAGTACCTCATTAATGAAGTGAGATGTTCAAGGGGGCAGAGCTCATCACAGCTTCACCCCTTGTACGTGTGCTGTGGAGCCAGGATGCCCTCTGGTTGGCAGTGGGCTCCTCTTTCTTTGGAAACCACAATCTTCCCGGGTTTCCTTGGTGCCAAGGTGAGAGAAGCTCTCACAGACAGGATGGATGAGGCAAGCACACCGTGGGGTTGGAGCTCCTGGTTTGCCAGGATGTTCAAGTGACCACCCTCAACAAGCCTCCAGGTAAGAGCAGAGCTCAATGTGCCAGAAGGGAGAAAGCTGCTATCTGAAATAAAAAATCATATCCCTGCCTCTCCTCCCCACCCCCTGAAAAGCCCTCGTGTAACCTGAGAACCTGATTAGTATGCTAGAAATTAAAGTGTTACTCACCTCTCTAAGCCATCAGTTTGGGTTTGGAGGTCTTGCTGCCAGCAGCTTGAGTCAGCACTGAGTCTTGCAGTGGAAAGTCTCCTCCCCACTGACTCCCCTCTGAGGACTGAAGGCTGTCTGGGGTGGTGGGTTACATTTCTAATGTTCGGATCCCTGCTTGTGAGTGATGGCATGGTGGGAATGTCAGCTGTATGTGAATGAACTGCAGCAATTTATTCTCTCCAGTCTGCTTCAAAGTCAACAGAGCAGCACCATTAGCTGGAACAAAGCAGGTCCATTCTTGTGAGATACAACAGTCACCAGATCTGTAGTTGCTTTTTATTTATCATGCTAGTAGTCCTGAGGGCTGGAAAGATGCCAGGCCAGGTCAATTGTGACTCTCTGCATTGAACGAGAGCCAAGAAAGAGAAATGTAGCAAAAAAACTTAATTAGAAGCTGGGCTCTCTTCTACAGGTCTGGAATGTAAAGAATTTCCTATTCACTTGAGATATAAAGAAAACCTGAGCTTTTTCCCTCTTCCCAAATGCTGAGGAATGCAGGGGGATAGCTTGGGTCTGGTAGAGCCAGAGTACAGTCTTGCTGACTTGAACAGCTCCTCCACAGCATCCTCCAGACTTGGTGGAGGAGCTGTGTAAAGCTCGTGGGAGCTGTACTCATGTCCTGATGATGGCAGAAGCCCAGTGCCATTATGTGCCTAAATTTCCAGGAAATTCCATTATTTAGTGAAGTGCTGGGTAGGGGAGGAGCTGAGGCGAGGGCATTTTTGAAGTGCAGGGTAGTGCCTCTGCCCAGTGTTAGTGCAGCAAGTCTATGTGAATATTCCTGTGCTCCAAAACACCAGTTAAAAGCTTCTTTGGAGTAGCTTTGTGTAGATACATGAAGGATAGGAGGGGAAATCCTTAAGCAAAAATGCACGTTGAAAGTGTCCAGACAAATTGGATTTTGTCTTCATGGCAGAGAACTTCCAGAGCTGGAGACCAAAGGGCTGTGAGACCCTTTAGTCTTGGCATTGCCACTCCTCATCGGTTTTGTGACCATGAGAAGAACTCAGCTGCTTTGCAAAGCCCTGCCCAGGAGTTAAAGGTACACAGAATTACCTTTCATGGGATTTTGGAGGTCTTCCCCAGATTCCCAGTTTGAAAATATGACTTACAGTTGGGTTTCCTGCAGACACAATTTTTTTTCATTCATGCTGAGTACCAGAAGCTATGAGAAAAGGTATAAATTACTTTTGGCTGGAGCCTCTCTCCTGGCACTGTTATTAATGGTAGAATCATTTTTTTTTTTGTGTTACTGCAAATTATATCAAGGCCATCCCGAGGACAGATGGATCATCCCCTGAAGCACAGACCATGGTGTAGGGATGCTCTGGGAGATTTCACCTGCTTCCTTTGGCTGTATTTTGCCTCACAGGTTCTCATCTGTTCTTGGAGACCCCTGAGAAGAGGTCTTGAACTTCAGGAGCACTGCTCTCCCCCTTCTGTGGGCAAGCAGCTCTATCATAGGTCAAGGGGATTTATTCAGATCTCTGAGCTAGACCATCCAGCCTGAGGAATTTAAACTATTATTCACCTCTTGATGGTGTGATTATCAGATGAACTTCTGTCACTGGTTTGAATGCAGGGGTAGTGGGAAGAGACTGACTATTCCAGCCATCTTAAACCCTTCCCAAAATGGAAAAGCAGCTGGTGCAAAGGCTGCAAATTCTGGGGCCTTTCTTCTTTAAGTGGTTTGTCAGGAGCCTGTGAAGTGACATTTCAGTTCATAGCACATCAAGCACTGAGACAGAGAAGTAGTGGGGGTTTTTTGTTTGTTTGGTTTGGTTTGGTTTTGGTTTTTTTGTAGTAGTTTTTTTGTGTTTTTTTTTTTTTTTTTTTTGTGTTTTTTTTTTTTTTTGTTTTTTGTTTGTTTGTTTGATTTTTTTCTTTTTTTTTCTTTTTAGTTTGGGTTTTTTTTTTATTTCTCTTTTTCAAGGGGGTTTCTGAATGGAGAAATGTAGGTGACAAATGATCTTGGACTTGAGGGGCTTTAAGTCACACAAATGGTGCCATTGCCAGGAGGTGTCCCAGCCTGCCTGTGGTCCAAAGACAGAGGAGAGCCTGCAAGTGTGTGTGCTGGGAGGGTCCCCAAGCCCTCCCTCCTATCTTCTCACCACTGAGGTCTCCAAGTGGGTGGTAACATCAATAGACTCAGCCAAGTTTGGCTGAGCATACTTAGTCAAACCTGTCTGAAACTGGACTCACCAGCAGACTCAGCCAAGTCTGATGGATTGAACTTAACCAAGCCTGCCTGAGTGCAGCAGTTGTTGGGCTGCCTCTATTTTGATAGTGCACTGCTCCAAATCCAAATTTGGCTTGGTACAGTTCCTCTGGCTTCAGGGGAGCAATGCAGGTTTAGGTGAGGGGTGTGTTTTATAGCAGGACACATGTGGCCTTTCTCCTGCCACTTCTGGTTGTGCTGCTGAAGAGCTGGTGTTCTCACTGAGCCTGACAGATTCTTATTGTGGGTACCCTGGTATAAATTCAGATTATTTCTGATGATGTTAGGTAAAAAATCTACCAAATTATGCTGGCACATATTTGTAGTCTTCAAGGGGACCGAGCAAGTGTGGTGGAAAAGGACTGCAGATGAAGAGGAGTAATTTGGAAGGGTGTAATTACACAACAAACGTGGCACTGCTGGCAGATGTCCTCAATCATCTGTCAGTATTAACTTCTGAAAGCAACTTGGCAGAGGTGCCAGCTTGCTCTCCACATGTGAATCCCAGGAGCAGCATTTTAGTGGGGAGACTGAGTAGCCTCAAATTAAAGTTCACTCCCAGTGTTGCACTGGAGATGTTCCTATATGATGCCTCGAGGCATCTGCATACTGGATGATCTTGCAGCTCTGCTTTCTGGCAGCATTCCCTTGGGTTTAACTTCAGGCATTTTGACATATCTGATATATTTTCCACTGTAACTTAAACCTCTGCCAGTCTGGGTTGTACAGACTTATCTACAGGCAATGTGAGGAGTGGTGGACACAGCTGGATGTTTGCCAGCCCTGGGTAGAACACTTACCCTGATATCTCTAGAGACAGTGTACTCACGTGCCCCCAATTTGGGACCTAACAAACTTCTGCATCATGATACAGCCCCACAAAATACACCAAAATTGCATGTGAGTTTCCTCTGTGGATCATTGTTTAAGTTTCATGCAGGCAGAGCTGTGGTATTTCCAGAGAGGAGTGTTTTATCCTGGCCTCTCCCTCAGCAACCCACTTGCTAGAGCAGGAAAGATTTTATTCATCGTGATCTTCCATTTCCCATCACGACAGGGGCTCTTACAATTGACTTTTCCCTTTGGTACTTAAGAGACAGAGTCAATTCAATGGCTAAAATCAGAGACTTTTCCTTTGGGTGAGCCTCAGCCAGAGATGGGCAGAACACATGCAGCATGTGGATCTCCTGCCCTTGTGCCGCCCCGGCGTTCTGTTTTTAGCTCTGGCAGAACCTCCCTCTGCATGTTCAGGATTCCATCCCAACAGCTGCAGCTCTCTCGATGGCCACACAAGCACCTCTGGCTCTCAAGTTTGCAGTTCTCAATGCCCATAAGCAAGGACATTTTAAAATCATGTGGCCTCTGCTCAGCCAGGAATATTTTACCTGCCTTCTCTGTATGGCACAGCACTTTTATCAGTGTTTAGTGACTGGTGTGAAACTTCTCTTCTGGCTGAACAGGGGGTGAAATGCTTAGGGCAGAACACAGTTGTCAGTATAAATACTTCTCCGGAAGGGTAGTGGAAATAATTTTCATACAAAGCAGATGAACTGGGCCCCAGAAAAATAATATTCTCCCTTGTCAAAGCAGTATCCTGGGAGCTGCTGTCTCCAGGTCAGGTCTGGATACAAACTGAGCACCTTGAAAAGGCAGTGGTCATATTTCCAGCCCCTCAGGTCACTGGCTGCAGTGGTCTCAGTCCTGGCAGGGAGGGGGCAGGTCCCTTGTCCCCATGTTGGGCAGACATGTCCCACTCAGCCTTGCTGCTGCCCACCACCTTGTCACAGGGCAACACCTTCCCTGTCAGGACAGCTGGCACCTTCCTCCCTGGGGATTTGTCACCTCCAGTCCAGCTGAGGGGGTCCTGAAGGTTGGGGTGGCTTGGCTGGAGGGTGTGAGGAGGAGGGTGGCTGAGGAAGGCCCCAGGGTGTGGGAAGGTGGCTCTCAACAGCACGAAGGGTGGGGGGTCCTGAGCTTCCTTCAGTGCTTTCAGTGGAGAAGCTGGATGAGAGCAAGCTGGGTTTTTTGTCTGGATTTTATAAATGCAACTGGTTCTGTGTGTTCTGAGGTGTAAATCGGTGTTTAGGAAAAGCACTTGGTGCAGTTCTCTTTGGTACTGCTGGGTTTATGAGCTCCAGAAGCCATACTCCTGGGTCAGGAGCTAAAAGCAGCTAACAAAACTAAAAACTAAAAGCACCTTCAGCCATTAAAGTAAGTGTCTGTCTCTGGTTTTATCACGCTCTTTGCTTTGAGAAGGGCATTTTTTCTGATTTCATGCAGCATTAAGGACTGTGTCAGCAAGGATTTGCTTGTGATATTTTCCATGTAAATAATTTTTGTCTAAAACCCCACTTATCCCTAAACTGCCACAGGAGACCCTCAGGCAGATGAAGGATTTTAATTCATGTCAGATATTAATTTATCAAGTCATTGTCTTTTGCTATGTCTGTGCTTGCCTGCCAGTACCCAGCAGGCAGCAGGTGGCACCAGCACTCTGTGCCTGCTCAGGAAAACCCCAGGTAACTTCAGCAGAACAACTTCCAACTTGTAACTGAGAAGGTGAATTATTACTGAACATTTAAGCTGCAAAATTAAATCTATAGCAGAGGTGGTTTTGCAGATTTATTTTCTACATAAGCAGCTTCATAGGCAGCTGGTGGCTGTAAATCCTCCTGCAACTGTCCTTCCCATCTTGGTTGCCCTGCTGCAGTGGTTTGTAGCCAAACAAACATAAAATCTGATTTCTGCTTCAGACACAGCTGCCCATCACCCAGGTGGGCACAGAGAAGCTGCCTCTGGGGCTGGGGTAGGTGGCAGCTTGGGAAGTCTCAGGAAGGGATGAGCTTCCCTTCCTCAGCTCCCCTGGCCAGGACCATGGGTGGGAGTGTGACAGCAATAACCAGGTATTTCAGCCCCTATTTTAAGCCTCTATATGGCTGTGCTGAGGGAGGGCAAGTGCCTTAACCCAATGAGGACACTTACAGCTTAGTTTGGGGAATGGTTTCCATTGATGCTGCCTGTATCAAACCCTGATGCAGCAGCTAATGAAAACTTCAGCCCTCTCAGTGGTGGTGTGTGCCAGTTCCATTGAAATTCTTGCCACTGGCTTTGCAGTCTGGGGATCTCAGCAGGGACACCAAATGTTGCTGGTGTCCCTGCTGAGGGTATCAGGCTGCCCCATGCTCAGAATCCTCAATCCGTTGCCTCAGAAGCATCAGCACTGGCACTTCTCTACTGCAGAGCCTGGACAAGAAATGAAATATTCAAGAGCTAGAGCAAGGGAAGGGAGTTGAAAGAGAAGTCAGGAGATGAAAGATAGAAGGAGAGTGCAGATGAAAACACAATCATTAATTGGGTTGATGTTGAATTGCTCTTCCTGTCTCCTGGCTGCAGCAGAGTGCAAAAGCTCCAGGCATGGCTCCTGTTTGCTATTTAACAAGTGTATCTGTATGTACAGATGCTTTACCTTGGGCAAGCTTATGGAACTATGAGTAAAAGCTTTTAAGCTGTCAGCTCAAATCTGCCCAAGCCAGCACTGAACAAAGCTATGGGACACGTGGCCTGGCTTCACAGCCTCTCATGGCCTCTCCCTGAGTGTCTTTGCCACCACCTAAATTTCTGCTGCCTGTCTGTTCATGCATCTCTCCTTCTGACCTTGTCTTTGTGACTCTGGATGTGCTCCTGAGCTATGCAAGTACCTGGGATGAAGATGCTGTGTGCTGGTGCCTTGCCAGGGGGCAGGGATTGCTTCTCCCATGGGCTGCAGGCACTGTCCTGGATCCAAGAGGGATCAGAGTACAGGAGGAATCAAAATGTTCACAGCACAGGAAAATAGATTGATCTTCTGAGGACTTTGAGTACCCAAGTCCATTAGAGTTTCCTGGAAAATATTAACTCAGATTCATGCTGGCATACTTTGGAAATATTTTTAAATGAAGCACCAAAAGAATCAATGTATTGCAAGACTCCCAGCATGTAATTCTGAACCCATTAGGAGATTTGGGCTAATTTTGAAAAGATTCTTTCTATTTTAAACATTGCTTTGAATGTATTTGGAACTTGTGTATCTGGCAGATAGGGAACAATTAAGTCAAAGGAAAGATTACATTGTGTTACCTTAATTGTGATGGATTGAATCATTTGCTGAAAGAAAATATCTACAAAGAGTAGCTAAATGCTAGAAGCAGAAATGAAAATTGGTCTCAGCTGTTTCAGTCCCTATGATAAATGAATATTTAGGTAATGCATTCCTTCTCATACCTTGATAATACTGTGGGCCCACAGTGCATGAATTAATTCCACTTAGAACTGCACTGAGATTATCTCTGAGCCTGTGTAAGCACAAGGAATCAACCTTTACTCTCAGGTCCTGTGTGTATTCATTTATACTTCTATGATTCTAAAGCTTCATAAGGGAGAGGAGAAACATCCCTGGCTGGATGCATTGCCCCAGTGTCTACTGTAATTCAGAGTCCAGACAACTGTCAGGAAGGAGCACATGGAAAAAAAAATTATTTTTAGTCACCAACACATGTGGGGCCAAGGAGGTGGAAATGTGTTAATTGTTTGTGGGAGCAAGGAAATTTTTCCCACCTAGCCCAATGCTCAGGAGGTATTAATTCACTGGTGAAATTAATTACTTTTGTCTTCAGAAAATTAGACGAGTGGTAGGCAAGTGATGAATTTATTAAAGCTGTCCTTTTTCAAGATTTAAACTAAATCTAGTTCGTGGACTATACAACAAGTTCTCTGACTGTAATTTTTGTGGCTTGGCATTACCTGGAAGCATGGTGTGTGACTGCTGAGCCCCTGGGGGTCCCTATCCCAGCAGGACAGTCAGCTGCATGTTCTGGATGAGGGACTAGAAGGTACAGAAAGAAGCACAGCAAACATATAGGCTGTCTTATGCCACCATGCTTATTGTTACCTCCCTTCAGGGTGTATCATCTATCTCTAAGCTATCCCAGTTCCTATTCCAGCCCATAAGATGCTGGCAGCTGCTCTGCTCTGTCATTTCTGCCTCCAGAATGGGAGTGACAGTGCTGAATGCTGCTGGAGATGCTGGATGGCTTGTGCGAAGCTGAATGGCATTTTGTCCAGCAATTGATGTTTTGCTGTGAAAGAATCATAAGTGCAAAGGTACAGCAACAGCTTTTGCTTCTCATTGAAGCTGCATGTGGAACCTGTGGAGCTCTTGGGACTATGGAAACAAAGCTGCAATGTAGGTTTTTAAATCTGTGTGCTGTGGTAACAAAGCCATCGGTATTTGAGGCTAATATTGGCTGTTAACTGAGCTGTGTGGCTTGGGAAACTGGGATAATCTCAGTTGCCAAAGTATTGGGAAACTGGAATAATCTCAATTGCTCTCTGAACCTTCTCCTTCTGATGCAGAACTTCACTGAAGGGTGTCCTGCTCCATTCCCTACAGCTGTGGGGATTTTTTGTTCCTGTGCAGAGAAGTTCTCCTTTGAATCTTGGTCCCTCCCTTGGTGGGAATACTGAAGCTTTTCAAGGCTTTTTGGTTAGGATTTAAAGTGTTCATTTTTGCAGGAGGATGGCTGCTGAGATGGTGCAACCTACATGCTGAACGGTAGAGTAACAAGGATGGATTTTATACAGCCTTAATAATTTGCTTTGAAAGGAGTGTTCAGTCTAGGAAAAAAATCCTTGGAGGCCTGTTAACTAGAAACCCAGCAATTTATATGAAAATTAATGCTTTTATCTGAAGTTATTTTAATTTAGTGTTACCTGAAGCCGACAGTGGGATGTGAACAACCCGGGGTGAGAAGGAGTTGTCAGAACCTGGTTTTCCACCAGCTTTTGACTGGAAGCTGTGCCCAGAGGGGTGGAAATGGGTGGTGGGCACAGGACAGGCCAGTCCTCAGGAGCTTGGTTTGTGCTGCAGAAGTGGCTCCTTGCACTGATGGTGGCTGCTGATAAGTGGTAGAATGAGGTCTTCAAAGAGACCTCATTTCATTGCACGGAGTATAAGTTTGTTTTCTTTCTAGCTGGGTAAAAAATGCCAAAGCACATTCAGATCCAGACACCAGGATCTGCAAGAAGCAGAGGAAGCAGTGGCAGTGAAAGCAGGTTTAAGGAATCAGGTATGGAAAAACAAACTGTGTGAACATGGATTATGAAGGACTAACAAGGATCATCTGAGGGGTGCGTGGCACCTTTCTGTGCTGGTTTGACTACCAGCAAAGGGCTATGGAGTGGTCAGCAGACATCTTAGCAGGATCAAAGCCTTATTTTTAAATCAGTTTCAGTGTTTGAAGCTAGAAATAGCAGAGGCATAGCAGGAGCACCATATGGTGAGCATGGTCCTCTCCAAGATAGGGCTGGAATGGGGGGCCAGGCTGCCTGCTCTGTTCAAGTGATCTCATTTCAATGCTGAGCATTGAGTTTGCCACCAGATGAAGGCTTCAGCTTTTAGCAGAAACACAGAGCTAACTTGATTGTGTTAAAGGTGGCATGCGAGTAATACTTGCCTCAGGGACCAGTCCCCTTGCTCTAAAGGTAAAACCAATTAAGGCAGTGTAAAAGGTTGACACATATTCCTGAGGATCAAATTCGAGAAGCAAATTTGACATACTTAATATAAAATGTAGATGGCAGTAATTTGCAGGATCTCTGGTCATCTAAAGCATTTCTGCTGGTCTCTATCTCTATCTGTACTATGTACTGAAACATTAGCTTCCAAAACCCACAGATAAAGTGAGCAGGAAACTAATTTCTATTGATTTCAGCCCTGGCTGGGTCTGTTGAGTGAGGGAAAAAAAAAAGAAGTTAAATTACATTTTGGCTTGCACATCAGCCCAGACGTACCAGGCTCCTGCCTGCTTCATTGGTGGCTCCACATCACGTCTGCTGCCTCCCCCACAGCTACCTTGGCCCTGGCAGCCAGGCTGGCTTCCACTGGGGGATTTAAATTTTTTTTTTCTCAGAAAATTCAGCTCCCAGTTTGCCAGTGACATGAATTGAGATAGATTAAAAAAAAAAAATCCTCCAGGGTGGGGAGATGTTGAAGCAGAGCCAGCACCAAACTTGCCATGGAGCTGAGTGGTGGTTAAAAGTGATGGGTCATGGCAGACACCTGGGCACTGCTGGCCATGAACACCTTCACCTGGCCATGCTTCTGTGTGTCCAGTTCTGCCAGGAGTAGTTTTCTGTAGAAGATTTAATTAGGTAAATTTATGTTTATACTTCAGAAAAAGCATTTTATCTTACTGATCATGGGGGTTTAGACCAGATGGTCTCAAGAGGTCCCTTCCCATCCTCAACAGCTCTGTCATTCTGTATGTTTTTAAAGCCTTAATTGTTGAAATTTCCAGGTAGAAATTAAAGCATGAAATCATCAGACACAACTATACCATTAAAATTATTTTAGTCCCCAGAGTAGTAATTTTATTGCTTGCTAATAGACAAATCTGCTGGCGGGAACTGAGGATGTGAGAGATTTGGATGTGTTGTGGGAATATAACTGTGGCCCAGGATTTAAGGGGAGGTGAGGTTCCTGTGCTTCCCTGAGCCACCTTTGGCACTGAAGTTCAGGGAATTAACCCCTGCAGAAGTTTCCAACCTAAAAATGAAGCAGGCAAGGGGGTATAAGTGATCCTCTTTAGAGGAATCCCAAGAGCTGAGAGCTTCTTCTGAGTCCTACAGCCATTCTTGGTTGGAAGAACTACTTCATGGAGCTGTTGTAGCCCTTATCATCTTCATGAATTAACAAGTTTTTCTCACTAGGTATGAGGGTGAAATTAATTCTGCACAGAGAATGGCTCCACACAGGTGTCACTTCCATCACATTAT
The DNA here is from genome assembly GCF_036169615.1 of Heliangelus exortis. Classification (NCBI taxonomy): domain Eukaryota; kingdom Metazoa; phylum Chordata; class Aves; order Apodiformes; family Trochilidae; genus Heliangelus; species Heliangelus exortis. The sequence goes on along the minus strand of NC_092436.1, from coordinate 3,807,451 downwards.
GTAAATAGCCTGTGACTAACAGAGAGTTCTGTGAAATGAAAATGAAATGAAATTGAAATGAAATGAAATTAAATGAAATGAAAGTCATCAGACTGCATTTGCATGGAAACCAAGCTCTATGCAAAGGAACCTTGTTTAAAAATGAGTGATAGCAGACAAGATAATTCTAAGGTTGTAATTGTGGAACATTTTAAAGTGTCTTATTAGCACAGAATTGAAAGGACAATGTTGTTTTATAGTTATGGAGTCTACAAAGTTCTGCTATTTACATCTGCAACGGGTCTGACCCTTTGTTATGAGGTTACTCAAAGCTTTGCTATAAATTTACTCTCCTCTCAGAGTGCTATTCAAAACAATGAGAAAGGAAGATAAGTATATAATGAAGCAATCTTCATATATATCTAATAGCCTGGTTTATAACCCATCTACTGTGATGGGTAGCTGAGGGAAAGGAGGAGTCGGGTGAAACTTAAAAAAAAAAAGACAAAACTGTGAATATGCAGGATGGTTTTTTTTTCCTGACAGCCAAGTCCTATTTCATTTCTATTGAATAACATCCAGAGTAAGAAGGCTGTATTGTGTTGGCCACTCTGGGGCTGTTTTTATGTTCTTGTGCCTCCTGAAACAGCAAATATATAATTTTTCCCTGATCTCTGTTTTTCTAATAAGTGAATATGTGAAAGGCTAAACCAGTTTCCAGAACTGTTTGTATGAGGAGTGTCCTATCTAGATTACAGGCAGTAAAATTTACCAGCTGGGCAATGTAGCAGTTTTATGCAGGGTAATATTTATTTGTCAGTAGACAGGAGGAATCAAGTTATTTAAATAGCACATAGCAATGATTTTGTACATGTACATAATTGTAGTCAATATTAGTTGAGCTTTCTGTTCAGTAGAATAATTTTCACAATCAGTGTCATTTTCCAAGAGTCTAACTCTAGTTACAAATGCTTGTGGTTAAGCCCATCAACCATAAAATACAAATACATGTAAAGGTACATTTATTTACAAGGATGTTTACAAACAGCTGCTCTGCTCTACATGACCAAACCACCTGAACAAAGCAGTTCTTCTTTCCTTTTTTTTTTTTTTTTTTTTTTTTTTGAAAACAAACAAACAACAACAAACCAACCATCACTGTGAAGACTTTGTACATTTGCTTAGTGTTCTGGAGTTCAGGTTCCCCCTCTAACTTCCCATGTTGAATTCCCTGGTTTTTCTCCCCCAGACACGCTCACAGTCCTACATCAGGTTGGATCAAGTAACAACTTATTGTTCTGCTATGATTTTGTCATAACAGTAAAATAAGGGAAAATAAGGATGTTGGCATTATCTAACACACAGCAACATTTGTCAGTTTAATATTATGACTTGAACAATCTTTAAATATAGCATTTTGCACAGGTACATATATCACCATTACACACCACATTGGAGTCCATGATGCTTATATATTAAAAATAAGTAACTTCTCTTTGTCTGTTCATATTCCTGTCCAAGTCAGCTCACTGCTATTGACTTGTCTGGAAATTAGGGATCAGGCTGCAGATAAAGGCAGTGGATGTAATGAGAGAACATGCAGCAGGAAGGGTGATGTCTTCAAGGCAGTGATGATCCTCTGATTAGCAGTGATTTTTGAAAGTGCAGCATTAAGGAAAGAAATACTGGATAACTCAGAACAGGAATGGAGCATCAGCACTTGAGTCTAATGAAAGTGTAAGGAAGAAATGACAAGAAGAAATCAAGGTACCAGTATTATTATTGACAGGGGATTCTGAATGAATCTCACTGCTCAGACAGATTCCACCTGGTAATGAGGAGCCCTCCTACACCAAGATTCAGACTGGAAAAATTGATTGCTTAACTCTGATCAGGATGTCAGGAGTAGACAAGTGGTGTTACAAAAAGCAATAGCAATCTATTTTTTTCCTAGTTTTTTAATGTGACAGAAATGTACTGCCCAAGCACTTTTGGGAGAGAGTCAAGAGAGATCATACATCAGCATCCTTAGGCTTCTCCTAAGGTGAGAGGAGTTCCTGCTGGACACTGACCACATAATTTAGGGTTCATTTCGTGGCTGTTTTAAACCACTTGGGACCTGATACTGCAAACACCTCTGCTGTAAAACTAAACACACTTGGGCAGACCTGTGGGTGGTGATACTGGTGTGGGAGCCACTTAGGCCAAGTTCACACCTGGGAATCTCAGCTGGGCCTGATCCAAACACTTAATATTGTCTGACATATTTGCCATGATGAGAATTTAGAATAATCTGAACTGTTGTGGCCAATATTAATAAATGAGACTATACTGTGAATATCATGTGCTTGTATAGTGCTTTAGACATGGGTGCTGAAGCTGTGAACAGTGTAAGTATCAGGAGGATGGTGACAGAGGTTTGTATTCTAAACTTGGAGAAATCCAGCTGGGAACTCAGCCTCTCACAGCTATGCCACCAAAATTGGTTCAAATGCTCTGTTCAGTGAATGGCCTTCTGATTGTATTAGGTGGATTCTGTATGGGTGCTGGAATCTCTAAGAAAAGTGAAATTCCTGGATCAGATTTGCCCTCAGCTACACAAGTAGAATGGAGATAATGAATCATTTTATTCCCCTGGAGTCTCACTGATGGAGCAGAGATCCAAGTCCATCAGCTGCCCTTCACCAAAGCCTACACCAGCCACTGATGGTGCTCCTGTTGCCACCAAGTGCTGTTGACTGGTAAGTTACTGGGTTTGATTTGGTTGTGCTGGATGAGCAGATGGTGTGAATCAGCAGTAACAGGAGTCCAGTGACTGAGGCTGGGGTTAATGGGAATAATTAACACTATGGTTACTCTCTAACCTCTAACCTAAGGCTACTCTCTTAGGTTACACTAAGGTTACCAGGTATTTACCTGTCTCTTGTTTTCCTTTCTGTGATGCAGAAGGCAGATGTTTAAGTCATCATTGTTTATGCACTCTGCTTCACATGTGTGATATTTGATCTAATTAGAAAGAAATACTGAATTAGGCCAAAACTAAACCATACCTGTCACTCAAAGGCTTGTTTACCTTGTCACTAGTACTGCCATCCCTGCCTTAACTAGGATTGGGCCCTAAGAGATTTCTGCTGGGTGTGGAAGCACTTTACAAACCAGTGCATCTGCAAGAGCTTGTGAAGTTCTTGTCACAGAGCTCCTCTGATGAGCAGAGCAATGCACAAAGTTTGCAGTAATGCTACAGCCTTACCAACAGAACCAGAGAACTATGACCTGATGGAATAATTTAAGAATTCTATGATTAGAGAATGATGACCCTGTCCAAAAGAATTTTATAGCCCAAAGGTAAATTTCATCATGGCTGAATCATCAAGGAGCTGACTGTAATCTGGATGTTGGTTCTTTTTGTTTAAGTAGGGTTTGGTAGACTGCTAAAATGAGAACATAAATTACAAAGAATTTTAAGTGCAACTAGTAAAACAAGGCTAGGTTCTGGAGCTCAAAAAAAAAAAAAAAAAAAAAAAAAAAGAGGCTTTAGCAATGCAGTCAATTACTTCTAATTGCAGTGAAGTTAACTTCTAATGTGGTGAGCTGTTGGACTGCAGTGTTATAAGTATTGTAATTAAACATCCCAATTTTAATTGACTATTTATGGTGGCATCATTGCATGGAGGAAAAATGTGTTCTGGTATTTTTAATGACCAAACTGGATCATGCTTTTTATTATATCTTAGTCTGAGGGAAGTTAAGCTCAGCATTACACCCTTGGGCTTCTGTGCACTGTGCTATGGAAGAAACTCAGACACAGTCCAGCAGAGATTACTCTGTCTCCCTCAAGTGTGGCCTCCTGCTAGTGTAGAAATCTGGAGAAAATTTATTTCCAAAATTAAAATACAAAAGTAGTTTGTTATTCAAAAAGAAGCCTATAATCTGGATAAGTAGCTAAGACAAAGCTTACACTGAAGTCATAGTGTGCTTGTCTTAAAATGGAGATTCTAAAAGGTCTGTTTCAAGGAGCAGCAATGATGGTAACAGAGAAAGAAGTGATCTGTACTGATGGTTTGGAGTAGAAAAGAATGCTTTTAGGAGAAATGCTAAATGCTTCTTTCATCTAGAACAGGATTGATCTGAGTGGAATTCACAGTACATCCACTTGAGTGTCAATTAGAGCTCATTTAAAAAAAAACAAAATCCAACTCTAGACTTTTTCCTTGCTCAGATAAAATTTCTGGGCTGAAATGATATTAAATAAAAGCCTTCTGGGGCTGAAAGGAAGGCAGTGGAGGCTTAGGATAACTTAAAGGGCCTTCCTTAAAGTGTGAACTGCCTATAAATTTGTGCAGATTAACCAGATAGCTGAGGGTTAGAAAATTAGAAGGCAGAAAACAGTCTGAGAAAAGGCTGATAAGTTAGGAATGCCCTGTAACTCATGGTTGACTTGGGTGAGTCCAGGTGTTCAGGAAGAACAACAGCATCAGTGGCTGAAAGGTTTTTATTGGTACTAAGGTAGGATACCACTAACTTGGAAAGTGGGGATTAAAAAAGTAAGATGTTAATACTGCTTATTATTCATTATTATTGATCTTTTGGACTCTTGAAAGTGGTTTATTTGCATTAATAACTTCATAAAGTACATATTAAGAGTATGCCTATGCGGGCATAATCCTGGTTTTTCTGAAATAAATGACAAAGACTGCTTCTAAATTCAGTAGCAGTGTGGTCAAGATCTACAAAGAGAGGTCATCTGCAACAGATAACAAAGTTTTGGAAACTGCTTTTGTATTATTTTAGATATCCACAGGGGGATATTTTAATTTCAGAGTTCCCTTGGATGCATCAGTTTGCAGATTGGAAAGGGCAATATTTTCATATTCCTCTTGTGCTGCTGAGCATCTGCAGTGGTGAACTAATACTACCAAATCCTTCTGAAAATTCTTGTTGAGAAATCCATAAAAGATGGGATTGATACATGTTGAGATCATGGCAACGAGGTGGCATATTGTAAATGCCAGATTATGGTTACAGCTCATCAGGGCCTCGTAGTTCCAGTCAAAAACAACATTGAATATATTCAGAGGCAACCAGCAAGCTGCAAAAGTCACAACAATTGATATCAACATCATATTAATCCTTTTGTTTTCACTCAGTCTGGTCTCATTCTCTCTCATCCTCTCTATTTTACCGTGTCTCCTTCGAAGACGTACAAAGATCTTGAGATAACAGATAAAAATAAACACCAGTGGGAAGCAATACTGGAAAACCAGGAGACTGGTGGTAAAAATGAGTCTTTGGGTAACAGATGGCCACGCTTCGATGCAAGCAACCTTGTTCTTGTAGAAATCACTATGGAAAGCCAGATGTTTGAAGGGTTCATCTGTTAGTTGGTGAAATATTAAAAAAGGAATGGATATCATGAGGGAAAACCCCCAGATGAAAAGAATTCCCCAGTAAGCGTGTGAAATATTTGGTTTCCAGCCACGTGGGTTCACAATTAACTGGTACCTCTCAACAGCAATCAGTACAAGTGAGAAAATGGAGACTGTGACAGACACACTTTGTATGAAAGGACTTATCCTACACATGGCTTCCCCAAATATCCAGTAGTCCATTAAGGTGTAGGTGACAGTGACAGGAATACACAGAACACAGATCAAGACATCTGACAAAGAGAGGTTGGCAATCAAAATGTTGGTAACATTCTGAGCTTCTTTCCATCTCTTGATGATAATAATCAGGCAAACATTTCCAAAAAGTCCCACTACTGTAACTAATGTGTAGGCTGTAATAAGCAAGCATTCTGCAAGTAAGGAAGGTTGGCATGTATCAAAGTTCAAGAACTGGGAATAGCTAATGTTAGAGAGAGTTTGATTAGACAGAATCTCACTGGGATGCTGAATGGCTTTATCCATCATGAAACATCCCCCAGCCTATGGACAAAACTTGATATTATTTAGAAAGGTTTCTGTATGGAGCTTTCCAAGGCAATGATTACTATGGTTGTATCTTTGTAGTTGAGTAAATCTAATCTAATCAATTTTTATAGCACTGAAAAGATCCTGGAAGGAAAAGCCAGTGATGGAGTGTTGGTGGCTATGTGTGTGTGTGTATGTATATATGTGTGTCTGTATATGTGTGTGTATGTATATATATGTGTGTATGTGTATATGTGTGTGTGTGTGTGAGTGTGAAGGTTGATGCTGCTTTTCTGAGGTGCTTCCCTGATTATGTTACAGAACTGTAGCTGGTTGTGGTCTATAAGAAACTGCAGTGATAGCTCTGTTTAAATTTGCATGAGGAATACTGATGAGAATAATCTGTTGCTTTTTTATTATCAGAAAAATGAAGAATCACAGTGCCATCACAGTGCTGTCTTAGACATCACACCTAAATTTCAGTGTGAGCTAATACACCAAATCCCTCTGGCTTAATCAAAATGACATGTGCATGAACTTAAGTGATATTCAGCATCCCTATGAATGACATCTTTAAGAGAGTTTCATGTTCTCCTTATGTATTAAGGGTAGCATGTACTTTTCCACAATATAATCTGAAAAAAATGTAAACCAAAGGTCACATTTTAGTTCTACACACAATTATTTTCATATTGGTTGTTCTCTACACGCTGTTCACTGTTTTACAAGTTTGACAGATAATACCCCCAAATTTTTCTGTGGTTAAATACAACATGTACTCAAGAGACACAGAGCTGATTCTTCTTTCAGGTCTAACTTTAACAGGTATAAAGTAAAAATCTGATATTCATACAATTCTGTTGTTCTAAAACTAACAATAATGGGAAGAATTAGGTTCAGCAGAATATCCTGATGGGTTTGAATATATCACAAAGTTAAAAAGTTGATCTTAAATCAAAGGCTCACCAGCTTTCCAACCAGAAAACAGTTGTTTCCAACCTGGGAAAGGAAGAAAGAAGGATGTAAAGAATTACTTTTAAAATGGAAAGGTGGATAATAAGCATGTTCTATACATATACCTTTCAAAACTCAATTCTAACTGACCTTAATTTCTTTCTGAAGTAGGAATTCTTTGAAAATTAGCTGGAAAGAGGTCATTCTTCACTCCCAGTAGTAAACACCACAGTGTTGACAGCCTGTGGAGAAAGGAGGTCAAAGAAGCAGCAGGAAGCTAAAGAGGATGTACAAAAAGAAGAAGGGACAGGTGAATGCTTTATTATAAATAATCTGTTAATGTGGAGAAGATTTACCAGCCTTGTTACAGAAATGATTGCCATTATTTAATCAGTAAGGAATAAAAAATGTTTGGTTGCTTGCATGAGATTAAACACTAAATTCAGGGTTAAGATGGGAGCTGTAATTCTGTAACTGCCCCTATGCAACTGAAGGATATTCCAGCTAGATTTATATACTGGGCTCCTTTATCCTAATATTTCTGCTTGACAGAATTTTGGGTGCTTCAAACTATGATTCTAAAAAAAAAAAAATATTAAGATCAACTTTTCAGGCAGTGTAATGATGTTGGAGTGAAAGTGGCTATAGATTTATGTGACTGTATGTGGCCCGAATGTCCCAAATTTGTGATGAGGGGCTAACACCTAATCCTCCAGTCTCCCTAAATACCCCCCTGGTTTGGTTACAGCCATGTGGAAGGAATTCCATAGGAACTTGCACACTCCTGGCTCAGATAAGAGCTGGCAGTCCTTTCCAGCTGGAGTTCCTGCTCCAGTAGGTCAGGAGCAAGAGCTGGGTACCCTACTGTGTGCATGGCTTGCAAAAACTCTTCTCTTCCCAAGGCCAGGAGAAACAGAAGGGACTCTGAAGCTGGCACAGTCAGACCCTGCAGAAACCCATGATGATGTGGTACATATTTCCTGGAAAGCCTGGTAAGTGACTTTTCCCTGGAGCAGCAGTAATTGCCTAACTGGATTTGTCACACAGAAGGGTGGATGTAGTGGAAGACCAAGGAATGGTAATTGTTGCCCTGATGAGATGTGTAAGGGTCTCAAGTCTGCTTTCTGACAAGGGTGATCTTTCTCTTGGCAGTGCCTGTTGTATTTCCCTGACTTGCCCAGCTCTGAACCCTGCCCTTTGAGACCAGATAGGTGTTAGCAGGGATATGTCTTGCAAGCAAGGTACCTTTAAAGACAAGCTCTGCTCTTCCCTGCTTTTTATGTTAGCTGGAGAGGCTGTTGGGACTCAAAGGACATGAGACTGAGCCAAGTCTGTAATGTTTTTTGCACTGTTTGCTGTGCTGACTCTGTTATCTATGGCTGCACAACCCAGTTGGATGTCTTGTGCTGTAATGCCCTCTCCCAAGAACTCAGTATGGGTGGTAGGGCTTCTTTGGCACTTTTTACCATTAAGGAAAAGTCTCTGTACTGACCTGATCAGTTGACTCACTACATTACCTTTAGGCACACTGGTCATCTACATAGTCCTTTTTTTTCACAAAAAAAAAATGGTTCTTCCCATTATTTCCTCTGTACTGTGAGTTACAAAAGTGTAGGCTTAGTACATGTCATACTGCAAAGCAATTTAAACACCTTCTTGGCAATAAAACAGTTACACCTGGCTTGTTTAAACACCTGCAGTATTCATAGCATTAGAAAAATAACTTACAATAGTACTGCAGCATGTTGAACTCTATTGTAATACATACTGGTGGGTTTTTAAGCTAATGACTATTAGCAGAATCAGCATCCTTAAGCTGCAACTGCAGATGATATCAGAATTGAATTCAAGTGTTTAGTAAGAGAACTAATTAGTTTAATCCCTAATCCATGCATTTTGAAAAAGATTCCCAAGCATAGTGGGAGTTTAACACACTAAGAAACGAAAATCCCCTTAGTCTAGTTTTGTTCCTCTAGATGCAGAAATGTTACTGAAACATAAATAGGTAAAAGAAAGTTAAAAGCACAGTCTAAAATAAATCGAGTTTTTACAAGACTTCCTTTCCTCAGTATTTTCTTACTTATGTTAATAAGATCCATAGTTCCATCCCTACAAAGTGACAAGTAAATGTTTTGTTTGTAAACATTGTTTCTTGTCTCAAAGTACTGCATAGGTAAAACCTGGAGGATACTTTCAATTCAATTTTAAATACAGGATGTACAGAATACAATAATCCTTTAAAAGATGTATTTCAGTAAATTTTGCCACAGTTTGATGGAATTTCTGACTTCTTACCTGATGAAAAATTCAAGCCATATCCACATTGCCTTTAACAAATTTTCCTTTCCCTTTTTGAGTTAATTAAAAAGCCAGCAAACACATCTCCTTTGGGTATAAAAGCATCCAACGCAAAGCCATCTGCTGCTAAAGTGATGCTTAAACTCTCCTTTCTTCTCTTTCTGAAACAATTCAGTTTCACAATTTTCAACTGTGACAGAATCCACCAGTCTGTAAAAAGGCTGCTGAGGAATAAAAAAAGCTCTGGAATCCAAGGAGAGGCAAACAGCAATGAGCAGGGAGGAGAAAGGACCAGTAGTCATGGGGATGGCTTTTCCTCCCCTGTGCAGCTTCCCTCCTCCCTGTCACACACCTTATCTTGCAATTTCATTTTCAGTTGTCTTATCTGTTCAGTAGGAAAAATGTTTTCCCTGTGTTGGATTTCATACATAAACATCTGCAGGTGGGTTATTGTTTTTTTTTTAACTGAGGGAGATAAGAAAATAGAGTGAGCTGCTTAGAAAGAAGATGCACACACCCTCTTAAGTGAATCACTTGCTCTGTTGTAATTAAGCTCAATTTCCATTACAAATTGCTGCTTTAGATTTTACTCTAGAGATATAAACATTCCTGAAAAGCAAAGCAGGGCACATTGCACTAGTGCATGTTGAAAAGGGGCTTTATAATTATTACTGTTTATCCAGTAAAAGCAATACCTTAGAGTTGTTTGTTTATAAAAATTAGCAGTGTTTCCCTGTTAAATATTTAGAGTGGATATTTATAGGACAGGAAAGGAACTGGTCTGTCTTAGGATGTGCTATTTGTCCCATTGCTTTTTAAACTCTCCAATTCATACCTGTGTCTGCTTAACCCCAGTGTCCAAGTCTCTCACATGGAACCATCCCGTGGCTCTCCAGCACTCAAAAAATCAGGAGCAATAGAAAAAGTTCCAGAGTCAGTTCTGTTGTGTTTGTGTGGGAACAGACTCAGGAAAATTAGATGATAATTCCCTGTTAAACTGAAGAGGTAGAAACCTGATGGAGTCTGTCTTACTCCATCTGTATTTTTGGACAGAAAGGCTTTGAAAAGCCCTAGGATTTTGGATCGAGCAAGACTGATGCTCTGCCTAGACTGAAGATTAGGACTATTTATCTGAAAATAGTGTTTGCTGTCATGCTGTTGTATTTGTAGAAATTTGGGGTGGAGGGAGCCTCTGAGATCAGCCAGATGAACCATTTCTGTCCATTGATGATGTATTTGTCTAACCTGGTTTTTAAACATCTGTGGTAATCCCAGACTAGGTAGTCAGCTGCCCAATGTATTCTTAGGAAGATTTCTTTAATGCTTTCCCCAACGTTTTCTTCAGTTTAGTTTAGCCTGTTGCTTTTTATTATAAGAGTCATCTGTGAATTCTGACATTTTAAGTAAAATGCTACCATTGAGCAATGTGAATATACTGTTCTAAAGTCTTTCTAGCACTTGCTGGTTTTGAGTATGTCACAAAGGCTCTAAAACCAAAGCTTTTCCAAAGCACTTGAGACTTTTTGCTGCTGGTGTTGAGTAAGCCATGGAGTGAATCAAGACCTAAAAATGAAATGTGCTAGATATGCATCAGAATAGGCTATAAAAATGCAATATCTCTTTAGAAAGGAAGTAAATCAGCAAAATTAAAAGACGATCTGATTCTATTTATAAATTTCAAACCAAGGTCAGGTTGCTTATTTTCATAGGCTTCTGTTTCTCATCTCACACTGTATGCAGTCCTCCATCTGTGGAAAGATTGAACACGTGTGCCCCTTGGTTTTACAGTCCTGTCACTCTGCTGCCTTCTAGGGATTTAATTTTATTGCAATCTGATGTGAACTGGATCACATCCAGCCTCAGAGGCTTGTAGGTGTAGCTGCTTTTGGTTTGCTTCTGCCTGACATCAAAGGTATGGATACAGAGTGGGATCTGTGGCTACGTATGGGGGGGTCAAGGTAAATTGTTTTCAGGCAAATGTAGTGGCTGTTTGCAAAAAAAATGGTTAATGATAGCAGAATTGTACTGACTTAATATAAATGATCATATTATTTCTACATTGCTCAGTATTGACTGGAAAACAGGTTTGGTTGGTAGGTATTGATAAGTAACTGGAAGGCAGGACTACAGCTGTAGTAAGACTCAGTATGTCACCTGGTAAGGAAAAGTTAAAATACATTTCAGATTAGACTTCAATTTTCAAACTTCTGAACCCTGATTCAAACCTTTGTTGCTTTCTAGAACTTCTCCAGATGATATTTTCCAAGAATGATCTCTGCCAAAGAACAAATTAATTCCACATCTCACAGATTTGAGGGTAACAGGATCATTTGTATTTATAAGGTGGGTTTTTTTTTCATTCTTTGGACTGTTTATAACACTGTGAGCACCAAATCTGCTGTCCTTGTGCTGTGACATTTTTTCACTGTCCTTATTATTAATTAACAAGTACTTAAATAATCAAAAAGTTTTTCCTGGTAACCTCAGCCTGTTTCAGTTTTCCTGCATGCTTTGAATTGTAAGAACAATTTTGATATTCTGAATCAAGAATATGAATTCTAGAAAGATCCACCCTCCCCCCTGTCACAGCATTGCTAGAATCTTTGATCCTTGACAAGAACCTTGACTTCTCAGAACGTACTTTTCTGTCTTCCATTTCATCACTCCAAATTATGTCTGGCTCTTACATAAACTTTTAGGAAAGAGAAGAAAGAAAATCATCAACTGTGGCAGAAGACTGAAAAGATGAAAGAGGAAAAAAGAAATGGAGGTTCAGAGACAAGAAGAGGGGGGGTAAGTTTTAAGGAAAAATGGTAATGTAATTCCAAAAATTGCTATAAAGACTTGCTTAATAATTTGTTTTATACGAGCTTTAGTTAAGAATATATGGTAACTTTGGAAGTCTGGTGCTGGAAAGGGACTGATCTGAAAACTCTGGTGTATGATCTCTTAAGCAGTGATGCCCTCCTGTGGACTCCAGTATGCTTTCTCCTGGAATAACTGGAATGTTTTATTAATGAAAACTATGTGGTTTTCCTCCCTTCTAACATTCTAACACTAGGTAAAATAAGCCATTAAAACATTTAATCCAGGGCATTGTTTGGACAGTGCCAGATTATTGGCTTGAGAAACACATTTTCTTTAGGTGATGATACAGGTGAAGCTTTTACCTGTGTAAGAAACTTAGACTGCTTATACATCGAATTTTTACCCTGTATCTTGTTATCAGAATCAAAACAATTTAATGCTGTGAGTGCCCTGACAGGAAGGGAAAAGGCTGTTTTTCTTTTTAATGCTGTTTGCCTTTTAAATACATAGGATGATCCTATGAATTTACTCATATTTAGTTAAAAACAATTTAAAAATCTGGGGAAACTGCTGTAGCCATTGGAGTGCTGCCTGGTTGAGCAGCCTTGTCACATCTCACATGCACTGTGTGGGACTTGCTGGTTGGTTCTGCTGCAGTGCCCGTGTCTGTCACTCTTGGGGTGGCTGACACAGCTGGAGAGAAGGAAGAGGCACATTTCAGGAGGATGTAAAGGGATGGAGTTCATAGGAATGTGTACAAGTGACCTGGTGCAGCCGCTGGGTAAGTGGGAGCCTCACCAGGCATGAATCCCACGGGAATATGGAGAGGTCTGGTTGGAGTCTTGGTGGTGACTCAGATGACCTGGGAGGTATGAAGGTCTGTGGGACATGCAGGAGGAACTGGTTGGCTCTCTAGGAAACCCTGTGTCCCCAGAGCCAGGTTAGTGCCAGGGCACGGGTCCACTTGCAGAGTGCTTGGTCCTTTCAGGGCAGGGACTGAACCCTGAGAATGGGATTTCCAGTGAGTGCCTGAAGTGCATGAGGCAGCTGGAAAAAGAAGGTGGACAGGACACCAGGTCCTGAGGTTTGGCTTTTCTGTAGTATCAGAGGAGACATTTCCCTCTGCAAGAGATGGGTGTATATATATATTAAAGGTGTTTTTATTAACCAACCAGTCTGAAGTGTAAATGAAGAGGAAGCAGCTGGGCTGGGCTGGAGTTGACAGCGACTGATTTTGCCTCCTGATTTGCTCACGTCTTGAAAACCTTCATCTCTTTCTCCTGCTGAAAAAAAGCAGTGACTTCTTTCTTTGATCTCTGCCTCAGCCTACTTCTGTGTCTTGTTTTCAGGGAAAGTGAGCCATAAACAATGCTGAATTCTTTGTTATCCCCTGAGGCCATAATTAGCTCCTCTTAATTGTTCTCCCTTTTCGCTGTAAATTATTAAGGGTCTGTAAGACTCTTGTGGGTTATTTTCTACATGAAACAGATACTCAGTTCTATTGGGAAGAGACACACAGTTTTTCACAAGTGGTAGGCAAATATATTTTTGTATTTCCTGCAATTGTGTGGAGCTTGCAGATGGCCTATGGGAAGAAGCCTTTTTTTTTTTTTAATAGAGTAGGATGTGCTTGTTTATTTTAAACCCACAAATATTTCAGTGACCTTATGGGCATATTCTCTTTTCTAAACCCAGATAAAATGATTGTGTCTGCTCATGCATTGAGATAAATGGATTAAACTGGTGACATCTTTTCCTGCAAGTGGTTATCAAACACGGGCATTTAATATTCCTGTTATATTAGTAAGTTAACAGAATTGACTCTAACAAAACCCAATTTAAGAGAAATCAGATAAATATGATGCAAGTATTAATTCTGTTGACAATCTAATGATAATCTTGGAGACTACGGAGACTTGAAAACTTAGCCCGGTGATAGAAATGAGGCCAGAATTTTATTGGCAGTGTAAATAGCTCAGAGGAATAAGGAAGAATCTTTGTGATGAAATGGTTGGTCCCTCAGGACTTCACCCTGGGCTCTGGTTAACCACCCATGCAGCACAGTCACTGCTCTGCTTGTCCCTGGGAGGCTCCGAGGGGGAATTTCCACAGCAGCTGATCCCAATCAGGGGGATGTTGCAGTTCTGCTTCCTCCCTCCTCCCAGCACCAGCACTCACGGGATGATGAAACAAACTGGTTCAGAGAGCTGAGGCAGCTAAAAACCAATGCATGATAAAATTATTTTTGGCTCTCTCAATTCTCTTAAGTGAATCTCTTAAGTGGAAATCCCTGCATTTGCACCAGCATCTGGGCTGGCACGTGGGCTGGGGCAGTATCACTGCTGGAATGCAGCAATTCCAGCAAAATCAGTGCAGGCAACTGGAACTACAACCTGATATGGGATCTGATGCAGGACTGTAACCTCAGGGGGGTCAGAGTAGTCAGGATACACCTTCACTAAGGCTCTCCCAGAACTGGTGTTGGAGGGAAGCCTTGGACTCTTCTCCCTTAGCAAGGGACCAGTTATGTCTGTGCAAGGGGATTAAGGATATCTTGCTGGAAAGCAGGTGTTCTGAGAGTCATTTGTTAGTAACCCTGTCCCCAAACCCTCTGATTTCCAGTACACTAATCTGGATTTCCCATCTGTGACTCAGGAGGGTGAGGTGACCTGTGGCTCTGAGGTTTGGTGCCAATGTTCTGGGATAGTGCAGAGAATAAAATAGCACAGGTAAGTTTTTGAAAGCCAAGAACTGGGATCCAAACCAGTTGTTTCTTAGGGGACTTCAAAGAAGATTTTTCCAGGTCAAACTCCTTCTTTGGGAGTGCAGCTCTTACGTGTCAAATACAAATACTGTGGTGGTCAGAAATAATACTCTTAACCTGTGTTAACTGGCAGAGGAAATATGACCCTTTCATAGGGAACAGTGTCCTAAAATAGTCTGAAAAACATCTGTGGTATTATCATCATAGATAAGGCAAGACAGACCTGCTTTTCAGGATGTAGTGCCTGAAAAATCAAAGCAACAGAAGGCAAGGAACAAAGTAGAAGGGAGAGGTGCCCAAACAGAGGAAGTGTAAAGCCCACAGTATATATTTTTATATATATATATATATGTATATAATTTCTTCACAAAGAGGGTGAGTGATCTGAGTACTCTATGGATGCTTTAACACCTCATGGGAGCTTGAGGTTTATGCTTAATATATTTGAAGATGTGGTTATTTTTTTTCATAGATTGTCTGAGTGTCTTAAGTGTCTTTATCTCAGCATGGAAATAATGAAGAAGGGAAGATGTTACCTGACAAAACTGTGAGATTGCCATCACCGAAGGTGTCACAACCAGGTTAGACATGGATCTGTGAGGAGGACTAAGAAAGTTAACAGGAGTTTCAGAAACTGTGGTGCAGGTGCTAATGTGCCTTGTGAAATGTGAAATGACCTTTCCAGCTCCGAGGAAAGAAGGCTTCACCACACCAATAGTTCTGATCTCCCAGATAATTTCTAATACGAACCACAGCGGGTCTAAACCAAGAAATTAAATTCCTGTTTCTGATGATAAATTTAGCATATTGAAAATGGTCCTGGAATCAAGCTGGCCTATTAAATTAAAATAAATCTATATATATATATGGAAATAAATTTCTTTATTAGTCGTTTTGTAGGACTCGCACAGCCTTGAACGGCTCTCTAAGAAAATACTTCACTTTTAGAACTAAGAAGAGATTTAAGAGTGGGGAGGCAGTGATAGGATTGGGGGTCAGGGAAAGTGTAGCGTGAAGTCCCAGACAGCGGCTGCCCGAGGGCACAGATTGGGTGGTTGGGAGCACTCGGGACCAGGGACACGCCTGAGGAGCTGGACAAAAGGAACCCTAAAACCCCTCGAGCAGGGAATGGAAGCGGTGCAGGTGCGAGGCTGGGGCGGGCCGGGCCACGCCGGACCGGACCGGGTCGGGTCCCGCTCAGTGGGTGCCGCCCAACGGTCCCCGTTTCAAACGCTCCCGCGCGCTGCGGGGCGGAGCCTCCGGGGAGAAAGCGCGCGGCGGGTCCGGAGGCAGCTGATTGGCTCCCGCCGCGGCCCCCACGCACCGGCTCGGGCGGTCCCGGCCGCTGTCCCCGCCCCCTACCCCGTCCCCCGGCGCCGTTACAGCGCAGGCCTATTGGCTGCGCGCCGCGTCCCTCACCGCCGGACCCCCCGGGCGCTCTGACGACGCGCGGCGGAGGTCGCGGCCGCCGATTTGTCACCGAGCCCGTCGATCGCGGCCGGGACGCCGCCCCTAGAGGTGAGTGGCGGAGGGTTCCGGCGGAGGGCTCCGATTGGGCTCGGCGGCGCGGGGGGAGGGAGAGGCGGCGTGCGGGGGGGCGGAGCTCCCGGCGTCCCCTTTGTGTGGGCGCCAGTCGCCGGCCGAGCTCCCGAGAAGTCGCAGCCGCCATTTTGTGCGTGCCTGTGTTTTCCCCCATTCCCTCCCCCGCCCCCACCCCCGTCTGTGGGAGCGGCGGCAGCCGGGACGCCCCGTCTCTTCTGCTGGTCAGGTGAGGCGAAGCGAAGGCGTTGGGCCAGGCCGAGGGAGCCATCGCCGGCGGCTGCCGCAGCCGGGAGGTCGCGCTGTTCGCAGCAAGCGCGGGGGAAGAAGCGGCAAAACGGAGAAGGGGGGGAGAAAACCTTCAGAGCTGCCCCCCAACAGGAGGAGGAGTCTCGGCGCCAGGCCCAGGCGCAGCCCCGGCACCGGCGGCAGCATGGAGAACTCGCAGCTATGCAAGCTGTTCATCGGCGGCCTGAACGTGCAGACGACGGAGGCCGGGCTGCGGGAACACTTCGCGGCCTACGGTACCCTCACCGACTGCGTGGTCGTCCTCAACCCGCAGACCAAACGTTCCCGCTGCTTCGGCTTCGTCACCTACTCGGCGGTGGAGGAGGCGGACGCCGCCATGGCCGCCTCCCCCCACGCCGTGGACGGGAACGCGGTGGAGCTGAAGCGGGCCGTGTCCCGGGAGGACTCGGCCAAGCCGGGGGCCCACGCTAAGGTGAAGAAGCTCTTTGTGGGCGGCCTCAAAGGGGACGTAGGCGAAGGGGACCTGGTGCAGCATTTCAGCCAGTTCGGCCCGGTGGAGAAGGCCGAGATCATCGCCGACAAACAGAGCGGGAAGAAACGCGGCTTCGGCTTCGTCTATTTCCAGAACCACGACGCCGCCGACAAGGCGGCCGTGGTCAAGTTCCACCCGATCCAGGGCCACCGCGTGGAGGTCAAGAAAGCCGTGCCCAAGGAGGACATCCAGTCGGGCGGGGGCGGCGGCGGCTCTTCCAGGCCCTCCCGGGGAGGCAGAGGAGGAGGAAGGGGTCGGGGCGGCGGCGGCTCCGGCAACCGGGATCACAACGGGCTGTCCAAAGGAGGCGGCGGGTACAATAGTTACGGTGGCTACGGCGGTGGAGGCGGCGGCGGTTACGGCTCCTATGGCAGCGGCTCCTACGGAGGCGGCGGCGGCGGGGGAGGCGGCGACTACGGCAACGGGTACGGCGGGTTCGGCAGCTACAGCCAGCACCAGTCCTCCTACGGCCCCATGAAGAGCGGCGGAGGAGGTGGAGGAGGGGGCGGCAACTGGGGGGGCCGCAGTAACAGTGGACCGTACAGAGGAGGTTACGGTGGGGGAGGCTACGGGGGCGGCTCTTTCTGAGCGGGAGCGCCCATACTCATTGGGGGTGGCGTGGAGAGCCCTCCCTTTTATACGGGGCAGCTTCTAAATGGTTTCTCCCCTCATTCGCCGAAGGGCAGCTCCTATTAAATGCCTCCCTGCGGTGGGAGCAGCTCCTAAATGCCCCCTCGGGGTCGCCTCTGCTGCCCGTGCCACTTCTTTCTCTCTGAAGATGGACTGGGCCCCACATACACATACTTTGTGTTACAGTCATTGATGGACTCTATTTTTTTATTATTACTTGGACCTTGGTCGTTTTTATACTAGCAGCGAAAAATGTCTTGTTTTAATTTGTTTTTTGGGGGTACGGGGAGGGAAGTGTCTTGCTGATCTGGAGTAAAAACTGGGGAGGGTTACGGGGGAATTTCCTTTGTTGTAAGGACTCGATACCTGGCTACTACATTTTTTCTACAAAATCTACTCGGATCCCATGACTGAAATTAACATTTCTGTAAAGGAGGAAAAAAAATCGTTTTTACGTTTTTTATTTTTTAAATAAATCATTGTGTTCATTGACCTTTACATGTCTAATTTTTTTTCCTAGGATCCATTCCGTACGGTTTTAAGGCTTTTCTAGGTTCAAAGCAAGTGTTCTGCTTTAAAATCTCTATGTACTTAGAGTAAATATTTTCTTGCCAGTAAAGGTCCTGACTCGCTTTTTTGCTGCCTCCCTGGTGGATTTACTGGTTTTCAAACACTTGACAGAGAAATTTTTAAAAGTACTAACCCGTGGATGTGGTCTGTTTTTTGAATATTTGTTCTCACACAGTTTGTGTTCATCCACCATCTTGTACTAGGCAGTTTGACATGCTGACATGGTTGGTCGATTTTGTTTTATATAGGGCTTCTCCATCAACGTATGTACTGTGTAGTTTTGAAGAAATAGTTTTGTGTTAAGTATGTGCTTCATTCATACAAATGTTCAGAATTTCCAATTGCTGAGTTCCAAGTCGTCTTATTGGTTTGTCTGTGTATGATTCCTTCCAGGAAAGGGTCAACATTTATTCCCTCTATTAAACACATACTTGTTTCCATAGAACTGGGTTGACAGACTTTTCACTCTGAACTATTGTGCTTCGTTAAAGTTCCCTGAAAATCTCTTGCAGCACCATCTACCCACAGGATGGCAGCCCCTTTGCTGCAGGCTTCTTTACAGCAGGAGTAAAATCCCTTCACTAACTCTTTCACTAGACTTTTGAAAGTTATGCCACTAGATGACTGGCATAGAATGCAATGACATCTGCATGTGAAAAAAAGATGGGCTTCATGAGTGTTGACTGGAAAAAAAGGAATGGATTTGCAATACCTGCCTCAGCACATATTCTCTTCCTTCTTTTTTTTCTTTTTTTTTTTTTTTTTTAAATAATTGCAATTGCCCGTATTTCAAAAAGTGATCATCTAACCTATGTGGGCAAAGTGCTACAATAAATGAGCCAGCTAAGTGTACCATAACAGGTGCCAGTTGTAAAGCAAAAACATCTGTGTAGTCTGCTTGAATAACAAATGTATATTTGTAGCCCTTTCACGCAATAGAATTAAAGTTTGTTGTTTATTAAAAAGCATAATGTCTTAGGGGAATACTGCCTTCCTGCATAGAAATACAGAACAGTAACGTTTATGGGTTTATGGATACAAAATAAAGATCTGAATTCCTTATATGCTTGAGTGAGAGTATGTGTGACACGGGGCATGGATCTTAAAAAAGTACAAAATCTGACTTCAGGTTCCTAAGCACTTAAGTCTCCAATGCTGGTGCTTTATGGTTCTGCATCTTAAAAGCTGATGTTCCAGATATGCACAGAATTCCTACAGGTGGCAGTGAAAGGTTAAGTGTCCAGGGCTTTGCTTCTGGGATGAAGGATTTTGCATGAAATTTCAAGGCATTGTCAGTTTTGTTTGATGTCAGTCTAACCTAGTGCTGATATTGAAATGAGTCTTGTTGCTGCTAGAAGTAAAACTAGCATCAATTATCTGTGAACAGGACAACCTCTTGGTATCACCAGGATTAAAACCAAGAGCTGACCTTCCTCTTGATTGTGATTAATGTATGTCTCACAGTGAATCTGATTATCTGGTTTGGTTTATACAAAGAGGTTCCAAGTTGCTATTTGCAATCATATTGTAATTTTTATTTTTAATCTCAAAAGCTTGTTAGCTGCTGTTGTGAACCAGTATCACTGGTACATTGTTGTCATTTCAGAGATGTGTTTCTAAAACTGCAAGTACCAGCTCTTGTTGGCAGACAGCTTCAGGTAGTTTTATTTCCCTTGACTGGGTTTGAAGTTTTTTGACTTTACCTTTGCACTTTAAAACTGGGACCGTCATCTTTGAATGTCACTTGAAGCACAGCTTTCCATTTTGTAGCTGAAATGGACTATGGAGTTGTAGGTGTTTGTTGTTTGGATATGTGATTTAATTTCTTGACAGTGGCGAATTGCTCCAACCTTATTAAGGGATAGTCTGGTTTTGAAAGAAATAGTTATATTTACTTCTGTGATATGGCTTGTCATTTGAATTGGGAAGGTAAAGGTTTATGCACCAACTACAGCCTCACTGGTGTTTGCATGTGGTTTGTGCCATGAAAGAATACAAGAGACAAGTTTTAAAAAAGTGACTTCATGTGTGAAATCTGACAGTTTTGCCAAGCTGTACCTTGACTGTGAGAACTGTACTGAAACATGCTGTTTGATTATCTGCATGTAGTAGTCCTCTTGCAGGATTAATGTCTTCTAAAATAAAAAGTAGATTCCAGAAACTGCACTTGTTTTAGGGAGTATGCTGCCTGACTTCTCAAAAGTCATCTGTTTAACCATGTTATGTGCTGAGCATCTTGAGTAGCTTGGACTTGCTCTTCTCTGACCTCTTTTGGGAGCAAGAGCTTTGTTGTGACCATGGAGGTAAGGTTGGAGAGGCTCCTGTAAGCTGTTGTTTGATAAGGGGCAGTAACAGCAGGGCACACAGTGCTATATAGATAGAAAGAGGTGTATTGGGCAGCATTAAAACCACAGTGACTTAAAGATTCTCTGCATAGTTGCTAAGGATATTTCCTAATTTTCTGACCTGTCTGCCTAGAGGTGTGTAGGAAGAAGTAAGGTGAAGTCTGAAGCTGGCATGGTAGAGTTCTGACTGCACAGTTGCTCTGGGATTGTCAGGGATGGAATGGAAATGAGTTTTCTGTTTCTTGGTAGCTCAGTTCTGGAATATAGGTGTTGGAAATTATCTCAGTTTAATGGCTTTCTGTTGAGGAACGAATGCTTGATTATGTTGGTTTCACCTGTAGGAATGGAAGTGAAAGTAACCTCTGAAAATGGGAAGTGAAAGTAATTAATCTACTTTCAGCATTTCATACAGTAGAAGTGCTGTGGTCTTCCTAAAACACAGGTGTTTTTATTTTTGTAATCTGCATGTAAAGACATTCCCCAAAACAGACCTTTTCAGAGACTTCAGTGTCACAGTATAGCCCCGTGTGGCGTTATGCGTGCAGTTTTTTGGATAGTAGTGTGTAGTGATGTCTGCTCTGAAGCATAACTTGGTCTTTATCCTGCTTCTCATGTGACTTGTACATTCTATTTGGCTAATAAAATTCACCTAGCATACACTTTTATAAAACTGATGACTACTGCATTAAAAAGACCCATACTGAACACCTGTATGCATAATGAGCTGATACTTGCTCGAGTCAGATAAAGTACCTCTCACTTTTTGTTTTACTATGAGGTGATGAAAAAGGTAGTTTGGAACAGCAGTAACAGCTGAAACAGCTTTGATCACAGGAAATCTCTGTGCATTACAGACTTGATAAATCAGAGCTGCACCTTGCCCTGTGGGCTTGTGTAGTAAATTGAGGTGGACAGTGATTCCCTTGGGAAGGGAGTGAGCTTTTGGGGTCTTGGAGAAGTTGCCAGTGTTGCAGCTGCAATGGCAGCTCTTGGACTTGCAGCTCTGCTTGCAGGAGGGCAGATCTGCTGGGGGGCACTGACAAGAGGTGTGCTCTGTGGGATGCTTGGGCATGCATGCTTTAACCATCAGTGAAGCTGAGACACCTAAGATAGCTAAAAATGTAATTTTTACATGCTCGATGCTTGATGGTATTCCCCCCCCCCCTCCACCTTGGATCCCTTCTGTAAAGCAAATTATTTTCATTTACCATTGAAAGACCTAAGTGGATAGTGTAGGTCAGACCACTGGTTTATTATCCTGCTCTGTCAGATAGCAGTGTCACGAGATAGTGACATTCCTATTGCTGCTGAAAAGGGTCTGTGCCTGAGTGGTGCTGAGGACCCCAACCTCCCAGAGAAGTCTGAAAATAGAGCAGCATCTTTTTTTTTTTTCTCCATACCTTAGAATGTTCCTTCTAAAAATACAAATATTTGGGTTACATTGTTAATTAATTTCTAAGAAATCAAATTAAGAATATGCACACAGTAAACAAAACCATGGTGTGTTTTGTGAGAATGGGATTTTGTTCCTACAGTTCATGAGATGCTTGGTTTTCCCATAGAAGGCAGTTTACACCAAGTCTTTTTACAAAGGATTGCTTGTCCTGTAGTAGCTGTTCTGGATTAGTGTTCCTCACATCATCAACTGCTTGTACCATGTTTATGTGCTATGTTGTTACAGACCTCTGCTTTCTAAACCATTTAATAGGAAGAAGTAATTTCCAATATGCTTTTCAAATTATGTGTCTGTATATAATTCCTAGGGTTAGCATTAGGTGATTGAAAGTGTAACCCCCAACAAGTCAGTTTTTCACCTTAGAGATGTAGTTTACAAAAACCCCCACTACTTTTGGATAACTCATTCTGTGATCTGATGCATGAATCCCTTAAAGATGAGTTTCCTGCTTGTTATTTTTGTATTTCTTAAATGAATAAAACAATTACACCCCTGCTTTGCTTTAAAATCTGTTTCACAATGCAAGCACACGACAGAGTTCTGAGCCAGCCTGAACAAGCTCTATTTGCTTTTGTCAATGAGCTTTTTTTTTAGGTGTTTATTGAAGTACTACTACTCAATTATTTCTGGTATGTGCATGTATATGCACACACATACATTACCTTTCTATCCACTTCCCTTTAATGAGTATTTCTTTGTACTCTAATGTAAGTACTACAATTGGTAGGTGTCAGATGTGTAGTTCTTATGACCTGATGAAAGTCTTTCTGCTGTATATCTGTATGTATTTGCCATCATTCACCTGTATATTAAGACTTGGAAAAGGGCTGAGGGAGTCAAGTGCTGTCCTCCTTGATGGTTCTTTTGGTCAATCTTAGTATTTTTGTTTTCTCTGCTCCCAGAACTCTGCTCAATATAAAGGAGAGGAGATAGATAGTCCCTTTTGAACTGATACCTCGTATTCATATGGTTCTGAGAGTTTTTAAATCATATCTGCATTCTTAAAAATATTCATGTCTTGGGGAAACTGGGTAGTGGGAGCACTGGAAGAGCAGAGGCTGTAAAGAAGCTGTGTTTTGGTGCAGAAAAGACATTCTTCAGATTCTTCTATTTCCAGTACTACTTTCTGAGTGTTGGAAAGATTGAGCACTTCAGGTCTGGGCTGTAGCAAAACCAAAACCCAAACCTTAAGTGCTGTTCTCTGTTCCTGGTTCAGCCTTTGACAATAGCTGTTGAAAGCTGCAACAGCATTTTCTTAAGTACTTTCTCAGTGCCACTGATCTTCTTGTAATTTTTCTTGGCTAAAAATCTGTTAGGCCAAGTGGTGGTATTGCCTATTGGTATTACACCAAGCTCAGAGCAGTGGCTATTCTCAGCTTGTCAGCCATCCAAGTAACCAAAGCTCCTTATCTTTGAAAACTGGATGTCAGGCCCAGTCAGTAATAATGCCATCTGTCTGAAGCATCTGGATATTAACCCTCTTATTCTGGTGTATACACTTTTCTTCCTGAATGCTTTCACAAATGGAAAATACACTGATTGGGAAAGAACAGTTCTTCCTCAAAAAAAAAAAAACAACAAAAAACCCACCCCAAACCATTATGTAGATCTATGTATAGTTTTGGTACATACCACACTTGTTAAACTACACTTGTTAAACTACCTGTATCTTTTCTTGTGTAATGCAGTGAGGAGTAGATGCCACTTTAGAAAGGGATGAAGTTTCTGGCTGGAGTTGTGTCAAGATGTACATTTGCTCTCTACCATGGAAATACAAGTCACTGATGAACACTGTAGAAAAATTCCTTAGAAGCAGAATGAATTGAAGGATCTGCAAATATTTCAGTTGTCAAATGCCACTCTATACCATGCAATTGCCAACCAGTTTGTCTCACAAAAGCCATGTTCTCACTGGGAATGCTGTTCTGATTTAAAAGGCATGCAAGGCTGCACACCTGAAAGCATGCTGTTAGGCTGTAATCTAGTAAATATAAAAGCTTAATACCATCTCAGTCTCTTCTGTCATTTCTGTCATTCCTGGAACTTTTGTTGCTTTCTGTGATTTTATGATGGATTTATTCTATTTTGTAAGAAATTTTGCTTTCCACAACGTCCTGGAGGGAAGGATGCAAAGTTCAGGACTTCGGTCCCTATTTCCACCACTGACTTTTTTAAAGTAATGCTGGATAAAACACGAGTAGTGTTTTGGACTGGACTCTTTTTATCAATAATCTTGTTTTTGTTACTTCAGTGGAAATCCTCCCTCTCCCAACCACACCCCCTGATGAACAAATAACAACATGGGCAGGGCATGGCCCTGGGCAGGGGCTGTGCTCACCTTGCCATTGTATAAAAGCTCAGCCCTAACAGCTGTGTTTGCAAACAGTTTACTCCTATTTCATCCCTCAGGTATCCCCCCTTCTCTAAAGTTTCCGACTCTCTGGCTGGGTTGTAGTGTTGTGAGAGACCTCAATTCTAAATTCCTAGCTCTCCCTCTGTGGTTATTTAGAACCTTTTCAAGTTTTAGTAATCTCTTGAGTTTACTAGGTAACAAATTTGGCCAAAGTCCTTCACTCTTTGATTTCACTCGGGCTCGTTTAATTGTTTTCTTTCTACCACTGTTGGGATAATGATGCTCTGCTTACTAGAGAGAGCTCCTTTGAGTCCTGTCTGATGGCAAGTTCAGGACCTCTCCCCCTGAGATCACTGCTGCACTGCAGGATGGCTGTAGTTGTAATTCCTGATGCCTCTTGCCTTAACAGCCTGTTAAGCAAAGTGCATTCTGCAGGAGAGGTAATGGTAGCTATCTACTGTTGTGCTCCTGGAGAAGTGATGTATCCTCCTGGAAAAAAAAAGAGATTCTCCCAGAGCACAAAGGGAAGGTTCAACCCTTTGCTGTGGTGGGAATTGCTGTGTTTTTCCCCCTTTAGGCCCAATCTTTCATTATTTTCTGTAAAAAAAGTTGTTACTGGAGTTCTCTGTTACTCACCCAGCACCAACTAGAGTCTGGGATCCTGCTCTGTGCTATTAATGTTTTTTTTTTTAAAGCGTGAGCTTGGGGGTGAGTCACCACCACGTGTGTTTTGGAAATGTTATGTTGGGTTTGTGTGCATGGAGCTGGTGGCAGCTGGGAGCTCTTGTTCTGTTTGGGCTGAGGAGTCAGCTGAGAGGGGGTTGAGAAACATCACCTTTGGAAGGAAGGTTGGGAAGGAAGAGCTGGGCTTGGCTTATTGTTTATGCTGCTCTGAGCCAGAAGTGTTGCAACAAGCTGGTGCCACACATTGTCTAATGCCTTCTCAGAGTGTGTTTTCTTTCTCCCTCACAGGGTACTCTTCTGCATGGAGAGAGAGGATGGGAAAGCTGAGCCCTGAAAAGCACACCACAAAAGTCCAGTAAGTGAACAGAAACCTGAGCTGAGCCTGACATACAGTTCCCACTCTGAATATGCTATGGAGATTGACCAGAAAAAGGTGTTTGCCCACAAAGTACCAAGCAGGATAATGAAGGACAGTGGATTACCTGCCAGGAAGACATGCTGCATAGGATAGCTTTTTCTGTTTGGGTAAAATAATGTGTCTGCAGAAACAATCTTACCTGAATTTTGGTGTGTGACAGCTCTGGGATTTACTTGCCTGTATTAATGCTGCAGTAGCTTGTGTTATACTGCAGTGGTGGACTGTGTTTCTTGGCTTTTGCAAAGAACAAAAAATGAAATGTTTTTCATAATTTCAAGAAGAGAGAGAGGCAATGAGTGCACAGTGAGTAACAGTAAAGAGACTTGGTTTAGAGTGGTGAGATCCTGAATAAGAATATATTTTTTTAATGCTGGTCTCTTAGAGTTACAGTATACAAATATGGGTTAAGCCATACAACATCTTTATGAAGCATATGGGTAGTTTTCTCTTATTACAGAAGGTGGTAGAGGATATACTATGAAGACCAAGAATCACATAAAGATGTTATCTTAACACATAAGCAAAACTTTGGGGGAAAAAATCCCATGCTTTTGACCATAGCCTAATTTTTCTTAAGTCCCTGTGTTCAGCCTGTAGCAATAACTGCAGAAATAGGAGAAAAAACCTGAAGACTCAAGAGGCACAGGGATTGGTAGTATTTAGTTACTGAATACTGGCCTGTGCCTTTGCCACAACAGTTTTTGCAGCTTTCTTCCTGGATATTAGTTTTTCCTCTTGAATGCTCAATTCTAAACCATAAAATCCATCTGAAAAATTCCCACCGATTTCCAGATAAATACATAAGATGACTATGGGCAGGAAGTTGGTGCTTCTGGCTGTGGGAGACATCAGTTGCTTATGCTACAGGAAGGAGTAAGAGGAGGAGCAAGAAGATAATTTTCATTTCATCTGTTACTGCTGGGTAGGGTGAGCAACAGAATGATTTATGCCTCAGAAATCACAGCCTGGGGGGGAGGTGTCTGGGGGTTGCTGTTGTAAAAGTGGTGATGTTATGATGAAACTGCTGGAGTCAAACCACTGGTTTTTCAGGATGATGGTTTATGCTGAGGGGATTATGTAATGGTGATCCTTTAAGGAAAACATATTTCATAAACCCCGATTCTCCTGGCCCCTGGCAGACAGGAGTGTAATTGTGAGACATCTACCAGCAGAGGGCAACAGTCCCAGGGGCTGGAGGTGCTGGTGGCTTCTGCAGAGCAGGATCCTGTGGTGGGAGAGAGTGATGGGGTGGATGCTCCAGCCTCTCTGCATTATAAATCACTTGCTTCAGAAAACAGTGCTTGGGTGGGAATCTCTTGCCTCTTAAGCAGCAGCTTCAGCTCGAGTGATTCCACCTCTGGGAAGATCCCTAACTAGAAAGTCTCCAAGAGCTTCCTTTTGAGCCTTGTGCTAACTTGGATACCTGTGAGTTGCTGAAAAAGCTGAATTTTAGCTGCTATTTTAGTTTGGCTTTATGAAAGCAATATTTCATGCTCTAAACTCTAGCAGACACCTTCACGATTTCTCTGCTGGGGCATCTCAGGTCCAGGTGCTCCAGGTCCATTGGGAATGTGGTACCCGAGTGTCACCTCCAAGTGACTTCAGATAGCCACTGAGATACCCAGGTGTCTGTTTCAGTAGATACCTTCCACTCTTTTTCTTATATTAATTTATTTAATGGATCTTTACCCAGAAAATGTATGGTCTAAATACAGATATGTAAATGAATATTTACTTAATTGGAATGACTAAACAATTTTAATGGGAAAGGATGTTGGGGCATGATCCAGTTCAAACATCACTCAAAGCAAATCCAGCTTCAGGGTGAGATCAAGTTGTTCACACAGACATATAGATAGATTTATTAAAAAAAAAAAAAAAAAAAGCTTGATTATAAGATTGATTCATATACATCTTAAAAAAACAGAATGAGTAATAACTTAGGCTGAGAAGATGCAGCCTTGGAAGCTTCTGTGAGTGCAGTCTTTTATTTAGGCTTTTCACAGCTCTTCAGTGCAGAAGCCATTTTTTTTTTAAATAGATGATGAATAATTTGGTAGAGGGGATTATGCAACTAAAAAGGAGAGCTGGTAAGGATAGCAAATTGGTTATGATATGGGTCTCTGGAACCTGTATATTGGTACTTACCTGGAAACAGATATATCCAGGGGAGTGAGGGGTTTCTGGATTGCTGTTTCCACTGTATTTAAGCTGCATAATCCTGTGCTGAGATATGGGTAGGGGGCACTTTCTGGCTTCTGCTGAACCTCTGGAGATTGGGTGTATTGGTGCTCTTTACAGAACTAAAATCTCAGAAACACTCCATGTGCTTTACTTACAACCTCAGGGTTAAACCAGCTGCCAGACTTTGGGCTGGGAGAGGGTTTTGGATCAGATTGGCAGGGGCTGTTTTTATTCCCTCCCTTCCTGATATTTTAATTGAAGAAATTCCTGGCTGTTGTAGGGTCACTGGCAATGCTTTGACCTCTTGTTTCCCTACAGCTTGTTAGTCGTGGGGGTTGGTCTTTCACTGTTGATCTGAAGATTGTCACAGGAATCTGGAAAGGTTTTGGTTGGCTAAGGAATGGCAGCACTGTCTGGAACAGGCAATCTGTGGATCCACCTACTCTGAGCATCAATTATGTGGTTGCCAGTGTAGGAGGTAGATAGGTGTAGGAGGAATGGAGGGCTACCTGAGACTAGGAATTTTTGAAAGAGACCCAAAAATTTCCCCCATCAGGTGTTACCAGTTCCTTTTAACCACCTGCTCTTTCAAGATACCAATCTTAGCACTTAAAAACACCACAAGAAATTTTCGTCTTGGAGTTGTTACCCAGTCATTATTATCTTGCAAGGCTGCTATAAAGATAATCTCAGATTACTGGAATGCTTTTGCCTCATTCCAGCAAGGGCATTCCCTGGTTTACTCTTGTCTGTCACTGGGATTTACCTTTCTGTAATTGCTATTGGGGTTTGTAGAGCCCAGCAGTACAGGTGTTGTTGGGGCAAAACATGTAAGAGGGTTCTGCTGGTTTGGTATGTAGTTCCTAGGTGAGATGTAAAAAAATTTTTTTAATGGGGAAAGGCTAATATTGTGTTGTTTTAAAACTATGTGTTAAGAAAATGCACAGATAATTCACAGCAATTTCAGGACCTGCTCTTGTATGTGGATTTTTTGTGATTAGTGAGGGACTTGCTCAGTGGAAACAAGCTCCAACCCTTGTTTTCTAGGTAAATTCTACTATTTTTAGCATAGCTACTTTTGCTCTGATTTGAACTGGTATCTTGTGGCTTTGCATGTTGTACATCAAGAGTGTAAAAATGAATGGACAGTCAGGAAGTACTTTAGGATCTGGATGTGTTAAACCAAGAGGTTAATGGGATGCTCAAAGGGAAAATGCAGGAATTCTGCCTGAATGCTGTGTGAAGGTTGACTCTGTGGTTTTATCTGTATTTCTTCTGTTTACTGGGAGGCTGTCAAATGGTGTTTAAACATCAGGACTCTCATCTCCATGCAACTTTGATGAAGTATTTAACATCCTGATGTGTTACTTATCTGAAGGATAGGGATGATGAGTAGTTAAGATTCTCAGTGAACTCATTGCAGAATAAGATTGAAGAAAAACTAATCTTTTAATAAATGAGGAAAAAAATAGATTTACTTATGTAAAAGTCCCTGCAACAGTACCATCTAGAATCAAAATGGCAAATCTGATTTAGTCCAGTGCTTTGGGTCAAACAGCATCTTCATCTGATCCTACACAGCGTGTATTTGGCCCATTAGGTTGCAGAGAAGGACAGCAAGATATCTATAAACTGCAGAACTGGAAGCTGGATCCTGCTTTCTGCAGAGGATGTGGGGAGGTTGAGGGGGCTGGGACCCTCTCCCTTATCAGCAGGACTCTCACCAGTTGTCTCTGGGCACTACCCCACGTGTGGGCTTGACCTTGCATTTGGTACCCAGGATTTTCTGCCTCTAAAACTTTTTGTTTTTAATTCTTGCAAGCCCATAGCTTGCAAGAATTAAAGCAGTTATGGGCCACTCAGCTCATCCACCAGCTCCTCAGAGGCCAACTCGAGTTGCGGAGGCAACGGCACTGATGGAAGGAGTGGTATCAAGAGCCAGATGACCGATGGATGGATGGATGGATGGATATCGGGGAGATTTGGGCTGCTCCCCCCTCGGTACCAGCTCTCTCCCGTCCCTCTGCCCGGTGGATCCCGCTCGCTACCATAGGGATCGTAGGGATGTTAGACTGGGTTAAGGATGCTCGGCTGGCGCTGTTATGCCAGCGGCGCTGACCGTAGCCGGGGCTCAGAACCTGCTCTGTGGGCCGGACTGGGCCGGGCCGGGCGGGGCGAGCGGCGGGGCCGCCTCCACAGCTGCCGTTGCCCGGAGACGCTCGCAAGCTCGCCGTGGGAGGAGGCTGCGAGGAGGCGGAGGAGGAGGAGGAGGAGGAGGCGGCGGAGGGCGGGCGGGCTGCGGGCAGTCGCTGCGGCGGGGCCCGGCGGGGACGCAGCGCTCCGCTCCCGCAGGACGCGGCCCGGGGCGGGGGCGGCCGCTCGCAGCCATGCCGGGCCCGGGGCGCTGAGCCTGCCCCGGCCCCCGCCGCCCCGCACAATGGAAGAGGAGAGGTAGGTACCGCCGCCCTTTGTGTCCTCCCCGGCACCGCGGGGTGCGCAGTGCCTGGCCGGAGGGATGCGGGGGGGTGGGCTGCTGTGTCCCGGGGATGGATGGGGATACCCTTCCCCGGGGAGAGTTCCGCGGCTGTGCGCAGGCATGCGGGGATGCCCCCCCCGTGCATTCCTCCCTGTGCCTGCCCGCTTGCAGAAATACCCTCAGCGCCTGCCGTGTTATTAGCAGATGTTGCTATGTCACGGTGATAAGCTGCTTCACCCCGTGTGCCCAAACCCAAGGAACGGGGCGGGAGGCGGTGGTGGGGGGGAATGGTCTGTAGGATGGGTTTTAGAGATGAATAACGAGGTAAGGGAGGCTTAAGAATCACTCGTGGAGCGCGGGAGGTGTGGATCAGGAAGGGTGGACTATTGTGTGTCAGGAGAGGTGGGCTGATGTTCTTCGGATGTGCTCCGCCAAGATGTGCCTCTCGAAATGCTGGGCTTGTGTCTGCCTTGCTTGTATCTTAAATCTCCAAGAGCTGACTTTGTCATTCACTTGAGGACATACCCACTGATATTTGGTGTTTTTTTGATGAACCAGTGAAAATCTGTAGCGTCTGTGGAGCCTTCGGGGCTCAATTTACCAATCTATGGATGTGGGAGCTGAGCACTGCCCGGGTGTTATGGCAGGCAGGATGGGATCCCATGTCTTGCTTGCACAGTAGCTGAGCCATATACACTTTATTTCCTGCGAGGCAGCGATTTTGCTCTAAAACTGTGTGCAGAAGTGCTTGCAGACTCAACCTAATGCCCTCTGAACACACCAAAGAGATTATTGATTGCTACACAGGGACTTCCTAGGTGCCAGAGAAATGGTCAGTGTTCCTGCTCTGCCCACGTCCTCCCACTGTGCTCTCTGGGTGCCTTACACACACCAGAAGCTCACTTGTACTGCTTGAAGCTAAACATTAAGCTGGGTTGTTGGTTTTGGTATTTTATTTTTTTTTTTCAAATGGGGTATGCTGAGTGCTTTTCCTTTTGTGCTGGTGACCTTGCAGGGGTGGGGGAACAGGGAAGGGGCTTGACCTGCTGGTAGGACTCATCGTCAGGGCTTGACAGAAGTTTTGTTTAAATATGATACATTGGAAAATTAAGTTGGGGTCAACTCTCAAATTCCGGAAATTTTCCCTCTGTCAACGGGAAAGCAGTCACAGCAGCCTGTGGGAGTTGCTTCCCTGGCTCTGAAGGGCAAGCTTCTACCCCCGTGTGCCTCAAGGGTTGCAAATTCTGTGTATTTAATGTGCAAACCCTAACTTTCAGCCCAACACCTCTCTTTAAATTATAGTGTAAAGCTTTGGTTTTATGTAAGGGTGAGAGTGGCCACCTCTGGATGTTTCTCCAGATACGAACCCATGGAATCAAATATATATATATATATAAAACACACACATTTACATAGAAATGAGTCTAGTGTTAGAGAAAGTGTCCTGGAGCTGTTTTCATACCCTAAGCTAGGATCATCCTTGGCACTGGTATTACCTTTTTTTATGGTTACCAGCAATGGTCTCATTTTGACTGGAGGCCTTTTGCTGGGGTACAGCAGCAAAAAAGTCACCAGTGAAGTACATGGACTGTTGGGCTGTTTTGTTGGACCTGTTTTTGGTGGACCATCTGTTTTTAGGGCATGAAGGACTATCCCCATCAGCATATTCTCTGCCTCTGGAAGTGAGGAATGATTACCCAAATTGCTGTTTGTATTTCTGGTTTTCAGGAAGAGAAGGGTGGCCCTGAGCTGGTCATAGGCAGTAACGTTGTGGGGTTTGACTCTCGGCAAGGAAAGCTGGAAATATTCACCTGCTTTTGAGTCTCAAAGGGCACATCGTGTGGGACTGCACTGAGACTGCTTTGCCTGCTCTGAGCAAGTCCTGGAAGAGGTGTTGAAAAATGACCTTGGTGGGCAAGCTCCCTGGGCTGGTTCCATTCCCATTTTTTTGTACTTTTGCCCAGCATGTCAGCTCAAATCCCTGTCACGCAGATTAGGGCTCAAATGTTAGTCTGTGACTTTCACGACAGCAGAATTCCCCTTGGTTTTTAATGTTGTTGCTTTTTCCATTTTATAGTCAGCAGCAAACACATTATTGGTGCTCACATCACCTCTGACTCTGGTCCCAAGCCTGGCTGGACTCAAGTATCCTGATAACTGGCACATTCGAGTTGTTCAGTGGTATCATGTGCCCATGTCATTGCATATGGGCAGAAGCAGCTGAGGACAAGGGGGATTTAACCTGAAACATCCACCTTTAGCAAGACATTATTTTATGATTCTTGATTCTCTCCTACTGTGCTGGTAGGGACTTGCAATTTGGAGAAATTACATAATTCTGTGTCATCAGGCATGGAACTCTGGTTTGGAATTTGCAAGATGTGTTTGAGTTTGAATGAGGAATAAAGAAACTGAGATTCTATTTTTTTTTTTGTTGTTGAAGGATTAAAAAAACTGTAATTTTAACTTTATTGTTGTGTGTGGGTAATCTTTTCACAGTATTTGGATTTTCCTTAGGAAGCAAATAGCATTGTCGTATTTTGAATTATTCTGTGTTGTTTCCATTACAGGCAGGAAAGACTTTTCTTCTTAGTAGCTCCTGAAGTCTGCTTTTCCCCTGAGGTTGCCTTTACTATGAAAATCCTTTTGGGGATCTGCTGTGTACCAGTTGTGTGTTTTTTCTAAGCTGACATTTCTGTGTTGATGTAGGCATTGAAAAAGTCAACAAAACAGGAAAATAATGTTGCTAGTAAAAAAATGGAAGTACTTTCCATTATGCTACCTCCCATTTGTTTTAATAGTAGTATGTTTCTCTGAAATCCTCTCAAAATCCATCTAAATATTCGGGTCCCAGCCTCCCCAGTGCCACACAGTAGGATGAGACTGGACTGGACATGTCTGGTGTCCCATCAGCTCTCCAAAGTGAGAGCCTGGTTGAGAGGGACCTTGGTGGTGTCCATGCTTGGGCAAAGAGTTGAACCTGGTGGCTGTTCTCCCAGAAACAGGAGCAGAAGCTCAGCCTTCTGTGCTCTGAAGGAGAACACATTTGAGATCTGCCTCACCTTTAGGGTGAGCTTCTGGCTCCAGTGAAGCCAGTGCTAGAATTGGTTTTGGCAGAGCTGAGTTTTTTGTTCCTGGAGTTTACCAGCTCTCAGCAGGGCAATCATCTTGCCAGGGGACAGTTTAGCTCTAAGGGAAGCTTTTATTCTTTCACATAATCTACAAAGACATCTGTAATTACTGCTGGTAACTAAGGCAACCCAACTTTATAGCTGATACTTGCATGCAGCAGAGCTACAGGTTATGGGGTTTTCAAATGCCTTCTCTTGGTTGGTGTGGGGCCGTGTGTGGGCAGGAGCAGTGCTGAGAGCCCACGGGTGGCTTGAGCCCAGCCCTGCTCATAGGTTTTGGAGAGGAGGAATATGGTATAAACAGGGTTTTGATTAGCTTCTCTACCTTAATCAGGAACTCTCAAATCAGGGTTTGTTTGTTCCACTTGGGGACAGCGTTGAAAGGCCACGCAGGAGGTGGCAGTGGGGTTGGCACTCTCTGAAAGTAAGAGCCTCTTTGCTTATTTTAGGAGAATCCTGCTGTGTCCCTAACGAGGATGTTCAGCTGGCCCAGGGAAATTAAATAATTTGTCCATTCACTCAGTGCCTGGGCTCAGATAGCCCAGGAATAGAACAAATTGCTCCTGGCAGGCAGCTTGTGAGTCCCAGTGGTGTGAGAGGACATCAGGAAACACGAAGGTGCTGGGGGAAGTTTCTGTGTCACAGAGTGCAGGGGCTCCTGCATGTCCTGGTGGTCTTGGGCAGTGCCTTTCTTCTGCACCCTGTTCATCCTTTGCTTTGCTCTATTAGTACAACAACAGTGCAATAATTCCTGGTGTTTTCAGGGGAAAAAAAAAAGGGCTATGCAATGTGCTGGTTTGGTCTTCTGAGGTCTTTTGCTATGTGGCAGGTTGTACTTGCTCGGAGCATTTAGCTTCTTGCATTTTTGTGTTGGAAATGTGGTGGTGATCTCTGAGAGTGTGTGCAGGGAGGTGTGAAATCCTTCACCCAGATAAAATCATCCTCTGTCCATTACTGGAACACAGTTCTGTAGAAGCTGAGTCAGTCTCAGGGATGAGTTAAAGGCTCCTAGCCATTAATTTTTCAAATGTGTTTTTTAAATGAGTCATTTGGAAAAACTTTAAATAGCATATCTTGATTTTCTCGAAACAAGTTTTTAACCAGACAATCTGCAATATTTTCTTAGGGTGGGCCTCTGGCAAAATGTAAAATCCACCCCTGCTAACAAAGCTGAGGATGTCTTTTAGGATGCTTTTAAAAAAGCTACTTTTCATGCTTTTGGAGAAGAGCTGATTGATCTTTTCCAGAAATTCTGAAGCATGTTTTTTTCTTTTAAAATGCACAAACAAATGGTGAAGTTGAGGCTTTAGGAAGTTTATCTGACATTCACTTGAGTGTTCAATGAAACTTACCATGTCCTTTGAACTGTATTTCTTGCCAGCAGAAAAGTTTGGACATAATGAATCTTTGGTTTCTGGCATGAAAGTGCTAATAAATAAATAAATCTCTGTGGTGTGCTTTTCCTTATTAAAGAAGCCCCATGATTTTTTGTGTACATCACTTGATTTTGGACCCCTCAAGGTCTGTTTTTGACGATGACCAAGTGTGGCCAGCAGCAGACCAGCTGTCCCTGCTCTTATCACTGAGTGTATTTCACTTGCTCAGCAAAGTGAAGGAATTGGACTTGTCTGTGTTTTTGGCATTAACTTTTGTCTCGGGCACAGAGCTGGAGGCCTCTCAGTGGTCAGGCCTGTGTTCAAGCTGCGTGTGGCTTGGCTGCTGTTCAGCATCTTGTTTCTAGAAGAAGGACAATGCAGCCCACCAGGACAGCTGGGGGGCAAAGAGCTTGGTGTGGGCTCAAGAGACACCATGCTGGTAACAGCCACGGGTCAGGAGCAGGCAACAGGGAGGGTGCAACTTTCAGCAAAGGTTTCATATTGTCAAGGGGTTGTAAATTGTTAGTAATGGTGTTTTTCAGAGGAGAAGTCACTGGTGAGTGTATGTATATAAACATATATGTGTCTGTATACACAAGAGCAGAGGCTGTCAGGCTGCTCTGGGGAAGGATCTTTCCATGCCTCCCTGGCTTTGGTACCCTACTTAAAAAATCAGCTTCTGGTCACTGACAGGAGCAGGATACTGGACTGCCCAGCCTGTTAGTTTAACTCAATTCAGCCTTTTTCATTGTGATAAAATCCCAACTAAGAAAGGCAGCAGGGAGGAGGAGACAAACATGAACCTGAGGGAGATCATCCTTTGGAAGGAAAACTCTGAGAAGGTCTGCAATTGGGTGGATGGTGGTGGTGGGGTCAGCAGCTTTTAACTTGGGCATCCTTGCTTGGCAGGCAGGTTTAAAGGGGAAGCTGTGGGTGTAAGCAGAGCAAGGACCTGGCTCTAAGTGCTGTTTTTTCCTTTAGCTTGGAGTGGTTTCACACCCTTTCAGATCAGGGAGGTAGAGATATTGACCTGATATCAATCCTGTATGAAGAGTCAATGCTCCCAACAAAGTCATGGGATGTGTATGTGCCTTAGGCACCTGTTGGCCTGGTTAAACACAGCACACAACTGAGTTCATCTGGTTTGATGTTGCCTAGATAGCTGGTGGCTCTGGTAAGAAAGTGTGGTTTAGGAAGGCTTTCTGTATGTTTCATGGGCACTAAACAGATCTATTTCTAAAATGGAAATGAGATGTGGACTCTGTAATGCTAATGCTTTGGAAGCTGTGTAGGGAGTATTAATAGTCCTTTTTTATCTCAATGGAAGAAGATACAAATCATGTATTGTATGCTTGGGTTTTTCAGACAGAACATTGGAGACCCAACTCTCTCTGTATAGATGTTAAAGTATCCATGGTACTCTTGTAGTTCCCAGTGCTAAAGACTCTTTCTATTCAGTGATGCAATTATGTTCTGGCTTGAATTTCAACTTATACTGCTTTCCTGGCCTGAAGCCTGTAAGGCTGGGCTTTGTCCTCAACTGTTTGGCACTT
Organism: Heliangelus exortis; assembly: GCF_036169615.1. Lineage (NCBI taxonomy): Eukaryota > Metazoa > Chordata > Aves > Apodiformes > Trochilidae > Heliangelus > Heliangelus exortis. Next base: position 3,771,240 of record NC_092436.1, on the reverse strand, counting down.
TTTCCTTTTCTTCCCTGCTGACTGAAATGTGGGCTGGGTTGGCTTTCACCATCCATGCAGAAGTTGCTGCATTTTTTGATGCTCTTCATATGATGAACCTGAGCTGGCTAATAACATGCAAGTAGTTCTGTGCATAATACCCTATGCTGCAGTTTTATGATACTTTTTTTGTTTTTTTAATGTTATCAAATCAAACTTTCTGCTCTTTTTTTGGTCCCTGTTTGCAGCATTAAGCAGAGCTCCCGATCCTCTGAGGCAGCTGAAGATGAAAAGGACCAGCGCACAGTGACAGTCAACCACTCTCACATGAAAAAGGCATTCAAGGTCATGAATGAATTACGGAGGTAACTTTTGACTTAATGGGCACCCTCTCTGGTTTAGCAGAAATGCACTGATTGAAACAGAAAGGCCTCTGGGAGAAGAAAATCTGTGCCATCTTTGGTACAGCTAATGGCTGCGTGTAGGGTATTAATAAACAAGTAGAAAGAGGCAGCTAAAATACAGCCCTTTTGTGGTGGGTTGCTCTTCCCAGTCTCAGACCTCTCTGTCTTCTCAGCAGAAGGAAGTCAGCCATGGCTCAAAAACATCTCAGCAATAGCCTTCATTTATAGGTGATCATTCATTTAGTCTTTTCCATTACTTACAGCAAATTCAGCTGTAAACTATGTTGTTAACTGAGCTAATGGTCTGAAAACCAGTAATAGAACATTACAGACATTAAGACACCTACACATAATTATAGACCTAAGATTATTAATGTACTGTTCTTACTCTCTCTAACTGTAACAGTGTCACTCAATCTGGGCTTAAGACTTCAAAGCAGGGGGTGAATAAAGTAGCAACAACCCAGGAAGAATGTCAGCTTTCTACTTGCAAATTCAAAAATCCTGATATTGGTTAGAAGAGAACACGTTGGTCCCTACACCACTGTGTGGGTACAGGGAGAATGGAGGCTGAAAAAAATATCAGCAGACACAGTCTTCAAGAACTGCTGTCATCACATCAGCAGTGTGGTGGCAGTGGTTACACCCAAATTGTTTCTTGGTTGTTGTTATCCCACAAACCAGACAGAAATTCATTCTCAAATTCTGAGTAGTTCATTTGAATCTTTTACTATTTAAATAGAGACTTGGATTTTAAAATAATTCCCATGGAAAGTACACGTGTCACACACATGAATGTACATGTTCCCTCACTACCCAGATGGTGTGATAAAAGCAGGTAACACCCTTTACTCTTCCTGCACGCTCAGATTACTCAAAAGATGCTGTAATAGTATATTGGGAAACTACCTGATCCACAGAAGGATCCTCCTGTGGATTAAGCAGTTTCCAAATACACGTGTTCTCTGTCAGGAGAAGCATTAGAGATGTCTCCTTCCATGGGTGTCTGACAGTGATTCTCAGTTGCACAGGAACCGAAAATGGAAATACCCTTCCCTTGTAACAATTACATGGAGCAAAGTCTGATTTTGTTTTTTTGGCATCCCTTTAGTCCTTTCTTTGTAACTGAAAGCAAAGGATCTGAAAATAGAGGTTTGTGCAGCTATATTCAGAAATCCATTGTGCTACTATTTTTCCTTTTGCTAAATGAAGCATAGTGGGAATAGATGGAGAGAGACAATGTTTCATAGTGCCTGTAGTTAGGTGGATCTTGTGCTGAAGTGATAAAACATAGGAGACTGAAAGCTGCCCTTAAGCACCTGTTTGATGTTTTCTTTTCCTGGGCACTCCTTTCTTTGAGCTCCTGCTGCTGTTCTGGCATACACAGTTCTCAAGGCTATTGTATGTGCATTGAGCTTGCAATCCCTTAAGCTGTCAACAATCAGTCTTAATAGCTACCTTGAATAATAGTGCCTCGATTCAAATGTGTCTAGAAATCTTGCACAGAGAGTTTAGAAAAATCTTGCTGAGCTCCTAGCCTATTAGTGACATACTGCTCACTTGAAATTTTTAGCTTTCAAATGTAGATGAAATTGATTTCATAGGAAGTACTTTAGATAACTGTAGTCCAAAGAGGAATTGAACAGAGCTGAAAGAAATGAGAAAGCCTCCATTAAGAGGCTGTTCAAGAGCTCTCCTTATTGCTGTCACCCCTTCCAAAATGGGGTGTACCAGAGTGCCAGTTCCTGTTTTCCTTCTGTTTTCCAGCTATCACCCTCCATTTTGCAGATGTTTTGTTCATGGATTCCACTGTGTGCAGTAAAGGAGCCATACCTAGTCCATTAGAAGCTCTGCCTGTGTTTATTTGATATGCAGTTTCCTAAAGACAAAGCACAGTGTGGTGATAAGCATTTCTGAAGGGAAGGCAATGTCTAGATTTACAGATGCTGATCCTTTTTCAGGCTTGACATTTGAAAAGAACACCCTTATTTTGCATTTGTATGCTCAAACATCTTAAACCAACTTACTGGGAGGCTGAGCACTTCTATCTGTCTGCATCTCTGAAGCCCTGTGCAAACATTAACTAATGAATCCTCTAAGGACAGAACGTGGAGCTGGTAGAAAAGGTCACTAGTTAATGAAGTGACTTTTCCAAAGCTGTACAATGAGTCAGGGGGGGAGCTCAGAAGTTTTGTAGTTTCTATTTGGAAGCCTGTGCTTTTATCTCAGTGACTCTTAATCCCAGACTAATTTATGTGGTAAACCAAGTCCTTAGGCCCGTGGATAAACTCAAGTGATTGTCATCTCACTGAGAGAGGGCTGAGTCTCCCTCTGTGCTTGCCCATGACAGGAGATGTTTTGGTGGTCATTTTCTTTAGGGCCAAACATGTGAGGAAGTACAGAAATAACTTCTTTTTCCACTCTACCTTTCCCATGTGGGACGATGAAAGTGCTGCTGATGTTTCCTGGCATGGCTGTTTCTTGTCTTATGGATCTGCTAGCACTTGTCTCCAGGTAGTGCCCAAGTTCTTCACCTCTCCTGTGCCTTCTCCAAGCCCTACTTGTTTGAGAGGTGGAAGGAACCCCATACCTATCTGTTCTTCGGGAAATATACATGCCTAGTTAGCCATCCAGATTTTTTTTTTTTTCAGGAAAAAGCAGAACTGGGCAGGGCTGCAGCATTGGGAGGAGTCTGGCTTTACTTTGTAGGCAAACACTGATAGGATCCAGTAGATTAAGAGGACCTTCTGCTGGCTTTTGGCAGAAGCTCAGGTGCCTTTTCTATAGTGGTGGGACCTCTGCTTACTTTTTCAGGATATATGGATGTAGCTTTCTGCCTGACCAGGAGTTTTGAAATGATTTTTGTCTTTTCTGGTGTTTTTCCAGCAAACGGCTCCTCTGTGATGTGGTGATTGTGGCTGAAACTGTGGAGATGGAAGCCCACCGTGTGGTCCTTGCAGCCTGCAGCCCTTATTTTTGTGCCATGTTTACAGGTACTCTTCTCCACACCAGATGCTATTTTTGGGTTGAATCTCAAACACAGAGGCTTCTGGCTGGGTCTCTAGCAGGAACTGCAGCAGAGACAGTAGGCATGGTCTGAAAGGATTTCTTTCCTTGAGAGGAAAAGTATGGTTAGTATGGTTAGGTCTGCAGTTTACTACACTTGATGGATGATGGTGGTCATCCTTGACTAATTCCTTGACCCACATGTGGGTATGGGGTGGTTGTATGGGTGTGTGGGGTGAGTGGGTAACAGCTGAGTCACAGGAAGGTTACGATGAGGTTTGGCTCACTGCTTTTTGGGTTGGTTTTTTTCACTTTAACAAGACCTTGGGTCATGAAAACACATCATTAACATCAAGCACGTGTGCAGTGCCCTAAATGTTCATGGTGCACATCAAAGAAGTTGCTGGCACAGGAGTTGTAGTTTCAAGGCTCAGCTCTGCCGATGCTGGTTTGCAGTCATGGACATTTAATCTCTCATGGCACTTTTGGCTGCTGCCCGAAATAACACCCTTGTTCTCTGGATCCCAGTGTGTTTTAGCAGCCCTGCCTTTTTTACAGGGTGCATTGCTGCAGGCTGGGATATTTTGCTAATGCCAGATGCAACCTCAGTGTGAAGGGAAGAAGAGGACAAAATTTCTTGATCCCTATAGTGTGGGGCCATTGGAGGCTGTGCTCAGGTGGGGCAGCATAAAAAGCTGTGCTGATCCCAAGGCATGGGAGTGACCAACTTATTTTAAGTCATTCTAGTAAAATTAGTCTGGTCAGGAGCTGCTGAGCTTCCTTTTCTTGTCCTTGCTGTCCTTTCCAGGTTAGGAACTGACTTAACTAAACATGAAGAAAATGGTTGTGTGCTCCACGTTGTTACTGTCTGCTGTCCCTCAGCTGCAGCCTTGGGTTTTTGCCTCCATTTCATGATCATTTGCCTGTGGTCTAGGAATTTCTGCTTTTCTTTAAAAAGTCATGAGATTAGACCCCATTTTATTTGCTTTACTGGAAGCAGATAATAGCATTTCTCAGGAAAAAGCTTGTCGTTTGGAAAGCTTTTTTCCCTTCTGTAATGGGGGAGGACGACACTTAGGGTGTAAACAGATGTCTGGATGTGAGATGGGATGTGAAGTTTGACATGGTGGCTTTATCAGTGTGGGGAGCTGAGGTGGAGAGAGCATTTGTGTTTCCCGGGGCACTGGCACTGCACAGTGGGAGTGGGAAATGGCCACGTTGATGAGGCAGAGGAGCAAACCCTGCTCAGAAGCACCTCAGGGAGGATTTGAGAGTGCCTGTGATGAGAAGTTAAAAAAAGAAAAAAATATTGGAAAAACCCTCTGATCCTTAGAGGTGACCTGAGCGGGAAGGCAGTGGCGCAGAGCTGCTCATGTTTCCATGCAGGAATTCTCCAGGCTCTGTAATCCCTCACAGTGCGAGTTAAACAGTAATCAGCTAACCCAGTCATGTGGCAGCTCCCCTGGGCTGGGTGACAGCTTGGCAGCTGCTGGTCCCCTCCCCCTGACATCTCCCTGGGGGCAGCAGGTCAGGCAAAGACCAGTTCTCCCTTTGCTTTCAGCCCAACTAGCCACAAATTTCTAAGGTGTGGATCTGCCTCTTTCAAAGACCGAGTGGATGATCTCCTGCCAGCTGAGTGGTGGTGCCCACTCTGGAGGACATTTTAAAACCACAGCTTGCACGTTGGTTGGTTGGCCGGGTTTGGTTTGGTTTTTTTTCATTGCTTGTCATGCTGAGTCCCTGACAGAGGAGTCTTTTTGGGGGGTGTGGGAAGCTGGAGGGGACCCCAGCAGTGCCAGCAGCCACACCGTAGGGAATGATCAGTATAAAGCTGTGAGCAGTGTGGCCCCAAACTGAGACCTGCAGCTTGTCCATCTTCACTGACATTCACTGACATCCCTATAGACTTGGCCCGAATTTGGACTCATGAATTCTTGTGGTGCCATTGGGATCTTTGCTAAGCTGCCTGCTGCCCTCTGGTTAGGCATTTCTCTTTGAAATAGCCTTGGGAAGCCCCAAACCAGGCACATCTTCCATTTGTATCTTCCACTGCTGAAGGAGAGACAGGACCTAGCACTTCCTATCAGTGTCCCTTCCTCTACTGGCTTTCTGGAGCATTTCAAATGCTGGCTGGTCCTCCTTGTCACCATTCTGTGGGGATGATTTGGGACAGTAATTTCCATCCCTTTAGAAGGAGACACAATAGTTTTGGAAAGGATAACAGATACTTCAGTGATGCTTCTAGGTCTGTGTGAGATACCTGGGGGGACTTGGAAAGAACTGAAGGAGGAAGCAGTAATGCAGAAAGCTCCCTTGCAAGTCTCGTGAGCTGCTTCAAAGCCCTTGCCCCATGCTGAGAGAGGCTGTGGTTTTGTGCTATGATGCACGTGTTCTCTTTCAGCACGTCTCTGATTTAGGAAGCAACAGAAGCCCTGAGAAGTCTCTCTGGATTGCAGCATGTAGGAGGCAGGGCAAGCTGCTGTGCTGGGTAAACAAGGCCCTGTGAGCTGCTGCTGCAGTTTGTCTTGTGACAAAGGAACAGAGCAGAGAGGAGCAGGGAAAGAACCACTGGGTGCTGAGCATGGTGCACGAGGAGCTTGCCTTATCAAGGGGATGGTGACTGTGAAGTCTGTCCCCTGAAGAAGGTCTGCTTGAAGCCTCTCTGCCTGTTTTACTGCCTCCTCAGCACAGCCCTGATGTATAAGAGGGAATGCTGATGTTTTGAATTATTCTGTCATTCAGGTATCAGGTGAGGCTTGAGTCTGACTTGTGAAAGACAGCGTTGGGGTGAGGTTTGCGGGCATTAAATGTTGTGGGTTTCTTTGTCTGAAAAGATGTGGGATGAGATGCTTTGATTGACATATCATTTGGCTGCCCACAGTGGTACTTTAGAGGCTGTGTTTGCTGTGGGTCTGTGCTTGGAGGAGGGAGGGGGGCAGCTCACTGCCTGCTCCTGATCCACACCAGCCTGGCTGGAGGGGTTGGATCCTGCCCAACCATGGGGCACAGCACACAAGACTCCCCTTCTTCACCCTGCACCGGGCTGGTAGCAGAGCAGAGGCAGTGCAGGCTGTTTGTGTGCAGAGCTGGCAGCTTGCTGGTGGGTGTGGAAGCCCACACAGCCTTTATTTTTGTTGCCTGTGTCACATGAGCGCCACAAAGACCGATGATGCGATTGGATCGGTCCCCCCGAGCTATTTCTGCATTGATCTCTGGGTCTGTCTGCCCAAACCTCCCCTTGGACTCCTCAGGGCTCTGCCTGCTCCCTTGCCCCTCGCTGTGCTGTCCCGGGGGGGTTTACCCAGCTGCTCCTGCAGGCACCTCCAGCTCCACATAGGCTGATGGGATCTGGCCTGTGCTCAGAAGCCCTCTCTCATCTCTGGAGATAGGAGTTTGTTTTGTTTTGTTTTGTTTTTTTCAGAGGAAATGTGTGAAGGAGATGACATGTATTTTGTCAATTAAAAAGTCTTAGCTACTTTGGAAGCCTCTGAAATGTAGGTCATTTATCCTTTTGTACTTGTACATTTTTATTCATGGGCTTCTCTGAATAACGTTTTATTACCTAATTTTTAAAATTATATTTGAGGCAAATATTATTTCAGTCCATGCTTCCCGTGGGACTTAGTTGGCTCTTCTAGTACATATGGTCTGAATTCACTCCTGTTATTTACCTCCTTATTGGCCTAAGAGAAACCTGCAAAGTTCAATTTCCAGAATCCAGATTTTGCTCAAGCTTGGACCCCCTTTAGTATCTGACTCTGTGCTATGAACTTCATGTCCTCTGCTATGTCTTGTTGCATGCTGTACAGTGAGGCAGTAATTACTTCTCCCATAGGCTGCAGGAACTATTTTTCCTCTTAATCCCACAGCAGTACTGAGTCACCAGATTTCTCAGAGTTGTGATTATTCATGCCCAGGTTTAAGAACTGACATTTCATCACGCTTTTCTTTGTTCAGCTTTGTTTTTTCACTTATTGTTTTCTTTCTACTTGAGAGTTTGTTCTTTCTTTCCTGTGGTTTCTCAAGAACTTGGTGATTAAAACCTGGGTGAGGTCACCATGTGCGTGGACACTGGAAGGGGCCTAGGGAGTCCTTTCCCCTCCTCCCCACAGTGTGCTTTTGTTGCTGTGACGTGCTCCTCTTACACAGACGTAGGTTTTACTTGTATATCCTTAGGGAAAACTATTACTCTGGTTCTGTGTATTTTTTTTTTAAATTAAATTTAAGTTTTATTTTAATTTTAAAGTTACATATTTGGAGAAAAGATAGAGTTTAGATCCAAAGGCTGCCTTCCCTCTGAGGTGTGAGGTTGGGAAGGTGATAGATGCAGAAGGAAAGAGACATCTTTCTGCACAGATGCTTTGTACAAAGTGTAGCTGTGTGGACAGGTTGCAGCAGGGTGTTTTAGGAGAGAATCTTGCAGCACGTTGCCTGTAACTGCTGGCATGTTGGCTTGTTTTCCTCAGCAGGTTTCTGGTTCTTCTGAAGAAAGATGGTAATGCTCCCTCACTTTTATTGTAGAATATACCATGAATATACCCTTTGAACATACTCATCTACCTATATATGTATAGTTTATATTTTTTTATATTATTTTTTTTAAAGCCCTCTTAAGACTTGTCCACAGTGTCTTCAGGTCTTTCCCTGTGATAAAACGGTTGAGGGTTGTACTGGTTTGGGTTGGTTTTTTTTTGGCTTCTGTATGTATTTGAAGTTGGGTGAACCTTGGCATGTTATTTTCTGGCAAGAAATAGAGATTGTTGTGTTGACTTCTTTTATTTGACACTAATGTCTTCAAATGTTGAGGTGTTTTTAAGGTGGCATTAAGAGACTTCTGGGAATCTTGCTGGTTGTCCTTCAATGGTTGGGGATGGTGCCAAGGCAGTCTTTGAGTCAGTTACCTGGAGGATGTTCTACATGTATAGGGAAAAAACCTCTTTAACTGTCCTTTTGCAATGCATTTCAGGAGACATGTCTGAAAGTAAAGCCAAGAAGATTGAAATAAAAGATGTTGATGGGCAGACACTGAGGAAGCTGATTGATTATATCTACACTGCTGAGATCGAGGTCACAGAAGAGAATGTGCAGGTAGGTCTGGTTCAACAGCTCCCTTAGAGACCCAAGTAAAAAGCTTGAAACTCAAAGGCACAGGTCCTCTGGGGGTGAGTGATCTCTTCAGGCTGCAGAAAGTAAAATGTTGAGCTTGAAAAGAACTACTTCCAGCCTCTCTTTGGTCTTGAGGCACTTTGCTGCTCTCCCTGTGCTTAAGTCATGTTGCATTTAGCATTTGTGTCAAGCTCTTATAATGAGAGCAGGCATTTGCCTTCCAAGAAGCTGTGCTGACTTGTGGGTCAGTCTGTCGAAGGTCAAAATAGACTCAAAGAAGCAGTGAGTCAAATGTTTTAAGGTCATGGCTGAGAAACATGGCTGTTAGTTTTTTAATTCTTCTGGGTAGTTTCAGTTGCTTGGCAGAGCTTGGAGTGGAATATATTGTTCAAATGAGGGCATTTTCCCCTTTTTTTTTGTGTGTGTGTGTGTGCACACTCTGTCTTGAAGTTGTTTGAGGTAAATATTTGTCTAGAAGTTGAAAGAGTAATTGTGAAAGGCAGCCTGCAGATAAAGCAGGATGCTCAGGGAGAGCTGTGTGTCACATGGCTGTGGCTGCTGGTAAAGCTTTTTCTTTGCCTCTGCTTGCATTTGTGGTAATAAAACAGCTGTGCACTTAGCCACTGATTTCTGGGAGGGATGCTAGGAGCTCGTATGTGGATGTGCTTTTTGGTTGGTCTCTGTCTTTGTTTGAGTCTTAGACACTGGTCAGGGTAAAAGGTCTGTGTCTGTGATGCTGGAGGGGGTGGCAGTGCTGCTGCATGCCTTCTGTTGACCTAATTAAGATGGAAAATGAGGCAGGTTCTGTTTGAAATGAGGTTCTTGCTGGGTATGGTGCATGCTCTTCTTTTCCAATCCCTTAGGGAGGGCACAGGTTCTTGCTGACCTGTCACTCTTCCAGCAAGAACTTGGACAGAACCCTGAACTATGTCCACTTTGCAGCCTAAGCCCTGTGCCATCCTTCATGATCTTTGTCTGTAGGTGCTTTTTCTTCCCCTTCCTGCCCTTCAGTTTTACAAACTTGACTTTCTGGCATGCTTTGAACCTGTCAGTTGTCACATTCATAGTAGTGTGGACACTGGTTGCCCTGCAGTGAGGCTGTGCAGGACAAGCCACTGAGGCTCAGTGGAGAGGAGACCTTCAAGGTGACATTAGAGCAAAGGAGCTGAGGCTCAAATCCAGCTGAGTGACTGGGACCAGCAGCCTGCAGCTTAGCTCACATTCACCTACAGTGTACAGTCAGGGTCATAAGGAGCTGAGATACAGCATTGCTTCAGTAGGGAACTGGGATGTAATGCCTTGGACCTCTGGAATCTCCCATTGCAGGAGGAAAAATGACATTTACACCCTCTTGGGCTGGTCCCTTTTCCCTTGGGAAGAAATGTGAAGACTGTATCCCCATGTTCTCTCAAACATAGGCTTTCCTTCCTTGCTGCTGGTTGTTAGGTGGCCCAGAAGCACCCACCCAGCACGTGGGACATGCAGAGCTTGGGACACCATCTGGTGCACTGGCTCCAGTCACTCTGCCTTGACTGAAGCTTGCTGGAATGACTACACCTGCTCTGGCTGTTGTCCTGTGGGGTAATTTCAGTGCTCCAGCACGACTGCACCTGGGGATGTTGAGGGAGCTGGAGTGGGCTGGAGAATCTGCTCAGTCCTGCACTGCATTTGCAGTACAGACCTGCCCAGAAGGCCTGTGGAGAAGTCAGAGCAACCAGAAAGCTTTCTTTTTCAGTCAAGCCTAACCAAAGTCTGCTTTCTGTAGCCTGGGGATTAATGAGAGTTAAGTATGACCCTGTCAGTACTTGGGCTGCCATCTCTCAGACAGATAAAAAAAAATAAATTGGTGAATACTAAGATTTGGGCATGATGTTTTTAGCAGTCTAATAAAGCAGGTTCTTTAACTTTACAGGATTGATTTAAATAACCACTCTGAGTAGCTCTTTAGACTGGAGGTAGGGTAATTCATGGGAGCTGAGAGATGAGGCTGATCTAATTCAAGATTAACCGACTAATTTAAATTTTATTATGTGTTAAAAATGTCCAGGCTGAAAATGTTTTATGGAATTTAATATAGTTTTGTGATGAAACCAATAGGAATTTTAAAGAGAAATTTCCATCCTGTCTCTGGGTGTTTTGCTCCTGAGCAGAGTGCTGCAAATAGGTTAATGTTCACCTGCAGCCACAAGAAAGAAAGCTTCCAGAAAAGAACAATCTGTGATTGTTTGGAGAGATTCATGTCAGTGAAGGCAAACAACATGAACAACAAAACATTAGGCTCCTTCCTTCTGGTTTGGATTAGCAATGTCAGTCTTTGGAAGAAGTGAGCAGGTTGGGTCCCTTGCATTGTCACATCCTGGTGCTGCCCACTGCTGTTACCCATCCTGCTGGCAGCTGCTCTGTGCTGTTTCACCAGCATTCCTTCAGCCTCTTTCTTGAGCATGGTGAGAGATTCCCTTTACCAGCAAGTACCTCCTGAGCTCTCCTACTGCCTTGTCATAAGATTTAGCTTCCTAGCAGGGTCAAGGTGCATTTTAAAGGAGATTTGTGTAGTTTGACACGTTTTTTCAGACTTCCTCAGTAGCTGGAAGAAGCAATTTCTGGGTGAAGGTGCCAGGCAATTTAATTGTAGGAACTGCAAGAAAAAAAGATTGCTAAATGACATGAACTGAACAGATGCAACCAAGCTACCAAAACATGTGAATAAATAAAAAGACATTCTTGTCAGGGAGCAAAATAAAATGAGAGGAGCATGGAAATAAGAAAAAGGTGAGGAGCAAAGGTGACACGAGAGTGCAGGAGTGAGTGCTGACAAGTGTGCTCAAAAGCTGAGGCATGCTCAGCACTTCACAACAACAAACCTTTTTCCAGTATTTTTGTTGTTTCTTTTCTAATAGAAACCTGTCTCTTTGTCCTTTTATAGGTCTGATATGATGCTCAGGAAGTAAGACTATTTTTCTAAGCACGTATTTTTGTAGCAGATTGGCATTTCATTGCAGAAGGTCCAGTCTGGTCCTTTTTATGCAAGGCAGGATGTGTGCACAAGGCTTCAACCACGGACAGTCAGCTCCAGGCATAGGCAATATAGTGAAGTACTGGAGGTAAAGGGGATTTTCAGTCCACCCTCACTCCATGGGAGCAAATTATCTCCTCCAATGCTGTTTTGGGTACATTGGTGAGAGTTGCCCTGACAGATGAAACACTGCTTTATGCACTGGAATGTCATTTTTAGAGGTTTTAGAGAGACATTTCAAAGCAATATATATGCAGTAGCAGGGAGGGCCCAAGGATGGTGGATGCTACAGAGGCTTCAATGCTGAGCAGTGTTTTGCCTCTGAACATACATTTGAGATTTAACCTTTCACTTGTTTGGAAGGCATGGAGCAAGGAAGAATTTCTGGCTTCATTGCAGTCATGTTGCACTCTCAGAAAAATCCACCCTGGGATTTCTGTCCTCACTGCCTTCTTCTGTTGCATCCCCATAAAGGTTAGTTGCAAAGACATCTTATTCGTATGCATGACTAAGAGATTAATTTGAAGGATAACAAACTGATTTGGAGTAAAGTTGTGCTGTACAGTTTCTGTAGAAGTGAGAAAAACTAAAGTGAGTGACTTGAGGAAATTTGTAGATACTCACATGCAGCCCTGGTTGACCTCATTGGAAATTCCATGGACATGTCAGGGCCTGCTGCTCCATGTCTGTGTTTTAACATGGCTGTTTTAACATGTCAGCTCCTTGGACTTCTGAGTTAGGTCTTGATTTTGCAGCTGAATTGGCTGCATTGCTGTTTGCTTCCCAGCACTCATATCAAACCTGTCAGCTCAGTGAAGAGTGATGGGGGCAACGTCCAGCAATGAAGAAGAGGCTCAAGATGGTGTCCTTGAGCAGAGTTGAATAAAGAGATCTGGGAAGGGAACTTTTTGTTCTCCCAGGCATTCCTATGAAGACATCTGGACTTTTGGCTGTAGGGAGTGAATACAATCCCTCTTCAGCTTGTTCCACCCATCCATACTCATGGCACCTAATTACTTGAGATCAGTGTGAGAATTACTCTCCCAATTAAGAAAGTAATTACCATTAGATTTATAATGATTCCTCAGGAAAAGTCCTGATTAACCTGATTTCACACGTGGGCTGTGTCCTTGTACAGCTGGAGATATGGCTCATGTAGAAAGAAGTGAGAAGAGTCTGGAAATCAGCTGTCTGAAGGAAATAAATGTTCAACTCTCAGCTTTGCAGACATAATAATTGTAATTAAAAAATGGCTTGAGAAAGGAGGGGGAAAAAAAAGCCCTGCTAGAAGCTGCAGCATTTCCTTTTCAGAAGTGTGCTTCTGCACCTCAGCTTTCCCTGGGGACTTAGGAATTTGCAGCAGTATCTGTGGCAGATGCAGTTTTGAAGATAAAGGGATGTTCTTCTCCATTCCCTCTGTTCAGTCTGAAAAGTGCAACTATGATAGGAGCAAGACCAGAGTGAGGCAGAGACTCCTTCAAGCTCAGCTTCAGGAGATGCAGTAAATCAGGGCTATCTTTCTCCCTGGAGCAAAAAACTCCTTGCCTTGTGTTGCCCTTCTGGAGTGCTGGAGAGCCCTGGTCAGCAGCAAGGCTGACTTCTGGGGTGTTAGAGCAGTTGGATGGGAGTTTTTCCTAGCCTGTGGAAAGTCTTTTAGATTGGCTTGGCCTGATAGAAAGGTGAGGAGAAACTTGTGGCTGTGGCACCAGAGGACTGTGCTGTGTCTGATAGACACATCTCCACTGGTTTATCCCACTGTTTAACCAAGGGATGGTGTAGCTGTTCTGTGGAGATGGTAGATCAGGAGAGAGTTTGACAACTACTCCCCTGTTTTCACTCTCATCTCTATATCCCTTCTTCTTGCTCCAAAAGAGGTTTTGTGACTCTGTGGTCCTGCTACACATGCCCCTGCCTTGGCTGTGTTCACCCTCAGCACTGCCTGGCGTCACCTGGGGAGTGATAAAGCCTAATTGCCTTCCTAGCACTGGAAAATAATGTAACTTTATTTCCATTACTTGTGCAGTTTTATAGCTGTCCAGTTAAAACCAGGTATTTAACCTGCCTTTGCAAATGCAAATGTTCTTGTCTCTGGTCACAGCACTTGGGAGCTGTTGCCCTATCTGGGCAGATGTGGAGTCCCAGCTGTGGCCCTGGATATGCTGCTGAGGATTACAGCCAGCACCCTTATCTGCCTTCCAAAATGACTACATTGTCAAAACAGTTTATAAGATATAATATATCCCCTGCCTTGGGGAAATGCTCCTTTCCCAGTTCTGCAAGGGAGAAATAGTGTAGATTAACTCTTGGCTGAGGTTTCCTGGAGGGCTGTAACAGAGCAGGGAGCTAACCCCAGTCTCTGAAGTTCAGCATTAATGCCCTGCCTATTGAATGAATCTTAGAGCAGCACAGAGCACTTCTGGCTGAAAGATGTTTCAAGTTCAGAGACATCAAAGGTTTATGGAAGTTTTTAATAGCACAGCCAGTGTTCTGTAAAACCTGAGATTCATACTGAGTCTGCAGAGCAAGAGAACACAGCTGGGGAATGAGGTGGCCATGGATATATATATATATATATACACACTCATACACAGAGCATAAATGAGGGTGTTGACATAATTTATTTAGCAAAAAAGTCAGTCTTGGTAGTAATAGCAGATAATTTTGACATAGTTTCAAAAGATGATTGGATTTTGATCTGGTAGAGACATCAGCTCTCCTTGAGCTGTTCACAGTGCTTCGAGTTCAAATATTAAGAGCCAATTCCAGACCTAAGTGAGTAACTTGCCTGGATATTAATGGAGTTGCAGTTTGGTCCTGCTGCACGTTTAGGCAGGGCATTTCCTCTTGTTATTTCTAAAGGAAACAGACTTTGTGCTAGCGGATATCCCTTGCTTGCTATTTGGCTTCCCTGGTAAAAACAAGATATGTGCTGAGATGCTCAGCTGGGAAATGAGGAAGAGAAAATTCACTCATCTCTTGATATGCTATGCTATTTATGCCCTACTTCTAAAATGTGCTATGTGAGAATGCTCCTTTTCCAATAACTGCAATGGCATAAGGCTCCTGTGCTGCCCTGTTAAGTTTGCATCAGGTTGTAAGATCAGCAGAAGGATGTCCAAGAAGCTGTAGTATGTGGTGAGAAGCCTCTGGTTTAGAGGCAATATCCCAAAATACTGGAGGTTAGCAGCCCACCTCCATTTGCAGGCACATCCACTTGATGGCTGGGGGTGTGTGGAGGAAGCTTTGGCTGTTATGTGGCCAGAGATGCTTTGCAGAGAGTCTGACTTCTTCACCCACAGCCCTTGTGCAAGTCAGGTGCTTGGCTTTCTGCTGCTACAAGGAGATGGTTCAGCTAGATTGAAATTGGTTCACAGCTAGGTTTCAAAAATGTGAGAGCATTGCTATCTTGATTTAATCAAAACCACAAGCTAATCTCCTCTTGGCATCAAAAGCTTGGGCCAAAGGGGCTCCTGGGTTAATTGATTTCTTTTTTTTATTGTTGCCTGTTGGGGAGGCTGCTTGGCAGCAGTCAGATACTGTAGAGCTGGGCTGGAGCTGGAATGCATCAGTGGCTTAGAAAAGACCTGGGGCAGGTTGTGAATGTCCTGCCCTAATGTAGAATGGGACTGTGGGGGCAGAAATGCAGGGAGAGGGAAGGGATGTTTTTTGCCCTTCCTTGCCATCGAGATCCAGGGAGGTGGATGCTGTTAACCCCTTTGTTTTGTTTAACAGCTGCTTGTGGGTTTTTTTGAGTCAGAAATAATTTTCCAGAAGTTTGTGCTCAGATGGTGAGCACATATGCCTGGTTGGAAGGCCATGTGTGAAGCAGCCAGGGCTATGGAAGAGCTGGGGTAAGACACGTCTGCAGTTGCTGCACGACATAAGAAAGGAAGTAGCTGATGTCATGGGCTGTAACATCCTGACCGATGTGATTTTCTACTTCCTGTCCCACTGACTGGCCTCAAAGGGGGTTTTTCCAGCAGATGTCACTTTCCTGATCCAATTCAGTCTCCCTTTCCTGTATTTATTTTTGTAGTTACAAAGTAGTACTTAATTTTCAGATGCAGCCATGAACTGCAAGTGTCCACAGCATTTTGCATGGGTGAAAATGAGGGCCATTGATTTGAATAGTTGGCCCCATGTTTCCTGAGAGTCTTGCTGTCACCAAAACCTGCTTGATCTCCTGTGAACTCCCTCTCTACGTTGATAGTTTGGACGTTCTGCTCACAGGAGGTTTTGTTGGAAATAAGAAAGCTCAAGGTTTTGGGGGTGATGGAGTTCTGGGTTGCTGTGGGCTTTAAATGTGATGGTAATGTATGCAGAGAACATAAAGCACTTCAAGGGAAAAAAAAAAAAATCTGTGGGAAAGACCCACCTTCAACAGAGCCACATATCCAGGTGCACTCATGGATCTTTGTGTTTAGTTCTCTCTTTGACTGTTTTGAGGTCTTTTGGGGGAGAAGAGTTTTGCTCTTAGCACAGCATCTGTTTCCATTTCTTAGAGCACAGATGGGGATCTGCATACAGATAGTGCTAAAATTTTGACCTTCCTTCTCATGCCCCACAGGAGTGTATAGCTGTCTGAAGGGGAATTACATCTCATTTGTGCAAGCTATGAATCAAACTTTGCTTCTAACTCTAATTCCCCTTTCTTGCCTCTGCAGGTTTTGTTGCCAGCTGCTAGTTTATTGCAATTGATGGATGTTAGGAAAAACTGCTGTGACTTTCTTCAGTCCCAGCTGCATCCCACAAACTGTCTTGGAATCCGAGCTTTTGCTGATGTGCACGCATGCACGGAGCTGCTGCAGCAGGCAAATGCCTATGCAGGTGAGGGGACAGTCCTCTGGTTTTTGAGTTAAAACCTGGTTCCAGGTACAATGACTCAGAGGTTGAGCAAGATCAGCACATCCCTGTTAGCCTCTTCATGTTTTGAGTAGTAGAGCAGGGAAGAGAATGCTTTATTAGGTTGTAGGCTTGTAACTTTCTATGATGCTGCAAATTCTGAAATGTGGTTTGGCCACAGGGGAAGAGGCAACAAACCCTGATCCTTCAGGTCCCAACCTCTTTGGTTGCCTGTTTGACAGCATGGTGTTGGTATGCTGGTGTCCTCCTCAGGTATGCTGCCCTGTGAGAGCAGTAGGCAATGCTGGGGATTTGTGTGTTCTAGGAATAAATTGCACTGGGCAAAATTAAATCTTGTGGGTGGGAGTGGGAGCACTCAGCTAAAATTGTGCAGTTTGAGCCTCTGATCCGTGGAGCAATGGCCACTTGCCCCAAGGGGAGATAGATTCGTGTTTCCTTGGGACTGGATGTGCTTGGTTGCAATAAGTGGATGCAGGCAATGGCTTTCAGCATTTCTCCTCTAATGTAAATGTAAAGCTGTTCCAAGTGGCCCCATATTCTTAATTCCCCAGAACTTTCCAGTCTCCTCCGGCAGAGTTGTCCTTGACCTCTGCTTGGGAGAAGCTGTTTGTTTTCTCTACTCAGTCTGTTTTTCTGCTTTTCTGTCTATTTGTATAGGGAAAAATACACCTGCTGTCTCCCAGAGCACCTGCTCTGTCCTGCAGCATTTTCCTTGGTGTGTTTTTTGTCCTTAATTGGACCATAAGTAGGCTCAGTGGAATAAAAATGTGCCCACCAAGTCCTCCCTTATTCTGCAAATAAAAGTAAAACCTTTTCAGCTGCTCTGCTGTATTATCCCCTGGAGGAAAAGGTACCCTGGAAGGAATGGTTAATTGTATAAATGCTTGCTTGTAATATCTCATTATCCTTGCTTGCAGGCCTTGTTTAATCTTTAACCCAACAAGCATTGAATTCACTATATATTTATTTGGTTGTTTAGCAATTAGAAAGTCTGCTTTGTTGCTTTATTGGCCTTCATAAGTCCCAGCTAGTACAACAGTCCATCTAATGTTAATGGAACCCCATTCATAAAAATGCCATTAAAATTCTTTTCACTATGTTGTTTATGTAACAGCATTAAACCAAGACAGAAGTCCCCAAGCTCAAGAATCCTTGTGTGCATGAGCTCAGTTACTTGAGAAATGCTTACTTCTGGCCAATGGATAACTTAAGAAGGTGGAGTAGCCTTCTTGAGCAGGCACACGTTACTTTATTAAAATCAGTAAATATTTTCACTTGCTTCCAACTAATACAAGAGATCAAATATCTTTTGACTGCAAGGTGCCAGTCCAGAATGAATAGGAGATTGTGTCCAAAAGTTAGAGTGCATCCAGCTGACCGTGTGGGAAGCATTTCCTGCTTCTCAAGTATTTAAGGCCAGAAGAGTTCATTAGATCTTAAATATGATTTCCAGCATAACAGAGTTGTAAATTTTATCCAAACACTGCTATTTTTAGTCAGAGCCTTTGACTTAGCTGTGGTGTTTTGGTTTCCATTAGACCAAGTAGGGTCTGGGTTTGGGGGAGTCCAAGTGCCCTTGGAGCAGCAGTGTTAGTGAGGAGTGTTCAGGTGTGATCTCCAAGGAATTTCTCTCTGGACATTTTGACACCTTTTGTCTCTGGAGTGCTGCTTTTTGGCAGGCAAAGCACTTTGCTAATGTGAAAACAAGAAGCAGATCTTGCTGCAGAGGGAGCTCCTTGGATACATGAGTCTGAGCTTTTCAAAGCTGAAGGGTTAGAGCTTGAAAAAGCTGCTTCAGGTAAAGTGCCTGAGCTTCATGTTTCTGTATTACAACCAAAGATAAGTGGGACCTGGCAAATGGTAGGTGAGATAGAACAAGCATGATTTCTAACAAACACATGCAAAACTACAATTGTCTGCAACTGGCTAATGATGATTTTGACCTAAAAATTGTTTTCTAGAAAATAATTCTTTTGAGCACCCTTTGGCTGTATGGTATGTGGAGCTTGACAGATCTGATTATCCCTTCTGGATCTGTACTGCTGTTGGTCACAAGTCTCCCAGTTTGGGATTACAAAATGATGTGAATGGCTGTAATTTGGTTTTCAGTTGACTCGTACAGTTACAGCATGGAGGGATTTGGAGGTAAAAAGTAAAAAAAATTTAAAAGTGGGCTTAGCAGTCCTTCTCTTTCCATTTGTCTGCGTGGGATAAGGATCCTCACTCTTCACTGCTGAGTGTATGCACCAAACTGGCTGATTCAGGTTAAAGATGGCCTTCCTTTTGAATACCTACAAATGTCAAAGACCTCCTTGCTGGAGGTATTGAGCAGGTCTGATTCTGTCCAGCTTGTTGAAGTGGGCAACAACTGCATTTGGGGGTGGCCAGGTTATTTACCACTTTCGAAATTCCTTGGCACTTTTTTCAGTTGCCATTTCTAAGCATATTTGCCACTGGGAGGTTTTTACTGGCTTTGCAGAAACTTAAGTTCTCATTTAGTGCCACTTATGAAAGTGTCTCAGGGGGCCTGTGTTCCTTGAAATAACATCAAATGTCTTTAACTTGCTCTGAGACTGTTTTCTCTCTCTGTTCTGCCACGCAGTGTTTTCTGTCTCAGGTGCTGGGAGGTGTGATAATCGTGGTTCTCTGAATGCTGTGTCCTTCCCTTCACTGAGAGCATGGATTTCATTATAATTTTCTGTTTCCCCTTTTCATTTGTTGAACAGAGCAGCACTTCCCTGAGGTGATGCTAGGAGAAGAATTTCTTAGCCTTAGTCTGGACCAGGTTTGCAGTTTAATATCAAGTGACAAGCTGACAGTCTCCTCTGAGGAAAAGGTACAGTAAATTGTACAGCAAGAGTGAATGTAAGAATGCTGGAATGTTTCTAGATCTTACCTCAGGAACTGTTTTCATGCCATGCTCTTTAAGGGGCCATTTTCCAACAGAACTTAAGTGGAAAGGAAAATTAAAAATAATTTGAACCCTAAAAATAAGTAAAAATGACCTTCATTAAGTTGTTCTTTGTAGGAAGTAATGATTCTCAGATCCATATCACTTCCAAAAGCCCTGGGGGCCAGAACCAAATACCTTCCCTCCCTGAAAAACTAGGAACCTCCCATCTGCTGTTGTGTAAAGCTCTTGTTACCTGCTGTAAAACCCTCAAAAGGGGACTTTCATTAGGCCAAGGAGGAATATTGGCTTCTGTTGCACATTGGCCAGAACAGCTAAAGGATGCCTGCAACCAAAAAGAAGGAAGGAAACATTTTACTAGCATCATCAGTGTTTTTAATGGAAAAAGAAGGGGGGAAAGGCCCTGACTGATGTTGTTTTGTGGTCCTGGTAGTCTGCCCTGTGCTGGTCAGGCTGCACATCCAGGCGTGTGCACCCATCCTGCTCAGCCCCTCCGGGCTGCAGATGTGGATCGATGTGGACATACAGTGATGTTTCATTCAGATCCTAAACCAGCAAATTCGGAGGCTTTGGGAACACGTTTCTGCAGGCATGGGGATAATGTGGGTGTCTTGGTGCTGCTTGGTGCCACACAGGCAGGGCCAAAAAGGGAAAAAAAAACAAATGGCGTAAGTTCGCAGCAAAATTGCTCTGCATGAGCCGAGCAGCTTGCAAAGGGAAATGCAAGTTTAGGAACCAATTTTTCCAGCCCTGTGCAGCATTGTTAAAAAGCTTTTATTGGCCTTTTGCCCAGAGAAATCAAAGTACTCCCTCCCTCATCTGAGCTTTATACAATCAAACCCAGTATTTCTTTAGCTGATTGTGAAAGTTGAGAATGGAAGGCAGTGGAAGGAAATGGAAGCGTAAGCTGCACATTCAAAGCTGCAGATACAGGAGAGGGGAAGAGAATGGGATTTGAACACAAACATGAAATACGTGCTGGAGTCCAAAGAAATGCTAAGAATTGAGGACAGACCTGGAGGCTGCTGTTTAACATTAGCTTCATGACAGACCAGCAGTTTTCCTGACCTTTATTCTTTCGATCTGCTAATTTATGACATACATATTATAAAAAAATTTTAAAATATACTTGTGTGTGTAGATCTGTGTATAAACACATATGTCTCTGTGTATGCATGTGCATGTGATGGATAGACAACTATTTTTAAGCAACAAGATGATGTAAGTAGGCAAATACTTGAAACATCTGAGAGCTGAATGTCATAGCCAGATTTCACGAGAGGTTCCTGTTCTTACCATGTGTCACCCATGTACTGAGCCAGAGTGTTTCTGTCTCTGTGTCACTGAAAAGTTGTTATAGCAGAGTCCTTACAGGGCCAGAAGGTAACAAGACCAGGGAGGGAAGTGTTACTGCCCTTGTAGTGCTACAAGACATGTGTGCCCAAGAGCTTGTCTGTTCTCCCCTTCCTCTGCCTCCCCCTAACAAATACCCATTGGTTGAATAAAATATATTCATAATCTCCACAAATTTTGGCATACTCATACCTCTAGGCCATCACAACAACAAAAATTGTCTGCTACTACAGAAAGCTATTTTAATTGTAAAACGGTGACAACATTATTCAAATATTACCCCCTTTATTCAAATATCCTCCTTTCTCTTCCCTTTGCTTTTGCCAGCCAGTTGCACCTAGGGCAAAGGTTTATTTTGGTCCCTGTCTGCCCTTTTCTGCTACAGCTGAGTACTTTGAAGACAGTTTTATCAATGCTTTCTGTACCTGACCTAATTGGCTTTTCAATTATAATAATGTATGCAAGCAAGGAAAAACTATTAAAAAGTCATATTTATTCATATTTACTCATGATGTGTGAAATAGAGGGGCTTCCAGTCCTTGAGAAAGGGCTCCTGCCAGCTCAGAATAGTGGCAAAAGACATTTTTTTAAGAGTTGGGGTATTTGGATTGGGGATTTTACACAGAGCCCACTAACACGCAGCAGGAGCTGATGCATAGTTTGGTCCTCACTCCTGGGAGCATCTAACAGCTGGATATTGGGCTGAAGAGACTGGGAAAACATCTTTGCTTAAGTAGTGTGCAAAAGGGGGATATTCCAGGTTTTGGTTTTTTTTTCGTTCTACTCCATAGAGTGGGAAAATTGCTTCATCCAAGCTCAGATGGGCTCCTATAGCCAGGCAGGTGCCAGCCACTAACTCAGCCCATGCCTCTGCTCTAAATAAAGCTGTGTGGGTAACTTCCATTACCAAGCTGTGTGCATCCTTCCATCACATCCCAGCAGTGAGTCCTGCAAAGCTGGAAAAACCTGGCTTCTGGGGGAGTGGCAGCAGCTGCTCAGGGTCTGCAGCAGGGACAGTGTGCAGAGGGGGGGCATGGAGGTATTGGAGACAGATGTGGCCTTTAAATAGAGATATTGCTGTCTTGGAGTCATGTTTTTCTCCTCTTCTCTTAAAATTAGGAATTAGAGCCAACAAATGATGCCAGAGTCTGATTTTCTAAACATTTATGTTATGTTTAGAGTAGGCATAGCAGGGTAATGGCAGGGTGTCAGCCTAACTCAGGATCAGTCTCCAGCACAGAGGAAACACTTTATTCCTCCTTTACTTTCCTATAAGAATTGTTCCCTGTCAGTTTGGTCTGTAGCTGGGTATGGCCCAGTCCTGTGACCTGTTTTGCAGTCAGGATTTTGTGCAGAAGAGGTTAATGAAAAGCATGTTTGTTGGCTAAACATTTGCTTCTTCTACACTCATTTGCAATTAAAAATCTTACAACAACCTAGTTTCTACTTGAAATGCCTTGTAGCCAAAGTGAAATTGTTTGCTTATTTATTTTCATTTTAAAATACCTAAAGGTTCTGCAGTAGTTATTTTCCTCTGCATTTTCTGGGATTTGATTATGTTGCCCCCTGTTGTGCTGCTTAAATCATCACCTCAGATCCCGAATTCCAAACAGTTCAGCATGAGCATTTGTAGGCATAGGAAATGAGGCTGATGGTTTACTGCTTTTTAAAAGTATACAGTTTAATTTAAGAGGAGGAAAGCTCTTTGCACTCTGCCTCTCCTGTGTGGGAGGATACAAATAGATTTGCCAGCCACAACTGGGGACTGAGAGATGGTGCCCTCAGTTGTGGTTAATTTTGTCAAATTAGTGACCTTGGACCAGACAAAATGGTTTCTTGGGGACTGATAGGAAGAGTAGAAAGAAAGAAAGAAAAAAAATACATGTTCAAATTAGCTTGACCATTTGGTGACCCTGGAGGGAAGCTGAAACCAAGGGCATGTGCAGAGTGTGCTGGGGTGCAGGGCCAGTGATGCTTTTTTGGGGGAATATGGGACAGGCAGGGTCTGCAGGAGCTGGCTGTGCTCAGCCCCCCATCAGCAACTTGGTAGTGAGAACACTTGGGGAATTTTTCCTGCAGGTGTGAGATAAGGGTCGGAATTTAATTCTGATTCTGCAGGGAAACTCCACTGCAAGGCTCTGGATCTTGCTGTGAAGCATCTGAGACTGCACCAGCCCCTCTCCTTGCCTTTCTGGGTGTTTCAGGAAGCCTGCCCTCCTTCCAGTGACATTTTTAGGCCTTTCTCCTGGGAGGAGTGAGGCTCACAGTTATACAAGCTTATACATATTCAGTCTGGGAGCCTGCATAGGACACTTCTATCCACGTCTGTTGGTTACTCAGGGCTCTGCGTGGCTCCTGCTGCACGGGTTAGTTTGTCCCCAGTTTGTTACTGAGTCAGTGTTTGGATCCTTATCAGAACTGGTTGGATCTGGGAGAAAAAACAGATTTTGGTTTAGACCAGAAGCCCAGTGTGCCCTTGTTTCCCTGCAGAAGTACCTGGGTATTTTTAGCAGTGAAATGACTGCCTGGCTCCAGGTGGATGTTCCTGCGTGTGTGGGGAACTTGTCCTTAAGACTTCTTGGTTTTGGGGCTGGGGAGGAACTGGTGCAGTGATTAAATGTAATATTAAGTGTGGTGACTTAACTGTGTGGCCAGACTGCTTTGGGAGGGGACATCTCTGTTATCAGGAGTAATTGTTGTGCCTGATTTCATGGATAATGTCCAACGCAAGTATCGGCCAGCTAATTAAGTTTCCTGGCTGCCTTCCAGTGCTAATGTCCAAGAGGTTTATGATTGTCCTGGATGCATGCTTGGCTTTCAGAGTGATACAGCACATCTAGATTTGAAGTTGGTTATTAATATTCATGCTCAGCTCACCTCTTCTCTGCTGGGGTGCTTGTGTTCTCTGCAAAGTCGTGACTTTTTCATCTGTTTGATAGAGATCTTGCACCTCCTTTCCTTCCATGTTGTAAAAATCACAATGCTTCTGATTCTGAGTAGATGACTGTGCAGGCCTGCTCTCTCTTCTCTCTTTAATTGTACATTACCTATGTAGGTTTTTGAAGCAGTTATTTCTTGGATAAATTACGAGAAGGAATCTCGCTTGGAGCACATGGCTAAACTGATGGAGCACGTTCGCCTGCCCCTTTTGCCCAGAGATTATCTTGTACAGGTTAGTCTGCAAATAAGTAGTTAATACTTGCACTTAAGCTGCTAGGAGCTCCTTAATCAATGGCTTGGCTGTTTGTGCCACTGAGTCTGTGAGCAGGGAAATAAAAAGAAAAACTGGGTGGACTCTGCAGTCAGTGTGTGAGTGCAGAAACCTTCTTGTAAATGGGACCTGTGATCTGTCAGGGCCTAGAGCTGAGCTCCTGCCCCTCTTGGAAGCACTTAGAAGTTAATATCTTGGGGTTTATCACCCCGAATGTAGCCAGGTGGTGGTGGTACAAGCTTGTGCAGTTTTTTTTTTTTTCTCTGGCATGCAGGTAAATTTACCTTGGTGAAAATGCATTTTGTGTGATAATTTTGGCTTAAGACCTGGGTCAGAGATGGGTCTGTGTGATGGCAGGTGATGTGATCTCTGACTTTGAGATTGTTCCTGACAAGTTAATTCCTGGGGTCTGGGCACTGATAATGAGCTGAGAATCCCCCAAAAAGTGGTTGGCCTATGGGCTCTTTGTCTTCTATGCTTTTATCATGTGTCTAAAAAAAATCAATACAACTGAGATAAAATTGGTGTCCACAAGATGAATACATCACATTTTTTTTCCTCTCAACTTGATCTTCTGATCAAGTAAAAGATATTACCTCTCCTTAAAAATTCTGACTAAGAAATTACTTACTTTGTACCCAGACTCCTGGTGAATTCTCCTCTTCTGAGTTAAGTGTCTGGCAGAGGGTGGTAAGATAGAAGGATAAGTGCTGCTTGTGAGTGATACTGAGAAGCATGGCTGTTACTGCATGTATTTCTTTGGAAAGAATTGGGTGTCTCTGTCTTCTGCATATTTTGTTTTCCCAATGTTGATACTTTGTAAGATAAATTGCAGGTTTCATGTTCTTTCTACACGTGGCTCTGAGTTTAAATCATCTTTCGTGTGTGTGCGTGTTCTCAGACAGTTGAAGAAGAAGCTTTAATAAAGAATAACAACACCTGTAAAGACTTCCTTATTGAGGCCATGAAGTATCATTTGCTTCCTCTGGATCAAAGGCAGCTGATAAAGAATCCTAGGACAAAGCCAAGGACTCCTGTTAGCCTGCCAAAGGTAAGCCAGGTCTCTAGTTTTGTTTCACCTCACACTGTATTACTGGTGGCATTTTCTGTGTTTGAAAGAAATTCTGTGTTTTCTACATTAATTCTTACTGATGCTATGACTGTCCTTGGAAGTGCTTTACTCCCTCTTCTGGAATTGCCTGTGCCCACCAAAGCTATATAATGAAACTGGATAAACTGCAGTGCTGGCTGAGGTTTCTGCTGCTTCGTAGCACTGTGGTGCAGCCCTGCTGAGGAGGGTCACAGTAGGTGTCTTTCCTTTTCCTGTCTCCATCATTGGAAAGCAGGAAATAACAGCACCCAGACCCGTGGGCAGGAAGTCTGAAGTGAATTTCAATAGACTCAAAGCAGCTACTGAATAAATAATCTTTGTTACTCCCTGTATTTATCCTGCAGGCATGGGATGCTCTGGCCACCACTTTATTAGTGAAGAAAGAAATGATAACAGAAACTGTTTTCCCTGTGCCCCAGAGATAAACACAGTTCAGCACAATATATCTTAATAATAAGCATTAATAAGCTTTTCAGAAATTCTAAGACATCAAAACCACAGTGCATTTTTCTAAACACAAATCAGAGGGAGCTTGGTTTGTGGTGTGGTGTACGAGATCTGTGGCAAGAGGGACTGCTCAGATACTCAGATTGTGGACTGTCCACTGAAAAACTGCAGTTCTGCAGAGTGTGTCAGTGTGTTGTGTCCTTTCCATCTACTGGTGCTGAGATGAAGTTGGTAGAACACAGCTTTGTGGATATTATGAAGGCTGAGGTGATGCTTGTTCAAGGACTAAAGTAGTTAAGGGTGAAAATGAACAGTGAACCAATGAGTTCAGAGGTTCTTGTAGCATGAGTTATGAGCACATACTCAGATCTTCTGCAGGTCTCTCCTCCCTTCTTTTTAACTGTAAAGAAAGGGGAGAATGTGATGATCTTCCAGCAATCCTGTTACTGAGAAACTTTCATCTGGTCTGTTGGTTCTGGGAATGAGGGATTACAGTCTGCTGTGAAATCTTTTAATTCAGTAATTATGTGAAGCTGTACAGATTTCTATGAGAGACTTACACAACTTGTAGTCAGGCTGCTAACTGAGACTCAATTTGTTTTTTAATGTCACATTCTCATCTTTATAGATGTAACAGTCCACTGTTTTCGTACTCTTCAGATTCTTTAAGTTGCTATCCAGCTCTGTACTTGTAACACAACCGTGGTTGGAGTTGAGCTCATTACCCTGGTGACCTCAAGTGATGGTCTTATCCCCTCAGCTACTTAAAGCCAACTTGCAGAGGCTAACACCAGTTTCCTGTCTATTCTTTGACTATATTTGAAGCCCCATTCTTTTGTTTCCAGCTCCTTGGCCTTGTGAAAATTAGACTGTCTTGGGTAGTGTTTGCACTTGCCAATTTGTTGTGGTAAGGGGAGCAAATCCAGCCTCCTGATAGCTGTGGAGGATAGAAACGTGTTCAGAACAAAGTGCAGGTCAAGTTATTTGTAGGTGTAGGTGGTTTGGACACTGTCATGCATCCATTGGTCCACAGTACCCAGGAGCAGGACTCAGGATTAATGGAGAGCCCTCAAGTGATCAGATGTTTACTCTTGGGACCACTACCCCTGGGCAAGTCACTGAGTCCCTGGGGAGTTTGTCTTCTGATGGCAGACAGGGCAGATTTAGGAAGGACCACACTGCATGCTGTCCAGGTCTTCCCACTTTTCCTTCAGTATCCACTGCTCTGCCATTCCTGGGAATGGAGTCTGGGGCTGGGGATGGAGTCTGGGGATGCATCTTAAACCTGACTTGGCAGAGCATACTCCTGAGATTGCCCTTGATCACCATCATATAGATCTTCCCTCTCTGTAAGGAATTTAGGGATTAATTACTGGATTTGCATCAATCCATGTTGCAGCCAAAAGCCTCAATGAAGCTGACAAATGACTTCCTTCAGCAGCCCTGCACCCGCAGTCTTAATAGTCCTGGTGATTTCCCTGAGTGTTGCCTTCCCCACAGGTGGCAATACAGCTGTCAGGTTTTATTTGCTAAGTGGCATTGGTTATTTCTAGCAGCACCATGGGGATAATGACTGAACAGTGGAAATTACACTGAGCTCTTCACTTAAAAATACTTTGGTGGGGAATCTTGTGTGTCCTGTCCTCTGTTTTGTTTTTCATGAGGAAATGGGGCAGGTTGCTTACCTCAGAAATGGTGAGGAATGGTGCTGACACATGAAGCATGCATTGCATTGGAGAGAACTTTTTTCCCTCCTGCAGAGGCTTTTAGTGGGCCTGCAACATGTTTTTGGCAGCTACACTTGACCAGGCTGTGCCAATGGTTTCCTTACAGAGAGCAGCTGCCCGGGCTGGTGTCTGAGGTTTTCTGGCTTTTGTCTTCCCTCTCCAGGTGATGATTGTGGTGGGTGGACAAGCACCCAAAGCCATTCGCAGTGTGGAGTGCTATGATTTTGAGGAGGAGAGGTGGGATCAGGTTGCTGAGCTTCCCTCCCGAAGATGCAGAGCAGGTAACACAGGAACACGTGCTATAACCCATTTTTTTTTTTACCCAATGCAACTCTGCAAGGCTGGCTGGATGTTCTCAGTCATCCTGTTAGCTTTCTTCTGTGCCCCTGGCCTCAAGAATTTCTTTTTGCCATTCCTTCCTCCTCTTTCACTACACACATGTATCCTTCTCATTCATGCTCTCCAGAGGGGTTGTTCTTGCCTGTCTGTCTCCAGTTTTACTTGCTGGTTTCTAGTGAAAATCAAAGGAGATGAGTAAGGCCTTTTCAGTGCTGTGAAGTGGGTGATGGAGAGCAGATTGGTGGGTTGGGAGTGTTCCTCTAAAGGCTTCCAAGAGGATTGTCAACGTGGATTGTCATTTGATGTGCTCTCTGACTTAGAAGGTTATTCCTTCCAGTTTGAAATGCATCTGTGCCTTAAGTTGCCATGTATTTATGTACATTTCACCTTCAACATGACATATATGTTCTATCATACTTTTATCATTCTCCAGTACTGCAGAAAATGCCAAAGCCTTGCCCATGTTCTGCTCTCCCCTGCTGTCTTACTCAGTCTGACAGAGAGATGACAGTCGCTTCCCAAGCTGTCTGTAAAAAAACCCCAAAAAAACGTAAAAATCTCTCTCCTTTTTTTCTCAGGTGTGGTATTTATGGCTGGCAATGTTTATGCTGTTGGGGGCTTCAATGGATCTCTAAGGGTACGGACTGTTGATGTGTATGATGGTGTGAAGGACCAGTGGACATCCATAGCCAGCATGCAGGAAAGACGAAGCACGTTGGGCGCGGCGGTGCTCAATGATCTCCTGTACGCAGTGGGAGGCTTTGATGGCAGCACTGGTACGTGGCTGAGCAAAAACCAAGCAGTGCTTGACCTGAAAAATGTTTACAGAGACCTCTGCAAAGAGCTGTAGGGAGGTTCTGACCCATCAGTAATTGCAGAGAATCTCACTCTGTTTTTTTTTCTTTAGTGATACAGTTTTCCCGGTCTCATTCTCTGTATATGTTTTTTCTCGATCTAAGAGGGATTTTTTTTCCTTATTCTAGTTAATTTTTTCATAGCAACATGAAAAAAATGGCAGCAGGGCATCTCATGGGGTACGTGTGTGGATTTATCTTGGCATAACTGCGTGTTTAGATTCACACCTCTGCCTCTGCTGCAGAGCTTTGCCACTTGGTTAAGCCCTAAACTAATTCAGCTGGTGAGGAATACAAAGCAACAGAGTCTGGGGGAATTTTTAAACCTTTACTTTGGCCTTTTGTAACACTTGAAAGGACTTCTGGGTTTGGACTCTGCTTCTTGGTGTCCCCAGCACATCAGAGGGGCAACATTCCCACAGCAGGGGTGATGGGGTGACAGTTTTTCCAGTTGCTGAAGAGGTGACAGTGTTGGTCCCAGCCTGAAAGGCAAGGGAATAGAAAATTGGGCTGCAGGAGTGTGTGGGGAATTATGGGCTTGGGAGGAGGTGGAAGGCAGATGAAAGTGCAACACCAATCTTTTTTTCTTCTCTTTTTTTTTAATTAGAAAACCTGTGTATCCCCTTTTTAACTAGGTCTGGCATCAGTTGAGGCCTATAGCTATAAAACCAATGAGTGGTTTTTTGTGGCTCCCATGAATACAAGAAGAAGCAGTGTTGGAGTTGGAGTTGTGGAGGGTAAGAAACCAGCAGCCATTTCCATCCAGCAAATATCACTGTGTCAAAGAGAAGCCTGAATTGTTTAGTTACATAGGAGGGAACTTCAGGAACTGTTGTCTAGACTAGTTGGTTAAGATTTATTTTATATGAGGTAAAGGCTGCAGCTTTTTCCATTCTCCTCTTTATCTTAGTGAAAAATCACATGTAGCTTTCCAAAAACCTCAGATCCAAATCAGACCAGCCCATGCCTCCTGTTAATGCCATTAGGTGTGTGCAAGCTTCTTTGAATCATTATTCTCTGGGCTGCTTCTGGCCAGTGAAAGCACATGGTGTTGTGTAGCATATGCTGTTGCTGTGAGCAGATGCTGCGGGGATGGAGTACCCATCCCCAAAAATCCCCATCTCCCCCAAAACAGGAGCATCATTCCTCCCACAGCCCCGAGCTGGTGGTTTGGCAGGAATACCAAAACCTGCATTTATTGACATCAGGCTTGCCAGCATGAACAGCACAGTTTGTTCTGGTTTGGAAATGAGCAGAGGGACTGATGATGGCAAATGCCAGTGCTGCGGGAGGCAGGTGATGTGGGTGCAGGGGGTGTCTGGAGGAGCCATGGTGGCTGCTGGCACCTTTTGTCAGCACCAAAATTGAGTGAAGTGGGGCTAAGCTGCTTGATTTAGATCCAGGAGAAAGAGCAGTTTAAGTAGGAATCTTTTCCTCTTGTAGCAAAATCAGTTCTGAAGCAGGTGAAAGGTTTTCTTTGACCTTGTCTTTAGCCTGCCATAGCACTTGTGAGTCAGTGCAGTGTGGGGCAGCTGTTGTCACAAGCCTTGTTAGAAACTGAGCTTTGGAGCAGCTTGGTGTGACCTGTGTGCATGGGAAATACATGACATGTGTTTGTGTACATGGAGTGTGTTTATATGAGAGGAGGAAAGAAGATAAATTCAGAATAAATAGCAGTGGTTGTGCTAAATTTGCATATTTTAAGAAGCATCTTCTACAGAATTGGCTGTGCTTGTGAAGTGCTGGGCTGCTGATAGTCAGTGGGATTTGTTAAAATGGGTCAGTCATTGGAATGTGGAATAAATAAGTAAGTACCCAGGAGCTGCATTTCTGTGGACAGCTTTTCTGCTGGAGACAAACCAAATCTTCTTCCTTTGCTTTGCTTGAAACTGCAAATAAGCATTGCACGTGTTGGAGTCTGTGATAAAAAAAACTGAGGGTGTGTGATGGGGAAGAAGAGCTCATCAGATTGGTGTAGGGAGCAAGCTGCAGCCTGCAGTTAATCCAGAGTGTTCATCTGAATGTGGTGAAGATTGATCTGATATCTGTGGGTAGTGAAAATATCTGATAATATATGCCAGCCAGGGAGCTTTATCTTGTCTTGCTCTGCCTGGCACTCTTGCCTTGATTCATTGACTAACACCAGGTGGGTTGAAACAACAGCACATGTACGTTTGAAATGTTTATGGAGACAGGAAGAATGTAGCTTATTTGTGGTCAGGTTCTGCTGTTATGGCTTGAAATTTGGTCTTTTCCATGGGTAAAAAAAAATAGTTAGAATTTCCCACATATTTGTTGAACTTTATTAAGGGTTGTTTCTTGTAGTGTCTAGGAGGCTTGGTCTTGAACCAGAACACCTTTGTTCTAGGTGCTCTAGTAAAGAAACACTCAAGAAATGCCCAAAGAGTTTACTCCCTCTGTGCAAAACAGGCTGATAAGCTTATATGAGAAGACAGTATCAGTGAGGCCTATGAACAGAAGACTTGATGAAGTGTCAGCTTTCTTACACACATGGTATAGTCCTGTGATGTCTGATGTTATTTTTCCAGTCTCACTCAGTGTGTGTTTTTTGAGTTGAGGTGGGCAGGGACAGGTATCCATGCTGTGAAGATCTCCTGTGGTATCTTCTGTGTAGTAATTGCTTGGCACCAGGGAGCAGGCTGGGCTCAGCTGTGCTGGCAGCACCAGTTAGTTTTGGTATGGCCCAAGGTTCTTCAAAATCAGGACTAGATTTCCATACAGGTATTACATTAAGATAAAAGGCATATTTATTGCTCATGTAATATTGTAATTAGTGTACAGAATCAACCTTGGACAGCACACGTTGCCTTGTGGCACATGAATGGGAGGAAACTCTCCATCAGCAGAACCTGCTTTGATGTTACCTCTTCTCCTGGGGCAACAAATCCTTTGGAAAACCCTCTGGGTTTTTGTCTTCTAATCCAGCTGTTGTGTCACATTGTTTCCCTGTCTTGGTTGACAAGTTAACAGCTTCAAAACCACTCCCACCTATCTGTGAGTCTCCTTCAGATCCCTTTGGGATGATTTCCCCCAGACATCCCAGCAGGTCTAGACACATCTCCCAGGGCCTCCCTCAGCCAGGATCTGTCCTCAGACATGATGGTGAAGCCAATCAGTTGTAGCCATAGTGCTGATGCCAATGTGTGTGCCTCTTCCAGGTAAACTCTATGCTGTGGGGGGTTACGACGGAGCATCCCGTCAGTGCCTTAGCACCGTCGAGCAGTACAACCCAGCCACCAACGAATGGACCTACGTGGCTGACATGAGCACTCGGCGCAGCGGTGCAGGTACTGCCCCTGAGATGGCATCTGAAGAGCAGATGATCACTGGGTTCTCCTCTGCTCACAGAATGGAAGAAAAAGTGTGTTTTGGCATTGCCGGGCTAAGTGCAACCTGTTATTTCCTCGCCGTTTCCCACGAGGGGAAAAAAGCTATAATTGCTTGGAAGCTCTCAGTGACTCTCCTGGCTTTGTTAAAATCTGCCAAATTGAAATTAATTTCTGGATTAATGAGATAATGTTCAGTGTTTCTAAGTTGCCTCGCTAACAGATGCATCTCAGTTGTAAGCAAAGAGTTGTCTTTCCAAGTGGCCAGGCTCAGGCTCAGGCAAGGGCTGGAAAGCCAGGCTGTGCCTCCTGCTCTTCTGTCTTTGGGGGCTGTTGGGTGAATTTTCCTTTTGGATTTTCTCTGTGTGCTTTGCATCACAAAGTGTATTTGCACTGGGTGATGTGCAGACCAGGACAAGGTAACAAAATTAGTCTCAGATTGCCCCTGCTAAGCTGGTTTTTAGTGTATGGCATGAGTTGGTGATGTGGAGGATTAGAGCTAAGGTCATGTTAAAAAAGGATTATATCCTAGTCTTGATGTTTTTTAACTTACTATGTGACATTAGGCCAGGTAGGCACTTGCCCTTTCTGTTGCTATTCCTCTTTGAAAAAGATGAAACCTCTTACTCATTGCTTTTAAAATCATCTTCAGATGAAAGGAAACGTGTTAATGTTGGTTCTATTGCTGTGTGTGCAGTGGGTCTTCCCTGATGTCAAATTGCAGTTCTGGTACAACACCAAAGTGGAGTTATGCAGGGGAAGCCCTTTGCATGGGATGAAATGACCCTACAGGTTAAGCTGTGGTGGGAATTCCCTCCTGAGCTGGGCAGCTGGGAGGCAGCTCTCTACACTGTCTTTGTTTCCACCCTCTGACACCTTTTCTGTAATTCCAGGTGAGGTGAATATGGTCACACATTCATGGTTTGAATTCAGTTGAAGAGGTTTTTATTATCTGTTTGATGCTTAAACTTCACAGGAGAGCAGAATGAGTGTCTCATGTCTCATGGTTTGTGTCTGTAGGATTTCGGTGAATTTTCTGTTGTTGTTGGAGCACTCTGCTCTGAGTCCTGCTTTTCAAGTACATCTCCACAAATCAGATTCAGTACTAGGAATGCTCTTGCTGCCAAATTGCCCTGCTATTTCCTATTCCCAGCCTGAAAGTTTTGCTTCCCAAGTTCTGGTTGTTACCCACCCCTCCGGTGGGTTACACCTCCGGTGGCCTGTGCAGCTGATCAGGATTTACCGCACAGCTCCATACACGGAGCGCTGCTCCCAGCCACCGGCATCGCCGTCCCGGTGCTGACATCTAGTGGAGGCGAGGACGGGTGTCCCCAAGTCCTCGGAGTGACCCCGATCCAGGCAGTGGGGCTGAGAGGATGCTGAAAGCAAAGGGCCCCGTTGCAGAAGAGATCGGGAAGGTGGGGAGGAGATGGGGTGGGATGCAACAGTCAGGGGTGAGAGAACAAGTAAGCCCCAAAAGATTGAATGACATGGGACCAGACTGTTGATCTCTGATAAACAGAGGTCCAACTCAGAAGGAGAACAGCCCTGGAAGTCAGGAAATCTGCCAGGTGTTACTGTGCAGGTCTGTAGTGCTGTGTGGTGGGCGGAGAGTAGAAGATTCAGGAGCACTCAGCCCTTTCCCTGGTCAGTCTGACTGATGGTGGGCTCTGTTTGGCAGGTGTTGGTGTCCTCAGCGGGCTGCTGTATGCTACTGGGGGGCATGATGGTCCCTTAGTAAGGAAGAGTGTGGAAGTCTATGATCCGGGGACAAACACCTGGAAGCAAGTAGCAGACATGAATATGTGTAGAAGAAATGCAGGTAACCACAATAAGCCTTTGTGTGGTGTTTGGTTGCAGTTGTCTGTGTGGTTTTTAATGCAACTAATATGCTAGTGGTGTAAGTGATCAGTATGGTAACAAAGTGATAAAAATGGAAGGTGAGGTATCTGCTTGGGGGTGAATTGGAACATGGCAGGGGACGTGTTGTGAGGGATGAGTTAGTCCATGTCTAACCATCTGCACTCTGCTTTGAGGTGTGTGTGCTGTGAATGGTCTCCTCTACGTGGTGGGAGGAGATGATGGGTCCTGTAATTTGGCCTCAGTGGAATACTACAATCCCACCACGGACAAGTGGACGTTATTACCAACCAGCATGAGCACAGGCCGAAGTTATGCAGGTAAATAGTCAGTGGGAGAGCTGCTGCCAGCTCAGGGAATTCATAAACTCAGCGTTGTGCCTCCTGAAACTTTATTCTTACATTTTCGTATGTTTTGTGTGGCTTTCAATAGAGGAAACTTTCACAGAAATAGTAGCCACCTTTTTCTCTCCTAATCTATTGCTGGTCTTCGACTTTGCAGGGTGGTCTTGGTCACATCACATCTCAGGAGCTGCTCCTGCACTAACTGTTTTTCCATTCTTCCAACAGGTGTGGCTGTGATTCACAAACCATTGTGACACACTATCAAGCCCACGTGAGGAGCAGAGGTGAAATGGATCCAGCTAGGTGGTGTTGAGAAGATGACTGACCTCTGACTTGACCCATCTCATTGCTGTTAACCTCTTAGCATGACAAGTGATACGTTACAAACATCATCTGCTCTGCAGTGGATTGTGTAGCGAAACGAAAATCCCTCTGGGGGCATGTTCCATGCTAGGCACGAGGTGTTGCTTGTTATCTGTGGTGCAATCAACTGTTCTTCTCAATGGTTAGTGTCCTGAGATAAACACTGTGCTTGGACTGCAGGCACTGGATTTCTTGAGTGAAACAAAACTGCTACGTTTGGGCACGTGAGTAAAAACCAAACACTTCTGGATTTCTTCACTACTGATGCTCTGTGCACATTATCAGTTGAACTATTTACTCACTGTGCCTGGAGGGTGGACTTTGCTACAGGCAATAGGAACTTCTGAGTACCAACTGAGAAAAGTAGTCAGCAGAAATGGACTGGAACAGGGTGCTCTGGCTCGAGTGTGACACTGTCTCAGTCAAACGTTTGTATATGCCACTGGACTACTGTATGTATCACTGAAATGCTTGTCGTGTGGTGGAAATAAATACCATGTGATTTTTCTACTTGCCATGAATGCTGTTTGCTGTACGTGATGGGACCTGCTGGGCAGTGCCTTCCCTGGGGCTGAAGTCTCAGTACCTGAATCATGCAGAACTTTGCAACCCCACAAAACATGTGCTGCTCCCACAGGGTTTGTTGCTCCTGTGAAACAAATGCTTCTTGAATAGAAAGGATTCCCAACTCACATGTTTCAGCTGTGCTGAAAGCTCCAGTTCTAGCTCTGTCCAGCATCTCAATGCCATTTCATAATAGATCATTTAGGTGTTAAAAGAAATACCTTACACTGCCATTAATGTAGAGATATTACATACAGCAAAACCCTCTGTCACCCAAGCAGGGGTTACTGAGCAAAGTAAAATACCTGCAGTGTTTTAATGCTTCCAGAATATAGAGATTAGCTAATCACTGTCACTCTAATTGCTATTTTAATCTTGCCTGCACTGAAGGCGTATGAAGGATTCAGAAGATTATTCAAAGCAGACAAATCTAGATCCATGCTGTAAGGTAGCTGTCTTGCTTACAT
The DNA here is from genome assembly GCF_036169615.1 of Heliangelus exortis. Taxonomy (NCBI): domain Eukaryota; kingdom Metazoa; phylum Chordata; class Aves; order Apodiformes; family Trochilidae; genus Heliangelus; species Heliangelus exortis. The sequence continues at coordinate 3,735,971 of NC_092436.1, read as the reverse complement.
CCCAAATTCTTAAAGCTTTGGTTGAAGATGATGTTTGACTTTAAAGTACATTTTTGTGTCTCATCCTAGGCTCTGGTATACCTCTCCATACAGGGGCAGACTCCCAAAAGACTCCTCAACTAAATAGAACTAATGAAGGAAAATATTTTCTCTGGTTTTTTGTTTCTCACACCCTGATATAGCTCAGCTGAGGCTCTCTGCAGTGGGCAGCTGGCCTGCAGGACTGAATCTGCCTGTGTCCCTGTTGAGCTCCAGCACTTACCAGTGTTCTGCTGGCTTCTTTCAAAAGGACTCCATGTGACCTTCTACAGTGGAAAAGAAAAATACATAAAAATTTATTTCAGAGGTATCTAACGCTAAATCACCTTGTGCAGCTCTTGTAGAGGAGTGAGTTACTTCTGTAAATAAGTAGATTTTAGTGTTGAAATTGACACAGTTCTTGAAAGGTGGGTGCCTGTTCACTCTGGGGGAAACAGCACCTACCTTGGCTTTGTCACCTCCCACAAAGAGGAGACTGAACTTCATATGGAACATTAGGTAGCACCTGCTCCTCTTTGGATATTCTTGTTTTTACAGACAGAAGCAAACTGTCCAAAGAAATGGTAGTATTATTCTTGATGTCTACTCTTCCATTGTATGTCAGCTCAGAGGCCTGGAAAATAATATAAAAAGATCAGTCTTTCGTAGAATACCCTTTAAACCTTTTGCTATGGGCTCTACAATCTGCAGTGAAATGTGCCAAAGTTGTACAACATGCTACTCCTCTAGGACATGTTTCTTATAGTAAAAGTTATGGTAGGAAGGTATCCCTGATGGCAACTGCCCTCGGATCAGGGTGTTTTTCTGCTATTGTAAAATGGCATTTTTGCCCAGTGCTGGCCCAGGCCTGCAGCTTGCTGGACAGGGCTAGGACTTGCCACCCTTGCCAGGGTGGTGTTCCTGGCTACAGCCAGTTCTCCTCGATGGCAAATGATACCTTTCCTTCTTTCTTTTTCTCTTTCTTTCTTTTTCTCTTTCTTTCTTTTTCTCTTTCTTTCTTTCTTTCTTTCTTTCTTTCTTTCTTTCTTTCTTTCTTTCTTTCTTTCTGTCTGTCTGTCTGTCTGTCTGTCTTTCTGTCTTTGTCTTTCTCTCTCTCTTTTTCTCTCTCTCTTTGTCTTTCTGTCTTTGTCTGTCTGTCTTTGTTTTTCTGTCTGTCTTTCTGTCTTCTTTTTGTTTCTCTTTCTATCTTCTCTCTTCTCAAACATTGCAGTGTTATGCAAGTCAAGTGACCTCGTTTTCCAGCTATGCAATATGAACAACCATAACACGTGATGAACCAGCTGCATCCCCCCACACACACCTTGAAATGCTGTTTGAATTTGTCCTTCTTTGGTGTGTGGTTTCATTGTTGTATTTTTAATTCTGAGCACCTGAGCCAGATCCTTTACAGATTGTCTTTTTCTAGGACTGAAAACGTAGCATTAGCGCTAACACATTTTACTGTAAATATTTTTATAAGACAATTTAAAATAATTTTTGATTGCTTTTTATGGTTGTCGATGACAGTTGTGTTAAATTTGGGATCTAATTCTTACACTCCAGTGCAGTTTTTGCTGGCCATGGTGTAGGTGTGAATATGTTTTCTGCACAAGAAATTCTATGATGTAACTAAGATCTGGGATGGTTCGGATGTTGATTCTAACAGGAGGACAGCACTGGGATCAACATTGGGAGAGACCCTGAAATCCATTACCTCAGTCACCAGTAGGCTCTTAGATGATTGGTTATTTTACAACAACTTCAATGCTCTGATTTAATTTTCTTGTGCCATGTATTTATTTCCCAGACAGCTTGGTGGCCAAGCTGTCTCTTGGTGGTTTTGTTTCTCAGCTCCTGTGTGAGCTTGAAGATGGAGGAGGCCACAACAGGGTGGGTGCAAACCCCCAGGCTGCCAAAACCAGTCAGATTATTGCAGGAGCTTTTGTAAAAACTTCACAAACTCAGGCTGCTTCCATGCAGTGCTCTTTTGGGAACGTGAAGGCTTTCCTCAGCTCTTTCCTCTTGACAGCTCATTTTGGGGGTCACAGCGTTCTGATCCCTTGCAGACCCACCCTTGGGGGTGTCCCAAAGGTGACTTTGCTCTTGCAGAGTAAGTGTCCCCAGAATGGGCACCCAGAAACCCAGTAACATTGCTGGTGGGTGCCCCTGGTGCTGCCACTGCAGAGTGGGCAGGTGGGTGTCAAGCAGGAGAGATTTGCCTCAAGCCATCTGTTGTTTCAACCACTTTGAATCAAGTCCATCTTTTACATTTGTGCCTAATAGATAAATTGGGGGTGATTAAAGCCCATTTTGAGTTCATTCAGTTTATCCAAATACTTTTTTTTTTTTTCTGTACAGATGTGAACAGCACTGTAATTATCATAAATACACTTGGCAGCATTTGCATGACACCACCATGAAAGCTTAATACTCCTCTCTCATTCACAGTGTTTGGAGACCAAAATCATTAATATCCAGTGATGTGTGATGCCTATTTATCAAGCTAACATGATGGTTCAACAGATAAATGCAGCTCGTTTTTAACCTTTGGGATTTGTTACTAATAAAATGAAGTATCAAAGCACTTGCCCCTTGGCTTAACGTCCTGCCCATAAATCACATTCACATGAGCATAATTTGTTGCTCAGAGCTACAGTGCTTGGGAATGCTTTAGACTTTATAGTCTGGAAATGAGTTAATTCACTTTTTTTCCTCTGCCCTTACCATTTTTATGGGTTTATAAATTATTCTCCACTAGAGTGACAATAAATGATTACTGAGAATATTAATTTGTATATTTTATGTATAAAAAAACCCCTTGAGAGTAATGGGTGATTGTGAAATAATTTACCTGGGTGTGAAATTCTTTGTTTTTATAAACCAGACTCTGTTGGTTCAGTAGCTGACAGTATACTGTAATGAGTTGGTTGACTACTTAAGCTCATTTTTTCAATTAAAGATTTTTTGCATGAGTGTGAAGGACCAGGGACCTTGCAAAGTCTTCTCTTGACAGCTGTTTTGTCCAGTGTGATGAATGACTCAAGAAACATTCTTCACTCATGTATTTATATTATAAAAGAAAATCACGTTGTAGTTCCCTGTCCTTTAATTTGAATAAAAACTGGACTAAAGAACCTCTTCTGGGTTTGTTTTAATTTCGTTGGCTTCTGACAGGAGCAATCTCATCACTCCACATATTTTTTAATTACATAAAACACAAACCCTGGGTTTACTTTGTTTGCTTTGGAGTGGGGCAGTGGTCCTCACACTGAAGATGCTGAGAGGGCCAAAAGCTGGAGGAGATGTTGCCCTGACACCTTGCTCAGGTGTTGCCCTGGGGTCTACTCTGCTCCTTTCCAAAGGAAGTTTAAGGCTGTTGGGCTGCAGGAGTAGAGAGTTTCTCTTGGGAGTGGGAAAGCCTTTGGTTAGGGGCATTGATGGCAAAAGACAGAGCCTTTTAGTGAATATGTTTAGGAAGTAAACATGAAAAAGGAGAATTCACTCCCATGGACTCAATATTTCAATATTCTGTTGGATGCTTCTGTTAAAAACAACCTGTAGGAGGCAGAGGACCACCACAGAACCATGAACAACACAGCAGTTCCCAGAGCATCCTCCAGTTGCTCAGTGAGTAATGATATTGCTCCATATAATGTCATCCCACACTGTAAACAGGCACAAAATCACTTAACTACTTAGTGACACCAAATCTTGGAAGAAATTTGCCACAGTGATACATGGGAACGTTCTTGTGCAGCAAATTGAGTGAGATTTAATTGGCACAGCTGCTGGAGGTCAATGCATTTGATTTGGCCCTGAATTACAAACTCTATTATCATGAGCCTTCTCCTCTTTATTTCACTGCAAACCTCCACAGACTCTGCTAAGCATATTGCTCAGTAAATTACAGGTTTTAAAATGTTAGTCTTTTTTTTTTCAATCAGTAAAACTTCTTAAGGGACCCGTTAAAGGATGTACAAAGCCTGTCCCACAGGTTCTGTTCTTCTTCTCTAAAGTGTAAGAGATTTAAATGTTTTTTTTTTTTTAAATGTCCTTCTCATTTACGTTATACTCTTTCTACAGTGTTATTTCACTCAGTGTTGAGTTTGTCCCACTGGACATATGCTGAGGTATAATTTCAGTAATGTGCTTGAAGTCAGAGATGTGTTGGGACAGAGAGGAACCCTAAGATTTTATTTGATATTTATTGAGGATTTCTAAGCACAAGCCATTTCTGCAGGTGAGTCCCACCTGCCAGGCCTGTGCAGGCACCACCAGAAAAACTGCACTTGTTTCTAGGACATTTTTAATTGCATTACAATATTTTTTTTTAAAGTTTTTTAGTGTTGTGGTTTTTTTTTTTTTTTAGGGTTGTTTTTTTTTCCTATGGAAAGAGGCCTCACTTTCTGCCCTCCCTTTCACTCCACACAACTCAGCTTTCCTGAATCTACCAAATGAAATTTCTGAGTTCTGTTGTTTTGTTTGTTTGTTGATTTTTGCCAGAAAAGCAGGGAAAGTCACTCAGATCTGAGACACACAGAGACAAAGCACCACATCCTCCCTCCCTGCAACTTTCCTACCTAGAACATTTGGCCTACTGTGTAGGTATTGTAAAATACCACATCTCTGATGTGAATTGCATGAAGTTCCAGCTCTGTAGAGCTCCAGTGCTTGCAAAATCACCTTACTGATGTAGCAGAGGAGCTCAGGGAGCTGCCCTTCCAGCTGGAGCTCTGGGCAGCTGAGTCAAATGAGAGTTCAGGTGTTAACACCTGGCAAACATCCCATACATCCCCTTTTCCTTCTCTCAGGCTGGATGTGACTCTGGGGTTTGGGATTTTTGTGGGTTTTTTTTCATGACTGAATTTTTTCTGATGGCAGCTTCATTAATTATAGAGCTACAGCCTTCCAGACAGCTCGAATTTGATTCAGAATTGGATTGCAAATAGCAAAGGCTGCAGGTACAACTTAGCCTCTATCTGCCCTGGCACATCATGGTCCAGGTTTAACCCAATGGATGGAGCAAAAGGAAAAGGAGGTTTAAAAGGTCTGCAGGAGCCCAGAGTGTGAATGGAGATGTGGGGTGCATGTCTAAAGAACCCAGATGACTCAAAAATCAGTCCTGTCACTAGTCACACAGGTTGTTTTTAACAGCTGTATCCTAAGTGTAAAAGCTGTGCTGCTTTTCTTAGAGAATACAAGATATTGAGAATAGTTTGGATTATCTAACAAGAAACTAATATGTTATTTTTATATTCTTATTTAAACCCAGTGTTTCTTAGCATAAAAACCAATGTTTCTTAGCATACAGATTGACACAAATTCCAAGAGCAAAAGATGTCGTCACCCATGTGAAATGAATCATTTAGTGTGATGTGAAGACTGAGGATTGGAGCATTGGTAATTTAATTGTTAAAACATCTACAGCTGGGATTGATCCAGGTGGCTATTAGGAACAAGCAACTGCCTTAGGGAGCTACCTTAAAAAAAAAAAAAAAAAGAAAAAAAAAAGAAACCAGGTGAAGTGAATTGCTTAAATGAGGGACACCTGCTTGGTGAGTTAAACCTTAATTGAGATCAATTGGGTGGAGGTGCAGGTGCTGACTGCATCACTTGCAGAGTTCTTCTGCTCTTCTCTGTACAGAGGAAGTTTTGTTTCTTCTGTGGATTTTCTTTTGCTTTTTCTTTGTAAGATTTCCCTTGTGAAGTGGCTCTGGTGGACGTCACGAAAGCTGCGTTGGCCGTGAAGGGATGAATTGGAGCAGGTTCTGAGGGACATTGTATTCCCTGTGGCCTCAGGAGAAGGTTAAATGAGGATGAAGCTGGAGGAGAAGTGGTAGGTACAAAGGGGGGGGGAAGCTTTTAGGGCTGGGTTATGTAGGTTGCACGAGTGGCTTGCTGCTTGGCTGCAAACCCCTATGGCTCCAAATGTGCCCGATGGCAGAGGTTTTGCAGATAATGGTGGTATTTTAACAGTGTAACAGTGAGGGTTTACCTTTTCACCATTGTGTCTTGTTTCTACACCTCTGGTAAATTGTGCTGAAAGATGAAAAAGTGCTGGAATCCCTCCCTTAAATGTAGGAGATCTTTTCTTACAAAGAAATAATGCCTTGAGGATACATCATCACAGGCTTGTTCTTTGCTGCCTTGTCCATCAAGCTGGCTGTTTTTTCTGAGTAGCTGTATGCATTTAACTAGTTCTTGTGTTTAATACACTTGTTTCTCTACATGTGGTTATTGTAATGTCTGTGGTTTTTTGGTTTGGGTTTAGTTTGGTATTTTATTCCTCATCTAGTTAATTTTCCAGTTTCTGATGCATCCAGTGCTTTGAGTCAGGTTAGGGTGAGTACCTCTTTCATCTCAGGTGTGACCCTTCAATCCCTTCAGTGAAATATCTCTAAATTAGTGGAAAACCTGGTTGGGATCTGCTGGGTTTCCCATTGGGATGTGCCGTATGGTGTGCCAGGCTCTGGGGGTCAGCACAGCCAAATAAATGAGTGCAAGGCTGGCTGGCAAGAGGTGTTTGCAATGCAGGGGGTCTCCTGAAAATAGTATTTGGAAAAAAAAATTAAATGTTTTCTTAAGTAGTGCAGCTTCACAATATGGGCACCTGTGCTTTGCTTTAGATAGGGATCAAAAAGTGCTGTAATACAGGTCTTTCCAGCTCTGTTTTCTAGCTTTGTAAAGAATTACTTGTGGACAAAAACTGGGAGTTTTTCAAGGGTTTTTTATTTTATTTTTGAGGCATATATTTTGTCATCTCTTTTCTAGGATGCGATGACCCATGGGGAAAAAGGTTCAGGGACTGGGAAAGCTTGGTCACAGGGTCCTGCAAGGAATTTCTTGATCTGGACAGATTTTGGGGAGCAACATCCTCCTCTCATGTGTGTTATCTGCACAAGTTTTTACCATGTGTATAGCTCCTGTGTTTAGCTATAATTTATCTGAACTACATACAAAATTTATACACAAGCACAGAATTGATGTGTCCTAGATTCAACCTTTCTTTGTCCAAATGCACTGGGAAGGTTGAGGAAAGGGATCATGGACCACAGTAACTGGTTAAACTGGGATTCACACCAGGACATGATGACCACCTACCTGCTGGGCCAGTGTCTTCCCAAACTCTTTTTCCAGCTGTTTGATGCTCTACAGGATTGTATTATCTCAACATTTAGCAGATGAGGTCTTTGTTTACAGGTGTCTCTTGATTCTTTTGTTTTCTTGTTGTCTCTTTTTATTTCAGTCCAGGCTCTGGTTTGCCCATTCAGCTCTCCCCAAATCTTGTTTAGTGATCAGGCACAAAGGGCTTGAAGTGCTTGAAATTTAACAGCAGGAAACCTGCCTTTTGGAAAGAGTGATTTGGAGATCCCATTAGAGGAAGAGCAAGATGGATGCTCTCCAGTTGCTGGGTTCTGGGATTCAAATCTAATAGGAACATAATTTAAAATTAAATTTAAATCTCAGTGACGTGACCTAAAAGCTGCTCAGCTCTGTAAGTTTTAGAAATTTCTGGAGGTCAGAGCTGAACATGTGCAGGTTATTGCAAGACAAATAATGGGATTAAATAATGTAATTGTATTAAATTAGGAAATGTATTCTTTTTTTTTTTTTTTTTTTTTTTTTTTTTTTTTTTCTTGTTGATGAACCAGAAAAGCTTCTATTGGTTTATGAAGATGAGATTTAGATTTACACAAAAAGCTTGATACCATGCCATGTTTTTAATTAGTTTTTTTGAAAGGACACGTGAGTTGAGACCTGCACACACCACCAGTTCCTAATGTGTTAAGGAGAATATCTTTGGTTCTGAAATCTGTGTGTGTCTTTAAGTTAATAATTTTATAATTGCCATTTCTACAAATTGAGGACAAAATCCTCTAATTTTCTCTCCCTAGAAAATACCTTTCTTCTTCAGCTGGCCTGTTGCTTCTAATGAGAGAGTGTCCAGATTTTCTCCCAAGTAAAAGCAACAGTAAAGCCCAGACCTGAGACTTTACTATTATACAGTTTTAGAACTAATTGGGCCCTTTCCATTAAATATTTTTCCTTGACATTTTTAATCTTCTGAAGCTACAACTGATTCCCCAAATGTCATGATTTATGGATAGGATTACTAGTGAAACCTGGTCTTCTTTTGGCTTCACAAGTTACCAGCTTTCTTGAGCCCTTTTTTTCTTTTGTGGAAGGTCAGCAGCTTTACACAGGCAAGTCCATACAGGGGGAAAAAGGGCAACTTGCTCTGTTGTCTCAACACCTTAAAATATACCCTCAACTGTTCAGGGCACTTCAGATTCTGCCAGATTAACAGACGTCAATTTGTCTTTTAACCTTTGGTAAATCCAGCTGTAACTAACTGACATTTTATTGGTCCCCAGGTGGTCATTGGCTCCAATATAACTTAATTTAATTTGTTGGGCATGATTCTGCACACGAGAAGCCTGTAGCCAAACTCGTGTTGGCATCTCTGCTGCAGCAGTGCCATCACACAAGTGTCATTAAGAGCTGGTCCAAAGCCCAGAGAAAGGCAGGGTAAAGATAGCAGGAAGCTTCACAAGCTTTCCTTGTGACTTTAAATGCATAAACAACTGAGGAATTGGGATTTATTTATTTTAAAAAAGACAAATTCCCTGGGGGAGTTGTGCTTAGTGGGGGATGGTGTCTGGAGGGGGTGCCTTGCTGTGGAGCTGAGGACTCTCTTGTACTTAGCCCAGCTCCATCACTCAGCTTAATACTGGTCCCAATCAGCTGTGAGGAACCTCCAAAAGACACCTAAAAAATGCTGCTTTGTACCCTGGAAAACATTTGAGGTTTGCTTTGTAAAGGGATAGAGAGGAAACCCAGCACAGCCCCAGTCCTTAGGCATCCACCAACTGCTGAATCTTTGCTGTGCTGAGAGGATCCATTTTCTGCAGACAAAGATGTCATTTGAATAATCTTCTCTAAAACAGGTATTAAACATCTCTCTCATTCATTATATCTTGGATATAATTCCATCCTGGATCTGGGCCCCAGGCCTGGGGTCAGAGAAATACTTCACCTGCCAGTGGTGGTTGTGCTGTTGAATGAAGCTGTCTGTAGCTTAAAGATACACAGGAGATGTGCAGAGCAGAAGCTGTACAAATGTTAGCACTTGAGTTCAGAGCCCTCTATTAAATTGGCCCACATATCTTTGCATGTGTATTTACTTAATTCCTTCCTTTTGCCAAATATATTCAGTACTCTGGGGGAATGTTTCTCAGGTTTGCTTGCAGCAGGTCAGCTGTATCACTTTTCACTTGCCAGTGGTGTTACATCCATCTCTATGTGCTGCCAAAGATTCTAAAATACTGGGTTTGTAATGGAAAAATTAATTTGGTGATCTAGAAAAAAAATCCTCATGTTTGATAGCTTAGCTGTCCTGGTCTCTGTGCCTCTAGCTAGAACATCCACAGCTATTTTATAAGCTGCAGGTTTGTTTTCCTTAATGGTCAGAGAGCCCAGAAATTATCTGTAATGCTATGAGCTGGTTTGAGAATGTTATGTTCATATAAAACCTTCTTATCCTGATGGTGCTGTGTGAAAACTTATTTGAGCTGGTTTAGAGTATTTATTCTTGTGTGTCTGCCCTGTGTAACTCCTGAAGGGCCCATTTAGCATCTGGAAGAGGTTTTACCTCGTTGCAAGAGGGTGGAGAAATCTTGTCAAAAACCTCTCTCTGCAAACAGGTACAATTCTAAGTGCTTTAAAGATAAATGGTGTGACAGCCCATTGTACTCTGTCCTAGCTGTAATGAAAAATAATTTGATGAACTTGCCCTGGGAGACTTGGCAAGATTTGTGGTGTCACTTAGAGACAATTTCTCTGCAGCTCATATATCCATATCAACCCTGCAGCTTGTATCAGCCCTGGATACCAAGTTTCCACCTTGCACTTCCCTCCTGTGTTAACTGATCTCTGCCAATGGGGTTCATTCAAACCAGCAATAGAATTGGGATATAGAGGAATTGGGAATAACCTGGAAGCATAAGGTGCTGCCAGGGACAACTGGGAGATGATCAAAAAGAGACAAGTCTGCTTGTGAAGTCCTGGCTAACAGGAGGATTGGCAGATTCAGCTGCTGAGAAGTAAGAAATGGTTCAGTGAAACACCCACCCCAAGGGCCAAGTGGCCTCTTGGGCAGCAGATCCCAGCTTCTTGGCCCAGGCTGGTGGGAGGAGGATGCTGGCAAAGCCCTTTCAGGGTCCACCTCAAGGCCTTTCACAATGCTCAGCATGCACCAGAATTACAGTTAAATAACTGAGTAATAATATTTTTGAAATTTAACTATTACCTCAATGGATCAAGGACTTAAAGGAAAAATTGACTTCTTGGTCCTCTTTGTATAATATTGCCTCTGCAAATTCTTCAGCAGAGAATGGGAAACCTTGCCAAAATTCTGAATATTGCTGAATGTTTCCTTTAAGCATACAAAGTTTTGGCACACGGAGGATGAAATTAATGAATCTGATGATAATGAAGGTATAACTGAATGAGATGAGCATTATGCCTAGAGGCTAATCATCAAGTAATTCAAGTGAGGCTGCAATTATAAAATTATCATTTGTGTGATAACATTGTTTACCTTTCTATAGACCAAAATCCAATACTCAATAAAGCAACAACAAATTAAGTTAGGAAAAAAAAAAAAAAGGGAAATTTCTCCCCCCTACCTCCTTCTCTTTCACAAAACAGGTAGATCAAGTGAGCTGTATTTGTTGTTTAGAAAAGCCTGGCATTACTGCAACATGAAACACAGAAGAAAATTTGGTAGAAACCCTTGGGGAAAGAGGGATGTGCAAATTTTAGTGAAACCAGGAAGGTTTCCACTACTGGTAGCCCAGCTCCAGTGCTCTGCAAATGCTGTCCTTTTTGTATTCTCTCCCTGTATCCAGAAGCTTCTTTAAGAAGCAGGACTTGGAAATGAAGGCATTTTCTCCTTGTCATTGTCATTCATCCAGCGTGCTCTCTGACACACGAGCAGGTTTTTATTCCTGGTGTTACTCAGCTGTTGGTGGTTGATAGGCAAATGGCTCATCTGGCCTATAAAGAGAGAGTAAAATACACCTTGTAGCAGATAAATAACTCCTGCCACGGAGGCTGGAGCTGTAGAGAAGGAGGGCATGGGGAGGAGGGATATAAGTCACCCCTGTGGGTGTTTGAGGAGACGTGGGTCTAAATAAGGTCTGTGGAGGCTTTGAGGTAGATGGTGAGCATGGTCATCTCTGTAGATGGATGTATATGATGTAGAATCATAGAACAGTTTTGTTAGGAAAATGCCTGTAACATCACCAAGTCCCTGACTAAACCCTGTCCTCAAGTACCACATCTACACAGCTTTTAAATACCTCCAGGGATGGTGACTTGGCTGTTTTCCTGTGGGTTGGCACACGTGAGGAGTCTCTGATGGGTGATGGGGAGCCTCACACAGCAAAGGGTTTGAGGAAGGGAGCTGGGTCTGTCCATGCCTGTCCTGACCACTCTGCCCCCCTGCACACTCTGAGAACAGAACATCCAAACCAGGTCAGCTGCTGGGGGTTGTTTCAGCTCCAGCCACTCTGGAGAAGAGGACAGAGGGAGGATGGGGTAAGAGTGCTGGAGGGACCAACTCCTTTTGTCTGGAGGTCAGGTGTGGTCAGGAGGAGGGAAGCCCAGGCTTGTGTGAACTGGATGAGGTTGATGCATTGGAAATAAAATTGGAATAAGATAGGAGTGAGACATCTGCAAGTGATAGAAAGCCAGAAGATGCAGAAATGGTGTGAACACTTCTGAAAAAAGCCAGAAGTAGGGCAAGAGTGGAGGAGATGCCTGAAAGGAATGAGTTTGCAAGGGAAAGACTCAGCAGAAATAAGAAATTGAGTTGTTAAATGGTAAGGGGAGGGATGGAAGCAGCTGCCTCGGTGTGGGCTGTCCCTGGCAGCACCGTGCAGGCAGGTTTGGTACCTTGGCAGTGAATGAGGAGGAAATCAGCGTGTAGTTCCCATTCCTGAGAGCTCACACCTCAGCTCATTTCACAGTGCTGGGATAACCACTTAGAGTTTCATAAAAGTGCAGTTCTGAAGGCTGGGAGTCCGGAGGAGAAGCGCAAGCTTGGAATAGAGTCCCTGCTCTTGTAGCACTGAGTCAGGGATTATTTTGGGTATTAAAGGAGCCTGGCACCGCCGGGAAAAAAGTTTCTTTTTCCCACCACAAGATGGCATCAATCATGCAGTGAAGGAAGGAAGGAATGCAAAGGGACCTAAGAGGGGAGATGAGTGGATTTGAAATAAAAACAACGTTTTAAATTTAATAGCAGACCGGTATGGAACAAGCATTTGTCACACGAGTGTCTCCGACAAAATTGTATTATCTGAGAGCTTTTTTTTTGGGTGCATAAAATGAAATTACCACTCATCAGATTAGCCAGTGCAGCTGCTGACTGTGATACTACTGGCATGAAAATTTTTTTTCTTGCAAATGCTTTTCTGCTGTTTGTGCATCACAGATCTGGGAGGTTTATGTTCCCTCATAGGCCTCCTAAAGCCTATCAGGTTTTAGCTGTAAGCTAACAGCAATATTTACCCTTGTCTAATAGTCACCTAAGCTGCTGCTGAAGGTCTCTATTGTAGTTTGGTTTATGGGAGTCCTCATTTAGATGCTCAGTGCTTCAAGTATATATTTTTTCCAGTCCTTTCTGAAGGCCTTTGGACTCTATGTGGCATCATAAAGTTTGTTAAAAATAAAAATCCACCCCTGTACTCATTCTGCCCCATAAATCTCTGTGAACAATTAATAGCTGGCCTGAAACTTACATTAATTCAGATAATTTTGTGGCTGGTATTATGAATGCTAACAATCATTTTATGAATTATTATGAATCCTAACAATCTCAGAATACCTTGGAATTTTTTTGTCTTTTCAGAGAAGACAGAGAAGGCTTTTGTCAGACTTGTGGGGTTTTTTTGGTTTGGGTTTTATCGTTTTGGTTTGGTTTCCTGGGTGTATGTATTTTATCTTTTTTTTGGTTAAGATTTCTAAAATCATGTGTTGCACCCTGGATGTGTGATATTTTCTGAGGCAGAAGAGGCTTTTACATCATTCCACAAAGGCCACAGTCCTTTACAAAGAGGAGTAAGAAAGAGTTAAGAAATCACATCACTTCTTTTTATGCTTTGTATCTTTTTTTTTTTTTTTTTTTTTTTTTTTTGATTTAGTTTTAAAAGCACCAGTTATCAAAGTGTGGTGCTAGAGACTGTAACTCATCCTCTCACAAGACCACATTTTGGTATTTAGCCAGTGCTAACCATGGGTTCTTCTTTGTGTTTTACAACCTGGAGCTGCCACAGCCTTATTTCTTTCAACTGTCCCATGTGATGCTTTGGATTCCATAGGCTTTTGCAGAATTCCTGTTTTGTTTACCTGCTTTCAGACTTGTTCTTGGTGTCTCCTGTGTGCTTGTGGTGGAACAGGAGCAAAAGATAAATTGTCTTGGTGCTACCAAGTCTAGGCAGCCAACATGTACAGCCCAAGTAATGTATAAACCAATGCTGAGTTGTACCATGGTCTTTTGTTCCTCCTGAAGCATAGTGGGTTTTTAAGTGGTATTATAATAATGAGGGTTGTGCTTGATTTTGCATGTACTTTAGACATGGAAACTCCACTGAAGTTGATGAGTATTTGAGCTAGAGAGGTCCCAAGCCTGGTCTGCTCTTGCTATTTATGACAAAATTCAGTCCCTTATAAAAACAAACCCAAAAGATAATGCTTGACTTGGTGTATCTCCTCAGCAATGGCTGATACTGAAGGGCCAGACAAGATGAGACTGATATCAAGATGAAGAAGGGTTTTTCAAAACATTACCACTCCCTGTAGCAGCTATTGGCTGAGTCCTCAATTAATCTTATCAAGATGGTCTCTGACAAAATGTCCAGATTAGCACTTCAAAATAACCAGGAGGTGGTTGCTTTCAAAGCACTTTTTCCTTTTGTCTGCTTTTCCCCTGTCTATTTTTCTCTTTTTCTGCAGAATTGGAGGGGAGATTACAGCTGTGTTGGCTTTTTGTTGATCTGCAGTTGAAAATTGCCAATGATCTCTTCTGTGTTTCAGTCTGCTGGCCAGTAGCATTTTCTTGAAAGAAGAAAACATTAATTTCTGGTGTCTGTTACCTTCCTTCCTGTAAGAAATGTTTCTCTTAATTTTTTTAAGTGCCCCAGGAGATTTAGTCTTTTGATCTCGGAAATGTTTGACAATTCATGTTGCCACATCTTGTTAGAAATTTTCTGGAAATAGTCTTATGTTTTGCCTTCAATTTTACCTTCTTTTCATAGCCCAGTTTAACTTCTTAATCATACAGGTGTAGTATGTTATTGTACAATTTTCCTTCTACATGGCCACTTAATCCTTCTTAGTTCAGGGTACTTTTAAATCACTCTATTGATGTATTTGAAATAATTTTAAATACTTTTTTTTTTTAAGGGATAAGAAAATAAAAACCTAAACATATAAGTGCAAATTTAGTTCTTTTGTCATCGAAGCTCTGGCATCTTTGACAGAAAACCTGCAGGGCTCTGGAGCCTGGCACATGAGAGAAACCCAGCTTTGCTCATTTGCATTCATGGCAGTATAATGATTGTTTCAGGCACAATTTGAGGGAAACTTCTCTTTATCTCTTGCAGGAGTACTCCCCTGCCCCTTGGGCAGCAATTGCACAACCTTGTGTTTCATGGCTTGGCATTTCACTTGGGTTTTAGTGTCATTCCTTACCAGTGGCTGTGGCAAAGACAGAGCTGTTGGAGTCCCTCCTGGTTAAGATGCACCTGGTGGAGAACACCTTTCAAACTATACCACTTGTTTTCTGACAGCATAGAACATGTACTGCCACCTGCCCACACCCTACACCACAAAATACAGGTTCACATGAACTTAATAAAATTTCTATATCAGGACTTGAGAGGGGGTAATTTGGCTCTTCCCTCTTTCAGCGTTCAACTTCTTTTTCTTTAACTCCACTTGTGTTGCTGCACCCTCCATAAATAAAGTATTCTGAAAAGTGTATTCAGGTTTGAGCTGGCTGAACGTAGTCTCCTGAGTTAGAATCAAGGCTACTGACAACCCAGTAATCCCCTGAATTAGTCCCCTTGTGGTGAAAATGCTGGGGGTGTGGGAATGGATCTCCATCAGTCTTGAGAAACTGAATGAATCCTTTCAAAATAGCAGGAGGACTTCTTGGAAGTGTTTCTGGGCTTCAGAGAAGGAGCAGGAAAGCATTGTTAAGCTTGGAGGATGTGCTTGCAGCACTCCTGAGTGTGGAGGAGGAAACAGGTAGCTGGATGCTGAGGGAGGTGCTGAGGCCAAACAGGGTAGAAACTCAGGTTTGAAAGCAGAGGAACTGCTTGGAGGTGCTTATCTATAAATGAAAGCCATATACATCAGCTGGAAGTCAAAGGATTTGAATACAAAACAGCTAGAAGTTTAGTTGGGTTTGGATAGTGGTTTCTGGGCTGACATTTCTACAACAAGTGCTGTTTGCATCGCACTCCACTACCATCACCTGCAGCCATTAAAAGTTCTGTTGGAAGATATTTGTTAATAATGAAAAAGAGCTGAAGTCTTCTTTTACCAGCTCCATAGCCAGAGGTTTGGTGGTGCTCAATTTTATACCCTTCAGCTCCTCTGGAGGAAGCAATGGGATGGGGCTGGCACCATGGTCACCAAGAAGCTCACCCAGAGTCTCCTCCAGAAACTGGGGAAGGGCAACAGATCCCTCTCTGCTAACCCTTCAGTAGTGCCCCATTTTGCTAAAGACTCTTGCTGGGGTAGAATGGCTGTGGTGTCTTCTTCTGTTGGTGAATAGGGAAGGAAAGCTTTTTCATCTAACATGAGAACTTCTTGCTAATCAGAAAGGGGTTTGGTCAATCTCCTGAGCTCTTGGAGCTGACTTTAAAGCAAGAGGTAGGCATTTATTTGTGATTATTTGTGCCAGCATCATTTTGTAATGGGACTGTAGGCAGTAGATTTTTATTGGGATTTTCCCCTGTATTAATTTAAACAGGGACCCATCATATTCAACTCAACTAAAGGATGATGCACTCCAAGTTTAATACCCTTCCTCTCCTCTCCTTTCTCCACCCCTGCTCCCAGTCCCACATATAACTGGAGTCTCTGAGGCCCTTGGCCAGCAGCCTTGCTCCTGGCTCAGCAGTTTTCTTTTATTGTGAGAACAAAAGTTGCAGTGAGCCCAGAGCAGTCCCCAAAGACAGGCAGTGTGCACAGAACAGGAAACAGATGCTGGGATTTTTTGTAAACCCCAAACCTAATTATGCTTGGAGCAGTCCCACAGGTTTGGGTGAAAAAAACCCAAACCAACCTGATTTATGGATTCCATGCATCACTGCTGGGTTTTAAAGCAGCAGAATGTTTTTCAGTGGTGCTGCCTCTCTCCAACCCCAGGAAAGCAGGCAAGGGGGGCAGGGGAGTGAGCAGGAGGATGCTCTGGAGACCTTCTTTCTACAGGGCTGTACCTGGGGACTCTCCATGTCACCCAGGGGAACCCTCACCCTCATTGTGGCACAAGATGGGGAACCTGGTGCTTAGCAGACATGCAGGTGTGGTCCCAGCAGCTTCATAGAGTAACTATGCAGGGCAGGTAAAGCTGCTTCTGAAGCACTTTTAAGGATAACTGTCATGTTAGTGTCAAAATCCAGTGTGAACCTGCACAGCTTATTATTTTTGCTGTCTCTCAGTGGGTCTGTCTTGTTTCTATTTGTGTTGAACAGACACATTATTCTTATCACAGTATCTGCCCTGCAAGCCTGAGGAGCTGGAGAGCCTTGACCCTTTTCTGATCCAGGCTACCAGAAACTCTGAGCTAAAAATATGGAAACTGAATTTCAAGAAAACATAAATTATAAAGTGAATAACAATTTTTCCCCATCAGGACACAATTTGTGTATGCCTAAAGCAGGAGAAAAACTCAAGAGGGCTCGCTGGCTCCAATGAGCTTCCAGGTCGACTGAACCAACAACCCATAGCAGCTTTTGGGCATCTCTTGTGTCTCTGCAGATCTCATTTTTGGTGCAAAAGACTACTGATAGGTTTTGTTTTGCACAGGGAGGCTGAAAAATTTATATGCTGTGTGCTCTGGTAGTGGATGAAGGAGACAGATTGCAGCCTGGAGAAAAGTTTGTTGGAATTGTAGTTGCAAAACACTTTAGCAATAGGTAGAGAGTAAAATGGTGTGTTCTGGAGAGAGGGAGGTAGGCAGGGTGGGAACAGGGCTTCCTGGGCTTGCTGGAGGTGACTCTGTGCTGGGGAGGTCTGTGAGCCACCAAACTGGTGTGGGCAACTCCCCCAGTACAGGCTGGACCTGGAGGCCTGACCATGGCTTTTGACTTGGAGTATTTTGGTAGAGACACCTCCTCTTCCTCTAGTGGGGTTCAGGCCTTGGAGAGTAGAAGTCTCACTAGAAGTTGGAGCTGAAGCAGGGATCTGGGTTTGGGAGGGCACCAGGGGTTTGCAGAGGGGCTGAGCTCCCACTGGAGCTGCTGGGTGCTCCAGGCTGAGTGGGAATCTGCTCCTTAGGAATTTCTTTGCCCAGGAAATCTGGGCACACGTGGCTGTGTCACAGCAGCACTGTGGCTTGAGTGAGAATGTGCTCTAGGAGTGAATCCCGATTGCCTCTACTTCTCCTGCCTCATTTTGCATTGCTGAGGTATCTCTGAGGGCACCAAATAGATTCCTACAAGCAAACCCAATTGCCGCGTGTAGCTGGGATATGTCCCAAGGCCAACATGCACTGGGACAAGAGCTGGTCTGGAGCAAACTCCTGCAACATCTGTCGTTGGCCATTGCCCCAGCATCACCTGTCCCATGCTGCACATCCCATCTTAGAGCATGGCATTGGGTATCACCTTGGCATGGCTCTGGCAAAGCTCATGCTGAGACAACAGTCAGACAAAGCAGGATCAGTCTTTTTAGCACCCTGGGGTGATTTGTTACAGCTGAGTCCTTCCAGAAAATCCTTAAGATTTTCAGCAGCTACAATCTTTTTATAGCAAATCAGATTTTTGCACCCGTCTGGTCGACTGGTTATAAACATCCATCTCTTGAGTTGGCTTGTTATGATTTGTCAGTATTAAAAAAGAAAAACCATAATGTGCAGTGGAGTGTTCATCTGTGTCTGGTTTTGATGACTTAAGCCTCTTGCAAATGAGCACAAACAGCCAAGGAAATCAGTTTGAATGTGAAATCCCAAAGACAAAAGAATCAAGAACAGCAAAGCAACAGGTTGGGGTGCTGAGAACATCAAAGCAGGCTGACCAGGGTTGCTGCCCTGGGTCAAGCATTCTGGTACAGTATTATAAAGCTGCTGGGAATGTGATAGTGAACTGTCTGGTTTTAGGGGTGCCAGGGATCCCCCAGTCTTGCCGAGGGTGTTGTGCTTGAGTTTCAGTGTAAGCCCTCTTTGAGGAATAAGCAATGCTGATTAATTCTCCTCCTTTCCTCTGAACCAAGCAAATTTAAGAAATGTCTTTTTGATTGTGATGTTTGGCAAACTAAATTTGTGTTTTGTGCTCTGTGAACCCAAGCAGAGGTGTTTGCCATCCAGGGCTACAGTCAGTGGTTCTGCATTGCTGCTTGCTCAGCATGGGAGGGGAGGGTAGGGCAGGGCAGCTCTGCTGACTGCTCCCTCCCTCCTGCTCAGCTGCTGCTGGTTTTACTGCTTTGGTTCCTTGCTGGAAGTGTATTTTAGGTGGATTCAGTGATGACAACTGCAACTTGTCTGAAGGATTTTTACCATTCAAGTCCAGCAGCATAGCTGCAGCCCTGTCACAGGTTTAGATCTCAACACCAGTCCCAGATACAGCCCTGACGTGGACATAACCCAGAACAGATTTACAGCTGAGTCCCACAGTGTGGGACTTCATAAAACTACAGATTTCTCCAGATTAAGGCACAAAAAAGATACTTCTGCCTTTCTGGCCAGTGCAGTGAAGATGGGGAAGAGACTGAGCTTGGTTTGCCATGGTGTGGTTATTCTGCATGTCTGATCTTCAGGGGATGCTTGACATTGACCTCTCATTTTGGAGTATTTGAAGTAGAGAATATCTGATGCTCCAGCAAAATTTATTGGAAGAAAATGATTGCTACCAGACAAATCAGTTGAATGAACTACTCAGTTTTAAACCTTTGTCCTCCTCATCCCCACTCCACCATTCTCTGTATGAAAGAAATGTGGAGAAATTAAAGCAAAATGTTGTCTGGAAGCATACAGCTTCTGGCTACCTGCCTGCAGCTGGGCTTTAAGGCTCATCACCTGTAGAATCTAAAATGCTAAAAAGAGAGATTGCCACATGTAATGTGGAATCTTTGTAGGTGGAATACACTTGGAAGTGTGGATGACTCTTTCCATGGAGCCTTTCAAACTACTCAGCAGTTATGAGTTGTTTTTTTTTTTTTTAATAACAAGTCAGATTTCTTCACCCATCTGCTTGTCTGCTTTATGAAAATGTATCCCTCTGGTGCACTTGTTACATTTCATTACTGTTAAATAAAATAAAAAGTCAACATACCTTGCCCACTGGTTTAGTCATCTGTATCTGCTTTTGATGAACTGAATCTCGTATACAATGAACACAGATGCTCTGGATGTAAATTTCACTCCTTGGTGCATCTTCCAGGCCCTCTAATAACAAAATCAACATCATTAATGGTGGGCATTAAGGTAAAGCACATGAAATGGAACAGCTGCACTGGGAAGTTTTCCAAGTGGAAATATGATGAGTATGTGATGCAGATGTTGTGTTTCATGAACAATTACATCTCCCTTCATTTCTTCCTCTTGAGAAGGAAAAATGGAAAAAGAAGCAATATTATTAAGAGCCAGCTTTGTTTCTGTTTTCTTAAGTACCTTTACTAAGATAAGACTCCATAAAAGAAAACAATAAAAACATCTGAATGGAAATGTTTGACAGAAATTTGCTTTGGCCTTGTGCATGCTGTACACCAAACAAATCTCCTGCCTTATCAGTTGTTTGCACTCTCTCTCTAACACTGTTGTCTTAGTTCTCTTCTTGCTGGAGACCACCAGCCCTGATGTCTGGGGAGAGCCTCAATAGCTTCCTCTCATTTTGTCTCGTAGTCTTTAAGGTCTTAAAAATTAAGAACATGTTTTATTGCACTGTATATAACCAGTCAGACCCCAGTGGAAAACTTAATTAAAATGGCCAATGCATTATATTACAAATCATCTGAGAAGTGCTCAGTGCTCTCTGATCTACAGGTTCCTGAACATAACTCAGGTTGTACAGATCTGGGTGCATGCAGGCAGCAAGTCTTGTAAAATGGTTTTTGTCCTAGGTTCATCATGCATTAAAGTATAAATATTACTCTTTGTAAAGACAAAAATGTCTTGGGTCTATTGCAATATCATGTAAAAGAACAGGACACAGCTAATGAAACTTTGCCTTAGATTTAGTACTAATCCCTTCCCCTTTCCCTTTCTTTTTTCCTGTGTTTAATGATTTTAAAGTTTTCAGGCCCACTTGCTTGAGATTAAAAGGGCTCAATTTCAATCTGTTTTTCTCTCTGTACCTCTCAATCATCTTAATGGCTTTTATTTCTCTTTGCTTTGCTAGCATTTCCTTAGCTGGTTGGGATGTGGAATGTTAAGAACAGATTTTTCAGCTTACATAGAGGCAGGAATATCCACTCACCCTGGCTTCAAATCCCATTTTAGCAGAGTGCATTCTGCTTCCCTACAGCTCTTCATCTTGTTCAGGAATGGTGCTTTCTACATCATGAGCTCTTTTGCAGCTCACCAGCTTCCATGGTTCTGTGGCTGGTACAGTGATTCCTCTGGGTGTTTGGGAGGGTCCTTCAGGCTGACACCCAACTAGAGGCAACACTGTGTGAATGCAAGATGGAGTCATTATATTCATCATCTCCAAGTCTCTGTGCCCAATCTGGTCATCTAGGCACATCATGCTGAACACTGAATTTATTTAGCTGGATTTATTATCCAGTTCTTACCCAAGGCTGTGAGCAGCAGCACACACCTTAAAACCAGGTAGTACTAAAGGTCAGTACTACAACACAGAAGCTTACCCATCATCCCCAAACACAACTGCTATTTTTCTTTTAAATAACCTTCCCATGATGAAGTAATGATCAAAGTCCTGGTTTCCTCATTAGCAGCTGATGCTGCAGCCCTGCTCTGTGATGTATTCTGGTACAGTAACTCTCCTTCTGCAGGGGGTAATACAGAAAGCTGTGGCTCTGCTCTTTCTGTTTATTTATAGGATCAAGATTAATGTAGTGTGGATGAAAACCATGTTTATTTATAGGGTTGTGACTAATGTAGTGTGTGCATGCTACATCAGTAAACATTAATGAATTTTCCCCTGTGTGAGGCTGGGGAAGCCACTCAGCTGGGGCACTGTGCCCTCACAAGGAAACTGGGGGTGCAGTGGTGTGGGGTGGTTGTGGCTCCATCACAGGACCCATGTACCCTACCCTTTAGGGGAGGCACAATGAACAATCACTTGGGGTACCTGGGATAAGCCTGGGCTGACATTAAGCCTGTGGGATGGCACTGCTTGTACAGAATCTGTGGGTTTTGGTTGGTTTTTTGTTTTTTTTTTCATGTTGCACCCTTCAGATTTAAGCTATTTCTATGTGCTTGACAAACAAACAAAATCCTGAGTGTTTGGGGGCTGTGAGAGCAATTATACCAGGCATTATAAAACGAGATGGAAAGAAGTGGAAGGGGATTCCATGTGATGGAGAGAAAGCAAGCTAGGAACAACTCCTCTCTGTCTTGGGAAACCCTTGAGCAGTCACCTTCTTTGGAGATTTGTAAAGTTTTTCTCTCCAATCCTTTTTTCAGTTCCTTAGTACATCTTATTCCATTTGCATTCTTGAAGCTCTTGTTCTTTGGGACATCCAGGATGACTTGCATATGAAAGACCAACACATGTTGGTTAAAAAAGGCCAACACATGTTTGTTAAAAAAATCGAAACAAATGCTCAATATTATGCAATAAATACCCACAATGTAGCAGGCAAGAAAAATAACATAATTTTAAATTTTTTTAAATTTATTTTATATCATTTATATTTATTTATCATTTTATATTTATTCAGGGAATGTTTTTTCTTGACCATCCTGCAGCTGGTTCTCCAGCCATGACCTTGCTTGGGAGGTTTGAGAGGAAAAAGGGGACAGATTATGCTGGGAAAGTATTTCTGGTCCTTTACCTGACTTTGGAAAATCAGACAGAGCTTCCTGTGTGTGGCTTTTTTAGTTTCCCTGCCTTTGAAAAGCAAAAACTTCCAGGCAGGGAGCATGATGCTGGGCAGAGCTCCATCCCATGTAACATCACTGTGCTTCCATATTCCCCATTAATATTTTATGGAGGAGAAGAAGAAGAAAGTTTCCCTTTGAAGTTATAGACTAGTAATTCAGCTTCTTGTTACAGCATTAAAATGGTGACAGTTTTGCTTGGGGGAGAGGGAGGCAGCCAGCCAGCCCAGCTATAAATACTCTATTGGAGCAGTTAATAACTTCAGGAATAAGCAAGTGCTGCAAACTAGAAATTTACTTTCTATGGCCCCTAAAGCTGAACCTGCAACAGCTCTGATCTTGTTAGTTTGTTCTTTCATCATTTTTAAGCCTAATACAAGGCCCTGAGGGACCACTTTGGGGTTAGATGGTACCAAGTACTGAGGTACCATAAAAAAGGACATTTTCAGGATGATGTGCTGGACTGGCTGGGAACAGAGTCAGAAGCATGGCTGGCTTAGACTGAACTTTCTCTGTCAATTACTGTAGTACAGGAAAATGTGTATCTATCTTTATGGTACAGTTACAACTGGTCAGGCTAAAAGCTTGTCTAGGAAAAAAGAAAATCTCTTTCCTAGTAGACACTAAGGGAAGCACTTTGTCTGGTAAGTATAATAAAACCTGACCATCATGCAGTGTTGTAAAGATGAAGAGTGCTATAAATGTATCACTACCTGTTCTGGGGTTTATATGAGAGATTTGTAGCCATCAAGATGAGCTGCCCAGAGTGAGTACAGTGGGAATTTGGGAAAAGGGTTTGAACTTGGAAAGGGATCAGACATACAGATCCAGGGGTAATCCTTCACATGAAGCACTTTTTTGAAATGGCAGGACAGTACAGTCTGAATACAGCCCCATTTGATCTACAGGATAATCCATTTCCAAGGTCAAAATAGATCTTGCCAGGAAACTTCAGCTGTAATCATGGAGAAGGAGTTGGGGAAACCCTTTGCTCTCCAGATCTGTGCAAAGAGAGAAGTTTTAACTTTCTTGAGTAGGCAGGAAAAATATTGAGAAGCCTACTAAAAACTAGTTGTCCAAGCAGTTTTTTTTGCAATGACTTTTTTTTGTGGGTTTTGCTGAAAAGAAACTTCATGCTGATCAGCTGATGTTTATTGTAATCTCCTTTTCCCTTGGGAAGCTTTGTCTGCCCCATTTAATTCTCTTTGCATTTTTTTTTTGTTGGGTTTTTGGGTTTTTTTGTTGTTTTTTTAAGTATGTGTTTGGATGGCCACCAGCATAACCTCAAGTGGATCTGTCAATAATGACAATCCTATAATGTGCTAACAAAGATGTGTCCTGTGCAGGCATGGGGACAGTACCTGTGTGTCACAGACCTGATGATGTTCCCTGCCAAAATCCCTGTCCCTTTCCTCAGCCCAGGGGGATCCTGGCTCTCTCCTGTTTTTTCCTGGAAAAAACCAATGTGATTATGCAATTTTCACTTGTCTCTTCAAAGGTTTAGAGCAAAAAGCTCAGCTTGTCTTATTCTTTATTGTATCTAGGTAATGATTAATCCTTAACAAGCATGATGAGAACAAGATAATCCTTAAAGTTAACTTAAAGAATCAGTAATAATTCTAGATGCCAAGATTTGTTTTTTGCTTTCAGATTTGGTTTAGTAAACTCCCTACCTTCAGCTCCTCTGCTAGAAAATGGCTGGAAGAACCTCTTTGAAGTGACAGACTTTTTTATGGATTTTTATCTGTTAATAGTATTTATAATCTACTGGAGACCAACTTTCTAAATCTGTTTGAAATATTTCCAAGCTGATTATCATGATGCACCATTATAATCCAGCACTAATTCACATTAGCCAAGGGTTGGATTTCAATTAATGGTCGCAATATTTAAGTTTATTGAGTTAAACCATTGGCATTGCCGTGGTGTTTATAAAATCAGTGTGCAACTGCACAGCTTTCTTCTACATTTGTAATTTTGGAACAGTTTGGTAAGTGATGTATGAAAATGAGGTTGTTTTAAATTTTTTTGCTTTTTTTTTTTTTTTTTTTTTGGTGTGGTTTTTTTTTTTCAATTTGTTTGTTTTGTTTGTTTTGTTTTTGGTTTTGTTTTTTTATTTTTTTTAAGTTTTGAAATCTGGGTTCTCTGAAAAAAAGAGCACATATCTCCCCAGTACCAAGGCTTCCTCTATTGCCTTTTTAAACCCTGAGAGAAGGAAAGAGCATGAAATCCCAGTCCCAGTGCTGCCTTGCATATTTCTGGCCAGACTTGCCCTGGTGGTAGGAAACCCAAGTGAGGGTAAAGTGACAATGTGTAGATCAGAAAGTGCATTTCCCAATGTGCCATCAGGCTGAGTTCAAAGCAGTTCCTTTTAACATTTCATCTTCATAATTACTTGAACAGGATTCACTCATTCTCCTGGCATTTCTGTGTGCATTGCACAAGTGCCCTGCAGTGCAAAACACAAATAAACATCAAAGCAGGGAAAATAATTTTGCTCCCTCATTTTTTGGATGTGTCCTTTTTATTTTTTTTTAATGTATCTAATTCCTGCAGTAGCCTGTGGCTCATATTAAAGTGCATTTGAAATAAAGTGACAGGGGTTTATCTTCCTGGACAAAAAGGAAACTTCAGGAACTGATCACATCCCTTTAGAAGTCTGAAAAAATATAAAGAATGGAGAACAAGCCTTAGCTAAAAATGATGATATTCCTAGTTTTATTATTTTTTTTTTTCAGCTCTGTGTTGTGGGGCAGGACATTATCAGTTTCCCTAAGAGCAGATGGATGAGGGGGAGACTGGAAGAACCTGTGGCTCTTCTGTAATTCTTGTTCTCTTTGTCTCTCTCTTTTTGCTGTCTCACACACTTGTATTTTGGGTACTATCTCTGGGTCCCACTTGTAGGTGCCACAGGACCTGGGCAATACTTATTATTTCAGTGTGTTCATGGCTTGGGGACTGACAGAGCAATAAGAGGAAATGTTTCACTTGAAGCATGTGGTTGTAAGCACATGGAAATGGCTTCCCATAGACTCACATTTATGTGGTGCTTTTAAAAGAAATAATAAAGGAAAACTGGTGTTGAGATGCACAGGGATGCACAGGGATGCTTATCCTGCTTTTACACACTGCAGGAGAAATTGAGAGGGTGAAGTGCATTGGGGTGTCCAAACCAGCCATCAGGGAATTGCTGAGGAAAAAGGACTTCCTGGAAACTGAGGGAGAAAACAGTGGAGCTGCCTGTCCTATGTAGCCCTGTGAAGGTGGCCATCAGCTGCTGAGATCATTTCTCACCTTTGGGGACGTTTGATCTGTGCTTGCATTTCCTGGTAGCAGTTTCATTCCATGTGTTTGCCTTTTAGGTTTGTGAATACAGCAGAAAGCTTGAGTGTTCTCTGGGAAACCTGTGTCCCCATCCCTGTCCAGCAGTGCCCATGTCCCACCTCTTGCTGCTGCTTGTGTGTCCCTGCAACCTGGTTTGCAGCCTTTTTACTGCAGAGGAACGAGCCTGGCACTGACCCTGAGCTATGTCAGCACTGGAGCAGAGGTGGGACAGAGGTGGGACATGGCACCCTGTGGCTCTGAGCCCCCCCTGGGGTGCCCAAGCTGACTGCAGCAGGGTGCAACCCCTCCTGCTCCCTGGCAGCATCCCCTCTCTTCCCTGCTCAGGGCTGTGTGTTCGCTTGCTGTCGCTTCTGAACATCAGCAAAATGACACCTCGGGAGCACGCAGCTCTCTCACAAGGGCACCTTGAGAAGCTGAGCACCTTCAGGCACTCCCTGAGCCCTCATCCTTCTCCCAGTCCCATTTTCACTTGCTCTCTGCTGCCGTGCTTTGGGTCGTGTCCTCCCGTGGCGAGGAACAGAGCTGGCTCGGGGCTCTGCAGCTCTGCCTGCTCACACTTCTCACCCCTTCCATCCATGCACAGTTCCTGGGGAGCAACAGCTTTGAGATTCTCTGGCTAGGGAAGCACAGAGCTATCCAACTCGAGGTGTTTCATTACTTGAGTTGCACTGGGGAAACCTGATGCTTAATGGCTTTTGTGTCACTTGAGCTAAGGCTCTTCTCCTGGGCCTTGTGACATGACCTATAGAAATGGTGTTGAATTTGCAGCCTTCTTAAAATCTTTCCCTGTCCCGCGGGGACTTGCTCTCTCCCACTGCTCAACAGTTTGCAGGAGGCAGTGAGGAGAATGGAGCCATTCTGGCAATGTGAGTGACTGAGTTACTGCTCTGTCCTCCCCCTTCCCTCCCTCCTCTCTACACGACACAGGAGAAAATTATGTGGCTGCTTTCCACAAGCAACTACAAGTCAGTGAAATGTAACAGCTCCAGTAAAGAATAGCTTGTGATACTCTGCTTTTCAGCCTATTTTCTTGTTAACTTACTGATTTTTAAAAAATTATTATTTTTTTTATTTTTTTTTAGCCTCTGTTACTTGAGATGGAATCTCAGTTATTAGGATTTGGCTGCTTGGATTTCCACATCAGGCTTGTTTGTTGTTGTGTAAATCATGTGCAAATATATTTGATCTGAATTTAAAGAACAAAAAGTTTACAACAAATATGGACAGCATAATATACACCGTATTGTCAGCCTGAAATCAGCATATCTTTTCACTTAAAATCAATCAAATCAGCCCGCCGTGGTGCCATCACTTTTCCACACTGTTTAATTTTAATTTTATACTACTGTAAGCTTGCTTTTAGTTGAGGTTCTTTTCCAAGCACACTCCAGAAACAATGATTTCTGTGAAACCAGAAAACAGAGTAGATTTATTAATCTTGATGCAATGCAGAGAGCAGGTGGGATTCAGTTAGGAAAACTGTGAAAAGTGCAAACAAAGCTTTAGATAAAATAAGAGAGTTATCTTGGTAATATTGTATGTTCCTCACAGCTTTGTATGCTATTTATATCAATATATTTGGCAATGTAGATTAAATAGATTCTCCTTGCAATATTCACATTTGGAGCTGGAAAAACCAGAATGTCCTTGTGCAGCTGCACGTTGAGTGCTGAGATTGCATTTGCATAGGGGTTTCTTGAATTTCTCAGGGAAAAAAAAAAGCCATTTTGTATTCAAATTGGCTTTGTGTATTTCAAAGATCTCATTTCTTTCTGACTTTGCAGTTAGAGACTTTCAACTCCCATTGGGTTGCTTCCATAGTGGTTTTAAGACCACATCTTGTTCTTCCCTCAGCTCACTGGCTGGGTGCACTTTTATCTGGGCAGTGGACACAGAAAGGTGGCTTGCTCTGATTTGAGATAATGTGGTTCTGAGTGGCTCTGGACCCTCTGGACCCAGTTTTCCTGTGACATTTTCCTCTTGCTACAGCCATGGTTTCTCTGTTAATTCTGGCAGGGAAGGATGGGGCTGGAGGTATGGGCAGGAGTTGTCAATTAGTGGAACATCCTACAGACTGTTACCTTGGGCTCACAGCATGTGGAGGGAGCAATAGGGATGGTATGGACCCAACCACAGTATTTTTTCACTTCTGAGTTAATTTTAGCCTGGAAATGTCCAAAGAGAGTTGCAGGGGGGTTGTGTGTGGGTGGGGGGCAATACTGCCCCACACTGCTCTTTTATGCTGACCTGGGGAGGTTTTAATATCCAGACCCCACCTACCTTAAGCAGGGGTTTGGGGAGCTGACAAAGAGCAAAGATTAAATATTTCATACCTGCTTAGAAGAACCTTTGCCATCAAAAGCCAAATGGACTTGTGGCCCTAAGTCACTTAAAAGTGTAGGAAACTTCCACCCTGAGTCAGGTCTAGATTTTAAGGCTGAGAGTATGCAACAAGTCAAAGAAAAATTAAAAACCTAGGGGAGATCAAAACAGAGTCTCTGCCAGCACCTGCCAAACAGATCTATCTTCTCCCTATCTTATATATCTTACATAAAACTTCTACTCATTTTCTGCTCCAGTAATAATAAACTTTTTTTTACCCATGAGATTTCTCTCTGGTCTAGTTATCAGCTTCATGCTTCAGTGAGGTTTGAATCTGGTGCTGGGCTCCTCACCCTAAACAACTATCCTGTTGTCAGCCATCACTCAAACCTCTGATTTCTCCCTTGACTCAAAAATATTTCTCCCCCCCCCATTTTTTTTAGCGTGCTCTGCACTCTTCCTCTCGTATTCTGGCTCTCTTGAGCCTTAAGAATGTTCTGGGAAATAATAAGAGAATAGAGTTGATTTAGTGCTTAGTAAATATTGGAAGGAGATCTGTGCATGTGATTAGAATTTATTTGTTCTCTTATGTAGCAGAGGAGAGTTTGATGTGATGGCGAAGAACACGTGTGGCAGAAGTTGCTGAAGAAGGCTTTTCAATGTTGACAGACTTTGAATTTAAAATTAGCAGCTGCAAGTCATAGTTAAAGAATCTTTTATGGGGCAGAGAGGGATTTCTTACCTGTATAGCTATGCCTAGTGTCACTAGGCACAAATCCATAGTGTGTGGCTGCAGGGAAGAGGAATTGTGTCAGAACAATCCCAAGAGAAGCAATGGGGAGAAGTGTTTGGAAAAAGAAGAGATATTAAGCAATTTTAAGTTGCCCTCTTGTCTTCTTTAGTGAGTGGCTGCAGCCCCATAAAGCTGAGTTCTGGCTTGGACCAGAGGTCTCTGAAGCAGCTTCTGGTCTGGTGTGGATGTGGGAGAAGGATGCTGAGCTGCTTTGGTGTCCAAACTGCTGATGGTGTTAGGATGTTGGGAAGGAAAAACTTCATTAATCTGTGGTGAACAAAATGCAGAGGAACAGAGGAAAGAAAGGAAGTCAAGGGTGGTAGGAAAAAAAAAAGTATTTGGAGATGAGCTTCTGGTTTGAACCCATAGTCTGGTAAGAAAATTATTAAAAAATAAACTTGTTCCTAACCTGGTCAGAGTAAATCTTCAGATGGCTCAAGGAGAGAGTATAGAGTAAAGCTTGATTATATTGTCTGTGTATAAAGAATGAGAGAACATGTAGGAAAATAGAGCTGTATTGAAGCAAAAGTGTGTTGTAGAAGGAAGGGAGACACGTGGCTCCAGTTCAGCAAAGCCTGGCAGTGATGCTTGCATCTGTCTCACTGCTAAACACAGGGGGCTTTGTAATGAGACAGCAGGAAAGGAGGTGGAGAGTCAGAACCTCAAACCAGCTGGAAACAGGAATGGGGTAGATCAATGGGACTGGGGATGCCCAAAGGACATGGCCACCACTTGCTGGCAGCAATAGGGATCAAAGCAGCTGTGGTTTTTGTGACAGATCCAGCATCTTCCAGGGGTTGCTCCAGGGTGAGCACTTTGTGATTCCCCAAGGGACATGACAGCAAATAACATATCTCTGTCCTGCAAGTTAAAATATTGAAAACATCCCTAATTTTTCTATCAAATTAAATGCTGCAGAAGCACTTAAAAATGTGGTGTTGGTTCTTGGTTTTGGTGGCAACAGAATCTGAGAAACTAATGAAACACATTTGAAGGGAGATACTGTTAGCAAAGTACAGTGGGGTTTGTTGAGATTTATCTATGGAAGGGAAAAACCAGAAAAGAGAGAGAAGAGTGAGAGAAATGAAGTGTCAGACCTAAAGAGTCATTCTGGAAGCAGCTGCAAAAAGTCAATAGAAGGCAATTGACTTTAGATAAATTGTTAAAAAACTGTTAGTACTTGAGTTTCAGGTAAAGGCCTCATGAGAATGGGAACCTGTGCATTTCCCTGATAAAAGTCTGTTAAAATTATTAGTAATGCATTGATATAAAGTTTATAGAACAGCTTTGAAAATAAACAATGAAAGGCAAAGGACAAAAAGCAGCTTTGCCAGGGGCAGGAGTGCTACTTTTCTGTAGCAAAATGACCTCTAATAGGGAGGAAGGAATGGAAAGAAAGTCAATCCAATACACTGTTCTTGATTTCTACTTCTTTATGATCACAAAATGCTATGATATAGAATGCAGAGGAAGTTTGATAGAAATGTATAATTTTGACAAGAGAGCAACCCCTGTGGAAACTGAGCTATACAAAAGACTACTCAGGTGACAGTGGTATTTGCATCTCCAGAAACTCATTTTGTGGTCTTTGCTTCTAATAGTGGCTGTTTATTCCCAGGAATTGTCCATTTGCTCTTTTCCTGGGCTATGAAAAGAGTGAGAGGGGAAAACAGAGTTTTACAATATTTTTGGTGCCAAAATATACACAGAAATCCTGAAAAATGGATGGCCCAGATTTGTGAATCTGTGACTGGGGACCACATGCTGGTTCCTGGGATTCCCATTCATTTGGTTCAAATTCCTTGAGTGGGATGTGGGACTTGTTCTGCATCCCTTTGAAGTAGATCTGCACACAGAGTAAAATACAAGCCTTGAAGGAGTCTGTCTTGATGTGATTTATTTAACTCATGAAAAATTTAAGACGATTAAGTTATATTGGAACCAGACATCAAATGGCTGTGTGAAAAATTAAGATATATTAGTGGGATTTAAGTGATTATTTCCTACCTGAATTTGCATCATGATTAGCAGTCTCTGCAGTGTCTGCTGCCATATCCATGAAGAAGAAAGCAGCAGATGGGGTGTCCAAAGGCTTTAGGGGAACACCAAGACACCCCAGCCCCCCCTGCAGAGGTGGGCAGTGGTTATGGAGTTGTCTTGTCTGGGTTTTGATTGTATCAAACTTAATAGAGTGGCAGGGAAAATTTAAAAGGGAGGAGAAGAGATGTGAGGCTTGAAGGGTTTTGTTGTAGTCTGAGGGACAAAAGATGAGGCAAATTGCAAATTTCAAGTGTGTTCTCCAAAATACTGTGAGATGATAATAACTGGAGAACAGGAGAAACAATTCCAGTAATCAGCAAGAGAAGAAGTATGAAGAAAACATTAAGGCTTCTGTTTCCCTTTGTAATAAAAATCAGGGAAGAAAATCAAGCTAGTTAATAAACCCTGTATTTAAGATTATTTTCTAAACTTAGTTTTCAGTTATTTTAAAAACTGTTTTTCTAGGTAGTTTCACGTCCATCTCCCAAAGGGCAATAATCTTGAATAAAAATAATTTGAAGCAGCATTAATTGCACTCTATAATTCTTCAAGAAATATTTTCCTGTGCAATTTTTCATTTTTTTCAGACATTTTTATTTTTCACATATTTCCATTCTCAATTCCAATCTGTAAAACCAATTTTGTGATCTTCTTAGTTTTTTATTATCTTTATAATCAGTTTATTAGTTTTACCTCTCCCCTTGTGCTATGTTGGACCCAGTGGCTGAAATTGGAGGTTTCTGTGCATGGTAAAATGGTGGCTCAGTGGTGTGGTCCCAGTTAAATCATGGCTGGATGATGCTCTGGTTCCTGTCCCCAGGCTTTTCCCCCCTGTCCCCATGCTCACACAGTGTAGCATCTAGGCCAGGTTTTGAAGAACTTCTTGAAAATGTCATTTAAGCTTCAACCACACAAATTACCAATTCAAAGGTTCTGGCTAGAAAAGAGCTGTCCAAGGAAAAACTCCATCATGTTGGAAATCTAGCCTGACTAAGTGGCTTAAGAGGGCAAAATTTAATTAAGTGCCTGGAGCCAGCCCGAACAGTCGGGAATAAATCTAAATTAAATATGATTACAAAGTGATCTAATAGAATGAGATAAGTTATACATAAATTAGACATAGCTTGCACGACAGAAACAAATCAACAGAAAGTCCTTGGGTGTACATCAGTCGTAGCAGATTTTTATGACACAAATCAAAGCAGGATGAGAATTCCTGACTGTTTGGCAGAAAGGAGCCTATAAACATGATTGACAAATCTGCCAACAAAAGTTGAGTCTCTGCAGGGTGGAGATGGATCGTGCAACATTTCCTGTGTAACTGAGAGGTTATAAATTGCTAGAAAAAAGGCTGGGTTGCTGCTCTGGTACTTTTAATGGTAGAAATGGTGGTAGATTTAAATAGAGAACACTCGGTACAGAAGTAAGATGTCATTCCCAAAGCACACTTAATGGTTTTATGTTACTTTCTGCCAGGAAAACATGGCTTGTGACTGCAAAGATAAGCTGGAGAAATTGTTTACTCGATTGGGATACTCTGTGATTAAGCCAGGTCACAATTAACAGAGTAACCCATGGATTTGATCACCGATAAAAACATTTTACAGCATGTTTTTTGTGTTAAGAAAAGCAAACTGTAATTAACTTGTAGCCATTGCTTGGGCAGAGCCAAGAAATAAATTGAGGTTGGCTGCTTAGCAAATTGTATCAGCAGCAAGAGAAACCAAAGCAAACCAAACACCACCTCTTGGATGACAAACATTTGTGTTATTGCAGCTGGCAAGAGCCAGCTCTTCCCCAGTGGAAAGAGCTTCAAAGAGAGTTCCAAGGCTTCCATTATGAGAGAAATAACCTCAGAAACCGGGAGTTTGTACAAATACAACAATTTTTCTTGTTCAGCCTATTGCCCATTGAATATTTGTGCCTTATTATTTCTTTTAGCACAGTGACACGTGGTAGGTTTGGGGTAGAGAAGCTTGTAAAGAGCAGACCTAAGAGGAGAAGGGTCAATGAAATCAAATGTTTGAAATGTCACCATCTCAATAGTTGTTTAATTTTATTTATTTATTTATTTATTTATTTAAATTTTTTTGCAGGGAAACTTGAGTAGAGGGAATGGCAGGAGTGTCAGGAGGCAGCTTGAAGAAATGCAGGTTGTGGGATGATGAGATAAGACTGTCTGATTCTGGGTGGTAAAATAGCAGATTTTGGTGTTATTTGCCCACTTACTCCTGAACAGATGTCAGGATCAAAAAATACCCAGCATCTCTACTAAAATCCTCTTGGGAAGTTTTGAAGGCAGCCCAGAGATGGAGTAGCCTGGAGCTCTGTGGGCTTCAAAATGGTCCCTTTGGTGTCAGGGAGGGGATGTTGGGGAATGCAGATGTTCTCTTTGGTGATACCACATGTGCTGTGTGATGGAAGAGAGGATCTTATTCTCTTTTTGCAAAGGGAAAGTAAAAGTCTCTCTGAGATAAAGATGGCATCTGTTTCAAAGCTAGAAGAAAACCTCCCCTTTTTTTGGTCTGGAAGTGTCCCGTTGCTTGTGGGAATCCACACCAGGGTCCATGGGATAGTGTAGAGCTGCTTGTCACTTCTTACTGCTCCTGATGTCCATCTGTGGGTGGTTTTCTCAGTCTGAACTGTACAGCACAGATATTCAGCAATTCACTGCACTGGACTGGACTGGTGATGGGGAGAACTGGACCCCATCTTTATCTCTGAATGTCATGAGAGAGGTCAGGATTCCCATCAAATCATGGCTGCATTTCATTACTAGGTTGTACAGCCCATTGCAGATCAGCAGAGTAAGACTGTCAAGTCCTCCCAAGCTGTTTCTCTCTTTTGGGCAAAAGCATGATGTTGCCTTTTATTTTCTAGCCCTTATCTTGCTTTTTTTAGTACAATGTGAACTGATGCCAGGGTGGAAAAATGTGACAGTTCCCTGAATCATCACTTAGAGGCTTAAGAATGAATAGGGCTTCTGTGGGAAATTTATTAGGCTCAGAAATGGAATTACAATGTTGGTGGATAAAATATAGAGGAATATAACCTTGTGCAGAGAAAATGAAGTAATCTTCTTCCCAGTCTTCTGCCTAGTTTTGTAAGTTGTTTCCATACCATCCTGAATACCCATTTCCCAGCCATCCTTTTAATTATTATTACTCTTATTTAAGGCTTTTCTCTATTTTGCTCTGCTCCTGCCT
Organism: Heliangelus exortis; assembly: GCF_036169615.1. NCBI lineage: Eukaryota > Metazoa > Chordata > Aves > Apodiformes > Trochilidae > Heliangelus > Heliangelus exortis. The sequence continues at coordinate 3,701,950 of NC_092436.1, read as the reverse complement.
CTCTGTGTCCTCAGCAACTAACTGGGTGTCCTTGTAGCAATATCACAGGAGTAACATCCATAGCTGTCTTTGGTGGAGGCAGGAATGAGATGAGCACTCTTAAACGAGAGTGACAACTTGGTGTCCTCTGCAGAAAGAGTAGAAGGCAGATGGACAGTCAGCAGTTGCTGTATTTTTATTTTTTTTTCCCCCCCTGGCTAGGATCCCCTTTGATCTGCTCCTTGATCTGAGCAGGGAAAATGCCTTTTAGAAAAAGGCTTCACAAATCACATCCTTGTAACATTAAGTAGCCTCAGGGCCTGAATTTGTCCAGTAGGTGTGACTTGGTTTGTACTTTCCTCTTATTCTTGTTTTATGCTTCAGGCTCAGAGCTGAGTAGGCAAAGCTGCTTTGCTTGGGGGTAAAGCTCGAGCCATGTGGCAGAGCAGGATGGGGAGATGTTCTGCAGGAGATACTCATCTGTGTTTCAGAGACACAACTGCTTCTTCATATACAGCCCTCTTCTGCCTCAGCTGCAAACCAGGGAGCTGAGCAAATGCTTTCCAATAGCTTGTTTAGTTGACAAATGCAGAATGTTTTTTTCTCCCTAAGTCAGCAATGATTTAAGTTTATGCTGTGGTTGGCTGGTTGGTGGGTAAAGTTTGGACATGGAGCTGTGGTTTGGTGCTTACAGGCTGAGGCCCAGCTTCTGCTGCTGAGTCTGTTCCTCTGGTTTTCCTGCCCTGAGGCTGCTGCTTTAGGAGTGCCTTTACAGGAATATTTGATTAAATCTCAGTTACATGAGCACCTGAGGACAGAAAGGACAGACTGTCAAAAATGCAGCCAATATGAACTCATTCAAAAAAACATTTGCTGAGCCACCCCGGGGACATTTTTATTGCTTCCATATTGGAACCCCTTCCCTGAGACAGCCTGATTTGTTAAAGATACCCAGACATGAACGATGCAGTCAGATTTACAGCTGACTTTGCTGCCCTCCTTCATCTGGGGATTTGTCCTTCTATATAAATGTAGGGGAGAACAGTTCCTAGTTGAAATGCAGTAAAACACATTCCTAGATTTGATGTAAAATTAATTTACTTGCAGGCATTACTCATTCTCACAATTTCTTGTAAACAATGTCATTGGTGAGGTTATCTATCTTTAATGCAAACCCAGAATAAAGCCAGGGTAATTGTTTCTTGTTGGCAACCTAATTTTGGAGCTCAGCTCCATCTATTTGTTTGTTTGTCTCGTGGATCTAATAATTACTTTGATATCCTTACCTGAGTTTGTAATTGGTCTGCAGTTTGATTAAAGAGAGCAGGATATCAAGATAAAGCAATTAGCCTTTTCTCTTCATCACAGGACATCTTTTCCTGCACAAGAAGGAGGTCTTTGTCACTTGCTACACTCTGGCATCTCTAACTGCTGCTCTCATTGCATCTTGGGTTGCTGCTGAGTTGTCAACCCATGAACTCTCTTGTCTTGGGTTCAGGAGTTCGAGGACTTGGCAATGTTAAGTTTACTGTTGGACTCTGTGAACTTGAAGATCTTTTCCCACCTAAATGGCTTTAAGTCTTAATGGCCTCAAGCTCCAGCAGGAGAGGTTCAGATTAGATATTAGGAAAAATTTATTTACTGGAAGAGTGGTCAAGCATTGGCACAGGCTGCTCTGGGAAGTGCTGGAGTCACCATCCTTGGAGGTGTTAAAGAAAAAAATACATGTGGATGTGTCACTTCAGGACGTGGTGGTGTTGGGTTGATGATTGGATTTTATGATCTTAGAGGTCTTTTTCAACCTCAGTGTTTCTATGGTTCCATTCTATTATTCTAAATATTTCTATGATTCTATGAAGCTGCTGCACATGTTGTCAGGAGATGCTACAGCTGCCACCTCCTGTAAACAACACTGAGCTCTGATAGTGCCCTGACCCTTTACAAGCCAAAGGGGACAGGCAGAGCCTCCTGTGCTGGTGCTGGAGGGGAGGATGCTCAGTTCTTGCCATTGCCCATCTCCCATGGGCAGCAGTGGGCACCCTGCCCACATGGGATGGGGCTGTGCTGGCCAAGGCTTGGCAGGAGCTCTGGGTTTGGTCTCAATTTCCATTTTTATTACTGCTGCACTCAGGGGAAAAAAAAAAAAAAAAGTTAGTTCTATCTGTGTTCACATTCACATCTCCATTGTTAGCCATGACCTAACGTGTCACAGTTTGCTGGTGCAGCAACCAAGTGAAATTGTGTTTCTTAATAAGGAAACACAGCTAAGAGGAGTTTGGAAGGTGCTCTGCAAAGAAAAGTAATAGCTGCTTGTTCACCTCTCAAAGTAGAAAGTAAGTTTGGTTGCTTCAAGCCCAATTTTTGCCATTTCTGTGCCATATTAATGTTTTAGTATTAAATCACAATTCATGAAAAAGGCTGCTTGTTTTTATAGCATTAAATGGATTTTGTATACTGCACTGAACTGACAAAAATGGCACTGAAGGCAATGATTGCACAGACTGCAGGCCTTCAGACTGCATTTGAAAAGGATTTAAATACATTTGAAAGATGGCTTTCAAGTGTTTGTATATTTTCTTACTCCTTCCTGCACCGCTCTCCCAGTCCTCCCCCAAAAATCATGAATATAATTTTAAAGATGTTGGGAAAGTCTTGGCGTAAGTATATGTAAATTTTAAGCCTGGTTAAAGGGGTATTGTTAAATATTTTTCTTTAAATAATTTCCAACATCTTTTGTTTACTTCTCTTGCTTGCACAATTTGAAGAAGTGCAAAAATGTAATCCTCCTTGACCTGTGAAAACCTTTTTCCATTTATCAGACATTGTTGATTTTCATATTTCTGCTAGAGCTTGAAATGAACAAAATGTGCTGATAGTTGGAATACAAATGATCATAGCAGCAGCCTTTTCACATGCAGATCACTTGGTGTAAACATCTGGGTAGCTGATTCCAGCCATTACCTGACGTCTGCACTTACACAATGGAAGGAAACTGGCTTTATTCAATTAACTGGTTTTATTTTACTGGTTAGAGAGTAAAAAAGTATTCAGAATGAAATACTGGGGTGAAAACCAACACTGAGTGAAAATCCACCTCCCCTCTGCCTAGAGAGCCAAAGCTCACCCTGGGATGCTGGGACCCTGGTTGGCAGCAGCTTGGTGCTGAATCTCCTGAGGCTGCTGGACACTGGGTTCTGCTGGGCCTGTCACTTCAGGGCATTCTGGCTTCATGCAGATCCAAAAAAAAACACCTTTTACCTTTCCATTTGTCCCTGCCTCCTTGCTCTCTGCAGCACGAGGAACTCTACCCTGGTCAGGCAAGATAAATTCTCTTGGTTTCTAAGGCAACCATCACCATTGCATCCATTCAGACACATCTGAGGAGGCAGAAAGGAATTAAACCCACATCTAAACTCATTTGGTAGAAAATCATGCCATGCATGGTCATGGCACCTGCATGCAGCAGGACCATCATCCCAGACCACTACCCATGTTACCAATGGTCTCCTGAAGGTGTCCAGGGACAGAAGGGAAGGTAAATATATGGAAAATAAGCATTCTCAGTTTTTGTGTTTTATTTTCTATGTCAAAACTTAAATGACTCAGCTGCTTGATTAAAAATCAGCTTTAAAAGAGCATCAGCTTTAAAGCAATCTGTGCCCAAAATAAGTGAGCTAAGGTGGCCTTCAGTCCTGTTATTTTGCTTTACCCCTTTAGGAGCAAAGTACTTGATAGGTTGAAAAAAAATATAAGGTAAGGTTGTGAGTGCTGAGTTGCTTTCTTAGGCAAGCAGTGAGTTTCTCAGATGGCTCCAAAGAATGAATTTTTTGGCTGCTGTCTAATGGCCACCTCCCTAAGTCACCAGGCAGCTTTGGCAGGGAAGGTGGCCAAGGGACAGGTCCATGACAGATTGACTGGACTGTGCTGCTGGGGATGGTCCCTGGGCTGAACCCCTGGATTGGTTGTACTGTTGGACCTTGAATAAAGGTCAAAGAAAAAGTTTTGTACCTGAAGGCAACTGGGAACTGAACTCTGGCAAAGCTCTCTTTCACTGAGAGAGTGTCACCTTTTGTTTTGGTTTGGTTTAGTCTTTTTGGTGTGTGTTTTGTTTCTTGTGTTTGTTTTTGGGTTTTTGGGTTTTTTTAAGGGGACACAGTGTTTTTTTTAAAAGCAATCTCTCTGCTGATTTTAGTAGTTAAATGGTTTTGTGAGTGATAGAAAGGAGAGTATGATTTCAATGCTCCCTTTTGCACCACCCACCAGTTCTGTGTCTATAAGATTTCATTAACTTTAATGGGAGCATAATAAAAAAAAAAACCCTAAGTGCCCTAAGTGTAATAATGCAGTAATGATAGAAAGAGAGTAACTCAAAGCAATTTGGAGCACTCCTGTTAATGCATGTCTGTGTGAGCTTGTCTTCAAGTAAGTCAGAAAGCAAAGTTTCAGGGTTCATTTGGTTCATTTTCAGAGCTCACAGACTGGGGCACAGGACTGCGTGTGCAACACAGGCTGCAGGAGGAGGATTTTGGCTTTCCCTTGCTGGGCTTGTGTAAACTGAAATAATGGATACGTAGTTCAAAAGCAGGTATCTGGCTGAGAAGATCAAATGACTGTGATTAAGCTCTTGCAGAAAATGCTAAGATAAATAGCACAGCTGTGTGTCTTGAAAAAGACAGGAGAGGCAGCAGAAATGCACACGGTGGTTTAAATTAGGAGCTCTAGAGCCTGTCCACCCCCAAACTTCAAACAAGTGATGATGCTGCTGAGTTGTAACTTCAACCTAGCAGGGCACAAATGCTGACTTCTTCTTTTTCAAGGCATGGTTTATTCAGCAGTCCAAGGTGCCGATGGAGTTGTTGCACACTCTCCAATGCTCCTTGAAGATAAGGCTTTGTCATTACTGAAATTTAACACTTAATAAAGCCCTGTCTTGAAATTATCTGGCCCTGTCACAAATCCACGACAGCCATCCTTTTACTGTGACCATTCTGTAAAGAAGATGATGATTTGTAATTTTTTTTTTTTTTGCAACAGAATTACTCAGTCACTGTGAGTGGGGAGTACAATTTTGCAAGGCTGATTTAACTTGTTTTCTTGTTTCAAGGACAGATATAATCCTATATTTACAAAGTAATTACATGGTCCTTCATGTATAGTACTTAGTCTGTTTGTGGAAGCTATTCATCATATAATTAAAGGAGTGATTACCCTTTACAACTTCTTGTACCAGGTAAAGAGTGTTCCACATTTGTGCAGTACCAAAACCAGCTTTACACGACGTGCAGATGCTGGTTAAAGTGACCAACAGAATTACTTTTTAATTGTGTATTCTTTCCAGCACTTGTCTTTTAAATTAATTCAGGTGCACGAACTAGACTTTGGGTTTTTTCACATTAACTGGTGTGCTGAGGATGGTTATATCTGAAAGCAAGGATTACAAAATAATAACTTCGTAACCTCCTGAAGTGCCCACGTCACACGTGTCTGCCCTGTAAAGCCCAAAGCCTTTGCCAACTGTTTAGAGCATTCAAAACAGTGATAATGATTTTTCATTTATTTAGTAAGAGAGGGGAGAAAATGGAGGAGAGAAACTGAAGTGACCTTTTGTGGTAAGCAGAAATGTGCCAATATTGAAACACAATTATCTGAAGTGCCTGTGGGCACCAGCTTCCTGTTGATAACCTGTGGTGCTAATTACCTGCAAGAATTCAGGACAGATCTTTGTGACTTGAATTAATTGGGGCTTGGGAAAGACAGCACTTGCAGAGGCTGTTGGGAGAAAACAAGACAGAATAACAAGATGGGAAAGATGCTTGTGATGGTTGTGAGGCCTTTGGGTTCTGTCCGTGGTGTTTGTGTCACACGAGTGCCTCAGCCAGTCTGTGAGATACCAGGTTTTGTCACACTCCTTTAACCTTCCTGGTGATCAGATCTGTAATCTGGTTGCTTTTCCACCTCTTTGTCCCTCTGTAGTCTTGAAGACCTGTGGGACAGAAGCAAGGTGGCCAGTTAATCAAAACACAATGTACTGAAAAGGTCAAAATTGTAGAGCAGACTCAATATATTTTTCTAGAACGGGAGGCATTAATATTCTGTGTCTTCCTAGGCTTCAGTGTAATGTCAAGGACTGCAACATCTGAGCAGAAAATGGAAAAAAGCAATTGATTCCCTTGACAAAGATTTTAATTAGAATGAATAATGATACCAAAATAATCTGTGGGTTTTTGCATGCCTCACTTTGGAAGATATATGGAATTCTATTAAGAGGATATTTTGCTTTGGAAACTTTTTTTTTTTTTTTTAAATGATTTGCACAGTGCATAAAGTCAGCAACTTTTTTTTTTTTTTTTTTTTTTTTTTTTTTAATTTCAGCAGAGGTAGGACAGCATCACTTCTGGGGCATGAGGTGCCCATGGCAATTCTGTGCCTGAGCCTTCCTTGCTCATCCCTTTAGCTGAGCTAATCTGCACATATTCTGGTGGAGGAGTAAATTGGCATTACATTTTAAAAGAGATTAGGTGGGATCAGTTTTTTTCAAAGAGCTTGGTGCTTACCAGGGCATTTAAAAGCCAAGCAAACTTTTGTGAGAGCTTAAATCCTGCTGCCTTTGAGCATCTGGCCATGAAGAGCCCCAGAAGACACTGCATAATCCCAGGACATTTTGCAAAACTAATCTTTACTGCCATGGTAAAAAAGCAGCTCGGTTGCTCCCACATTGCCACTGAAGCTGTGCTTTAAGCTGCAGAAATGCTCTGCTGGCCAGGGCTCAGCCCCTGTGAGGGGAGCTCATCTATCCATCTATCCATCTATCCATCCATCCATCCATCCATCCATCCATCCATCCATCCATCCATCCATATGCAGTGACAGCAAAATGGGGGCACCTGAATTAGGTCCCTCCTTCTGCTTGGATAATGCAACCTGACCATGTCCTAAGTGATGTTCCCTAAATCACACAAGTAGTGAAGGCTGGGACAGGCCACGGGTGTGGTGACACTATTTCTCTGACCCACAGCTTGTCTAAAAAGGTGTTTTGGGTCCTTCTCCCCTTGCAGGGATGCAGCAGGGCAAGTGGTGCAGGCAGGTGACTGGCCTTTCCTTCTGCCCTGGTGATGGATGCTCCTCACAGACAGGTCAAAACATGTTCTTTCTTCTCCCTCTCTCCTTTTCAGGGTGTCTTTTTATTGATTAGTCCAGGCAGGTAAAGCTAAGCCTAAAATAATTACTTTCTCTTTGTTTCCTCAGGTCCCTGGGCCCAATATATTTGAATGACTTTCCTCCCCTTTAATGGATATCAAATGGCTCCTCATGATGTTCATCATTTCTCCTCGGTGACACGGGTGGCTGGTTACAGCTGGCTCAGACAATTGTGGGCAAAGAGGCCTTTTAAAGGTAATTAACATTCAAAAAGGTCACTTATCCCGTGCAGGTCTGCATGCTGATGTTGGCTGTGAGTAAGAGAGGTGAGTTAGCCTGTAGTATGAACACCCAGCTGGAAACCCTGAGCACTGCCAAATTCATTTGTAACAATCTCACACAGGTCTGGCTTTTGCTGCACAACCTATGAATATTGAGCTTTTAATTTCACAACCCCCCCCCTTATTTCTTCCAGCAGCAAGCTGCTCAGTTAATTCAAATCCCTGTAAAACATTTACAAAGAGCAGCTTCTCCCACTGCCTCCTGCCTGCCCACCAGAGCCCTCACCTCCTCGGTGTAATATTTGCTTTTCTGTGTCCCCTGGCAGCATCAGTGAATATTTAAATAGGGCTTTTGGAGCCCCAACACACAAATCTACTCCCTTGTCCATGGTTTTCCCCCCACTCCTTGCTGGATGCAGATTGCTCACTGCTGCCCTGCACATTTATCAGCCCTGACATGGCTCCTTCCAGCTCTGATTTATGGGGAACAGGTACCAAAAGAAATCTCTGGAAGGTCAGATGGGAAGAGCAGCTTGTTGGGAAGCAATAGCTAATGCAGTACTTCCACAGGCATTTTTTTTTAATTTTTTTTTTGTGTATACATACACACACCCATGCCCATGAATATATGGGCACGAGCACGAGATGAAGCATCAGCCCAGCAAGAAGTGGAGGATGGATGGGTGGGTGGGTTGGTGCTTCTCTGAACACTGGCTGTTGTGATTTGAGTATGTGTTGTTCTTGTCATCCAGTTTCTTTGCCAGAATATTTTGAAGGAATTGCAAGGCCTGAAGATGTTGATTAGAGGATAGTTTGATAGATATTGTCTTTCTATTCTGGCTGAATAAAATAGCTTGGTCTTTTTTATTGCGTTTTTAAATGAGATTGAGGCAGATACAGATTTAACCCAAAGTGCAGAGGTGAAAGAGTCCCAAGGCTGCCTGTATGGGCAGAGCAGCTTTCCCAATGACTGCTTATTCAACTCTATATCTGACTCAAATAAAAGTGCCCATTAGAAACAGCAACTGGAAGCACTTTCTGAATGCAAATCCTCCAACAAACTGAATGTAAATTGGGATTTTTGGTTCTTGAGAAAGCTGTGTCTGAAAACAAAAGTTTCAGGTGTGTGTGCTTTTGTTTGGGTTTTTTCTGGGTTTGTTTGTTTGTTTTTGGTGGGTTTTTTTCTGCTTTTTTTTTCTGCTTTTTTTTTTTTTCCTTTTTTTTTTTCCCCCTGTAGCTGCAAGGGCATTTCATTACCACTGAGCTGTGCTTTATTTTTTCAGCAATTTGTGTTTATCTGCCAGGTGTTTGTCTAAGCAGGCTGTCCTGGGGACAAGGAAAGCAAAGGGAAAATGTAATTCTTGGGATGGGTGATGAGTTCAGCATTTAAGTATCACCAAGTCTGCCATATCTTTTGATTTTCTTACTTTTCAACCTGTGCTTCACTTTACACAAAACTTTGCAGTTTTCATGATTCTGCATGGCATGCAAACAAAACTTGTGGAGGTGGGGGGGTACATAAGTCATGAGCTATTTGGTGATAATCAGGTGGCTATTATCAGGACAGTTAATATAGAAGTTTCCAAATTTAACATTTAATCTGCAGCCAAAGGCTCAGGGGAATTCAGTTTTGGGGCATCCAGCTGGTCCCAGCAATGGCATGAGGGGACAGTCATTTGAGAAACAGATGTGGAATTTGGTTAATTTCACAGGACAGAGCAAATCCCTGACAACATGAAGCCTTTATACATTCTGTCTTTATTTAAACTGCTGCTAGAGGTGATCATTCAAAGCTGCTCAAATTCCACGGGTGACTTTGAGAAAGTCCCTGCCAGCCCCAGCCTGGCTGCTGTCAGACAGTGAGTTACAGCAGGGTAAGTGTCAGTTTTCCAGTTTCTTTACTGCTGATGGTTATTGCTGTTTTCTGGAAATCTCCCTCCCACTCCTGGCTGATCAATGGACTCGGCATCACTTGGGAAGAAGTTGTGGGTCAGTAGTAAAACTGCAGCAATTAGCAAGTTTGCCTTTTGTGCCAAATATTGCAGCTTATTTGCCCACCTCCTCCCTAAATAATCTGGTTATTGAATTGTTACTTTTTTGACACTAACAGATGGTTCCTAGTGGCTGGCATCTGCAGAATTTGGGAGCAGATTGATGGAATTGATAATGACTGGTTTGTGCAACAGATGGCTTATAGGCAGATCTCTGTGTAAACTGAGAATGTTGCATTTAAGGAAAAGTTTCCAGTGAACCCACATATAACTATGATTGCAACATTATTTAAACCCTGAAAAATGGATCTAGGCTTAGCATAAGCACCATGTAGTGTCTAAGACAAAGGTTAAGGAAGATTGATTAGATAATTAGCAGCACTTTATTAGCTTTTCACCACATCTGCACCGTGTCCTTATATAAACATTCCCTTCCTAACGTTGCAGAGATGATGCTTCAATATTATGCAGATAGGAGAGAGTTTGGTTTCTTTTATGAAATACAGTTGCTTCAGATTTGCAAATCCCATCTAATGGGAAATATACAGGGAAATCAGAAGACAGCAAGAGCGAGGCCTGTGCTGCAGTGGGGATGGGAGCACATCTGCTGCAGAGGTGACTTTTCAAGCCTGCTCTCAGTCTGGGAATGGAGCAAGGTTCCACTTTGCAGGGCAGACAGGCCTGGAGTGGTGCAGTGGTGTTGGTCCTCTGCTGGGCAGCAAGGTTCTCCACAGCCTTTCAGATCAGCTATGATGTGTCCCCCTTTTCTTCTTTTTGGGCAGCCAGTGTAAGCACATCCTTGTGATGTGGGAGCATCATCCCTTTGACAAGGGATTTTGCAGCTTCCATGGCACGAGGAGAATCCAGGTTTGCAGCACCCTTGCATCTTGCAGGGGTGTTGGAGCAGATGGCTTTTCAAGTCCCCTCCAACCCAAATCATTCTCTGGTTCAGCCAGATGGCTGTCTCTGATTTTCTTCAGAGGCTGATGCTGAACCACTTTGATCTGTGATCAAAGCACTAATGGGCTGTGGTCCCTCCCTGGTTAAACACAGGGCCAGGAGCTGGTGACCTTTGAGTTAGCAGGGAGTATCTCTGGAGTAAAGGCTGAGAACTCTGCCATTGATAGAATAGTGGCTGCAGGTTCATCCATCACAGGCTCTCAGCCCATCAGAAACCCAAAGGACATTAAATAAGAGTTGTGTGGGGACTCAGCTTCACTTAGCACTCCTTTTTCCTACCTTGATATCAAGGACTCTTGACACCATGAAACAAATTATTCAAAACTTGTCTGGATGCCTTAATTTGTGCTGAAGCTCTCAGAGGTCAGCAGTGGCAGAGCTGGGAGGCAGGTCAGTGATGCATGGGGTGGGGACCCCTCATAAATCCACCTGCCTAAAGAAGTCCCATCAGGGTTGCCTTGGTTAGGTGGGGACAGGACACTCCAGAAGGACAGTAGTTCTATTATTGCTGATAATGACGTTGATTCCTACCCCAGAATTATTTTTTCTTGCAATGAGAGATGTGAGATACCATAGAAGCAACCACCACACGAGAAATTCACCTTTTTGGTGGTGCAGTTGGCATCATGGGGTGGGTTATTTTTTTGATTTTTGTTTCCTACAACTGTTTTTTAATCCAAGCACTCTTTCTGTAGGCAAAATTGAAATAATTTAACTAAAATAAGTGTAAAGCTAAATAAAACTGGAGCAAAATCCCCTAGGGAACAGCAGTTTCACTGAAATCAGTTTCTCTGGTTGAATTGGACAGATGATATAAATGAGCTGTGTTAATTTACCCAGGGAGTCCTGGGAATGAGCTTTGGTGGTGTCATATGATGTAGAAGTGCTCTCTTCTGAGCTCTCTTCCCTGCAGAGCTGTGTGCCTGTTCTGTATCTCCCAAGAGGCTTTTAAAAACATTGTTCCTTCTGATATTTCTTCCTTTCTAAATTAAAAAAAAAAAATATTTTAAGAAAAGCTGCAGAGGTACAGGTGGCAAGGGGATGGTCTTAGGATCTCACAGGAGTAACAGCTTCAACTCTACCTTTTCCTTCATGGTAATTTCTGTTTTTTCTAAAATATTCTCATCTCTGGTTCTGATAGGGCCACTGAGATTGAAGTGCAGGCTTCATTGGGTTTGAGTAAATCTGATGATTCGATACCAACTTGGCTGCACTTCTAGTGTCTCAAAAAGGGATTTGCTTTAGATCCATTAGGGCACTGGTAAAATTCACAAGCACCAAGATCTTATTTTAAAGATCTTTTTTCACTGGAACACAACAGGTTTTGCTTCCAGAAGCAGTTGCACCTTTCAGGGTTGTACCAAACAACCTAAACAAGCAGGTGGATAAATTACCCAGAGGTTTGTGTTGCACTCCCTATGATCCATTGGCCATGCAGCAAGTCAGGTTTTCTCTGGACATGAAATGATCTTTTCCCACTATCAGCTGTAGGATAATAAAGGAGATGCTTACAATAAGAGTGGGCTGAAGGTGACAGAAAACCAAGAGTGATTTACCCACTCTATCTACTTTTATTTATAACTTGTAACTTCTCTTCTGGGGGTAAAATGGGTGTTTTGACTTTCCATTTCTGGATTATGGAGTGGAGGGTGAAAACCAGGTTTTGACTTGATGATCCCATGACCTGAAACAACGTGACAAGAAGAGCAAAATGACAAATGACCCTTTAAAATATGTGCAGGTGTCAGTGAGAGTAAATTGGGCACAGAAATTGATTTCATGGTATTTGCCTCCTATGTCGAGGCAATGGCCTGAGCAACTGATCCAGATAGTCAGTAATTTGGGGCACCTACCTGTCTCTCCAGGCTTACAAAGTACCAGCTGTATTTTGTAGGCAATAGCCCTGCATCCTCCTTAGTACTTGGGAACTAACAGGCTGCTGCTGCCCACAACCAGCAGAATCAGTAAAAATGGGACAAAAAAGGGTATTTACCATTTGTAGTCAAGGGTGCCCATTTTAAAAGAAACTGAAGATCTGTGGGAGAAAAAAAAAAAAGCTTTTTATGTGTTTTCAGGTGGAAGTAGTAATTTTTAGGAAGTGTTACTCAGGGGTTCCAGCCTGGCTTCCAGGTGAGGGGCTGCATCACTCCAGCCCTGGGACAGCTTTTGGTGTCCTCGTGTCCTCTGGAGAGCACCCAGCTGGAGCCTGTCCTGGGTCAGGGTTTGTCCCTTGGGTCTGCTTGCCACCAAGCTGAAGGCAACATTTCATTCTCACTGTCACCCCTTGCTCTGAGTTTCATGGAAACATTTAGAAAATTAACATATTTAATCCATGTTTGGAAGTTTTGTGTTGATGGGCACAGCTCTGGAATATCATCTCCCAGTCTTTGATATCTGGTTTATCTCTCAGATCAGCAACTTCTAATATTTTATTTTCCAATACCAATATTCCAGTATTTTTCCTCTCAACCTAAGAAACTTAAATACTTGATTCTGAGATTCTGGAATACATGATCACTCACCCACCTCCTCTGCTTGCTTACCTGCCAGGTGATATTAAAGTAAAAAAGATATTATCACTTTTCTGTGTAGTTCCCTTCAAGCACAGAGGGTGTCTGCTGTGGTGTTATGGCAATCACAGTGGAGTAGCAGATTTAATGGTCAGGCTGGCTATGAAATGTAACATAACTCTCCTTGCAGGATTTGATTCTGTAGCCAATGTATCCAGTTGAGAGATTTTTCTCAAGTAGATAAAACAGGTCATACATTTTTAAAGTGTAAAGGTTGTTTTTGTTTGTTAAAATAATGTTTTCTGATTCCAGTCATTTAAGATTATTTTCACCATACAAACTGGATCCTAAAAAACCCTCCACCCTCCCATTACAACTTTCTCTTGTTTATTTATTTGTTTATTATTATAGCTGGTGGCAGACACTGACATAGTCCTTTCTGCCTGGCGTATAGAAGCTTTTTTCCTCCTGAAATACAATATATAGGGCAGAAAAAAAAAGTGATTTGGGGTCAAAACTTCTGGCTCTTGCCCTGCTGGGAGTTTTCCAGTTGTACTGATGCAGCCAAGAGCTGTTGGTGCTGGGGACCAGCAGTGTTTTCCCTTGGTCACATCCAGGGATGTGCTCAGGGAAGTGTTGAGTTCAGAGCACACAAAACATCTCGTTGACTCTATGGAGTAATAAAGGACATCACACTGTTGGCTCAAGAACAAAAGTTCACCTCTGCTTTGGAGAGGCACAAAAATACAATGAGGTGATGAGCAGCAGTTTCATCTCAATGTGTATGATATTATAATTTCAGTAGTTACTTTAGCTGTGGAAATGCAGTGAGAGAGTATGGGAACAGAGTGAGCAGCTATTTGACCTTCTGAAATGCAGATGTTTGTTGGGTGCTTGGTTTTTATTCTGGTTTTGGTTTTGTTTTAAAGAGCTTTGACCCAGACTTGGGTTTTGTGGATCCAGCCACGTCCCCAGCAGCAGCAGAGCCTCCCCAGCACACACCACAGCCACAGCTCCAAGAACCTGCAGGTACCTACAGCTCTGAGGGCTTGTTACCCAGGGTATTCAGGGCTCTTCTGACCCTGAGGATGTGGGTAGGACGCTTCAGGGCTCCTGCCTGGAGTCTGTTGAATAAGACTATCTCTAAAACCAAACAAAAATAACCCTTTTTGTCTGTGATAACTTCTTTAAGGGCAGAAGACAGGGTGGTGAAAGGTCTCCACTTCTCAACAGAAGAGTGGTTTGGAAGGCAACTTTCATCAGAATGAACCCAGGCTCACACTAACAGAAAATGACATTTATAGCTGAGCACAATCCCATTGGTGGTGCCTGGAGCAGCCCTGGTTTTGCTCCATCCCATTCCTGTGCAGCAGGTGTGCTTCAACCTGCTTCCACCTCATCACGGGGGAATTTTGGGGACCTGCTGAGATCAGTGCAATTAACTTTACACCCACATTCACAGTCCTGGCCATGCACAAGTGGAACTGATGGAGTTTTTCTTTTGCGTGCTTAAAGGAAGTATGAAACAAATTATTTTATGTCTAAAGTTTGTAGTAGAGCCGTGAGGGACTTCTAATGAGAGAGCTAATGTGCACTTTCCCAGTGATTAGGTAAACATAAATTTTTGTTATTTATAATAGCTTCCATCACATGGATTCAACTAATTACAGAAATGTCCCTTGTAGAAACCATTTACAATTTTAATTGCAATTATTTTTTGATAATTCACAAACATTTTTCCTACTATTCATCAGAAAGCAGAAAGCTAATCCATTCATTACCACACTGAATGGCTGATTTGAAACCAACCATGGATTACAAAGTCAGACTGAAGGTGAAAAACAAGACTTTGCTGTGCAGAAAATTGGGGGAAGAAATAGCTGTAAAAAAACCCAAACCAGTAACATGTTACTGAAAACCACAAATAATTTGCAGAATGAAAGAAGCAAAGCAGTGTTGTTACATTTGCAGCATGGACGTTCCCATGTCAAAAGAGTCCTTTTGTAATGAGAGTAATAGAAAGTCAGGGACATGCATTTTACCCAAAATACCCTCCCTAGCTTTCCTGCAGCTTAAGAACAAATTTCAGTGGGCACAGATCAGTCCCCAGGGATGTCCATGGGGGCTAAATGAATTTAAATTAAGAAAAGCTGTGCCTTGTATTTGAAAACCCTGGGTGCAGTGATGTGGAACCCTGTGCCCTTTGCTCTGTTTTGCTCTCTCTGTTCTCAGCCACCTGATGGGCAGGAGATGGCCCTGGCTCTTTCCCTGCCAGAACAAAAATGCTTTTCATTTAGCTTACAGTCTCAAGGAAAGCAGCAGTGGGGGGAGGGAGCCCTGAGGATGCTGGAGGAGGATGGAGCTTGTTGACATTCCATCTTGGAGACATACCCCAAATCCCATGGGAGTCTGGTGGAAATTGCAGGTATCTGTCAAGTGATAGCTTTGCCTTTAAAAATATTAGTTCTAACTCAGAGCATAAAAGATTCAAAGTCCCTCCTTAAGCATTGTGAGATAACAGTAAATCTCCTGTGATTTTGTTTCCAAAATTACAGGTCAGGTTCTATTGGTGTGCACCTCCTTCAGTTATCTGCTTCTAGTAGAGCTGATTTACAGCCCTGGCCAAGGAGCAAATATATTTCTTTTAACCTATATTCTTTTCATGACCCCAGCCTAGGAATTAAGCATCCCATCTGATCTTCCATTTGTAATTTTATTATACAAAGATCTAGGATGTTTAGAGATTTCCCTCTGAAAAGTGATGATGTTCTTCCTTAGAGTTACATAAAATCCTACAAAATTTGCTTCTGCCTCCCAGCTTTGTATAGCACACTCCAGACTTAGAGCCTTGTCAAATGAGTTTATCAAACCCAGAGTGAAAAACTTTGGCACAGAAGGGAAAGAAGCAGAAGATGACAAAGAGTGAAGTCTCAGCCAATTCTCTGGGAGCACCAAACTCGTGCAACAGCCTTCACCTTTCCTGGACATGAAAAGTGGTTCAATTTGCATCTCTTTTCTCACTCTCCCTGAATCCTTTATCCTTTCAAGCATCCCCACTGCTCTGGATGATTTATTTTATTTTTTTTTTTTAAATCAGTCTGGAGAGAAGTGCTGTATCTCCCTGCTACAGGTTCAGTGCTGCCCAATTAACTGGAGCTCCAGTGGAGCTGTTCCCTGATTTGCTCTCAGCAGGGAGCAGCCAGATGGGGTTCCTGAGGCCCCATTAACATAGATCCTCCCTTCTGGACAGAGTAAATCAGATCATGGGAGCAAAACACTCCAAGGCTCTAGGGGTTCAGTGATAGAAACCACAGAGGAAAATGGGTCTAGGGGCTGCAGCAGAGCAAACGCAGCTGAATTCCTGCTGAATATTGGGTCTTAAGAGTGAAAAGATTTCCTCTGGACCTGATTATTGCTGAGCTGGCACTTCTGTGTGTACTGGGCCATGTCCCAACAGATGACTTATTCCTTTTCTGAAGTGCCATGTCTCTGAAAGTGGACCTCTGACCCAAAGCAGTCTCAGAAAGAATTCCTGTCTTCTTCCTTTACCCTGCTCTGGCTTTGCAAAGCTTGGTGCTGCAGACCTATAAATTTAGGTCGAATATTGCAGAGTATTTCCTAGGGGATGCTGGAACCATGAGAGACTTTGTGCTAAAGAAACTTTGTGCTGCAGAGCCAAAGCACAGTCTGGCTTGTCCCTGGCAGCTAATGAGCATGGAGAGGAGGCAAAATGATGGATCAACAGAGCTGAAGTGTGTGCCAGGATGTTGTTTGCATTCAGCTGCCTTGCAGAGCTGTGGAAAGCAGTGGATATGTTAAAGATGGCTTTTAAAAGCATGGGTGGCTAAAAGTCTGCACTAGCCAAGCTCTGGACCTGGGATAGAAACCAGAGAGAGCAAGTACCAGCAAACATATTTGTTATTTTTCAGCTCTTTGGGTCACCTCCAGCCTGCCTCAGTAAATGAATAAATGCAGGTAACAAGTCCAGGAGCAAGCACATTGGATGACATCCTTGCAGGATGGGGGAGGGTTTGTTCATTTTGGCACCCATCTCTGAAGAGCTGATACTCCTGCCTTGCCAATCTAGGCACAGCAGTCTGTAAAGCTCCAGCAGCATCAGCCAGAGAGAAGGGGAAAAAAACCCCTCACTGCTGTTAATTATCAAAGGGACAGATGAGGCTGGAGCTGAGGGAGTGAACTTTTACCATCCTCACCTGAAAATGGAACCTCTTTGTGACCTCACTTTGCTGAAAAGGACCCATTTGCTTCCCACCTAGGCAGGCAGGACACTTTCATCCTCAGCATTAAAGATGATTTCTTGCAGAAATCACCATGTCTGGGGTCTTCCAGGGCTGGAAAGGGTCAGCATCCCTTTCAGCCCAGCAAATCACTGCTTCAGCAACCTCCAAAAGGACCCAGCAACGGTGGCTGGGAGGGGGGCAACACAGAAAGCATCCAAGAGTTTCTCTCACCCTCTTGGGAAAAGGGGAAACCACACTGGAAGCTGAACCAATGTGGACTTGAGGAGCAGGTCACCAAATGCTCTGGATGCACATGTCTCTGTAGGAAGAACAGCTTTAGAACTTTTTATTCTCTGTTCTAGAGTCTCTGTCATCTTAGAATTCTCTGCAAACATGAAAACAAATCATGCTGTCAAAAAATCACGCATTAGAAACAAATTGTACCCTCTAAATGCATCTTGGCAATGTAATTGATAAACTCTGAGAATGCAAAATAATTGAAAAAGTAGGGGGGGCACGCAGGATAAATGACTGAAATAGGAAAGTAATGAACACGTGTAAATAAGAGTCACAAAAATTAAATATAAATTACGGTGTGACAAACTGTAAATAATCAGAGCATTGTGGGCCTGAGATGTGATCCTTCTTCAGGGGAAAGTTGTGTTGGCAAAGCTACAAAAGCCTTAGAGATGAAAACAAGAAGAGATGAGGTTATCAGAGCTGTGAAATGGCAGGCAGGATGGATTAGCCTCTGGAGTCATTACTCAAAAACTTCACCGTGGTGTGGAAGTAAGACACGTTACCAGCCCCTTTCCTACCTCCAACCAGAGTACAAATGATCCTGGCAGGAGTGATGCCACCAGCCTTTCACACCTTGCTATAGATGGAATAAAAAAAGGAATGGCATTTATCTTCCATTTATCTCTAGCTATTTAGATGGAGGTTTTGATGGTTCTCTTCTCCTGGTTCACTCCACTTTCCCCTTCCCTCCTTGATGAATCCTGATATTCAGACAAGAATGGCCATTGTCCCATCTCTTTGTTTCCAGGTCCTTGAGCCTTTCCAGATCCTTGGGATTAAATTCTCAGGCATGGGGACAACACTGGAAAATTAAGAAAGAAGGGGAAAAAAGTACTGAAGAATCAGTTAGGAGAGAATTATTTCAACTGAGGATGAAAACTGGGTTTGAGAGCAGATGGGACAACAGCCCAGCTCTGAGCAGTTCACCAGACAGACTGAGGTTTATCTCTACCACCCCAGCCAGCTGAACCAAACCATGGTCTCCTGCTTGCCAAAATACATCCGTGGTTATTGCTTCTGTGTCACTGAAGAGGGGCCACCTCCCAGAACTGGCTGAGAGGGTGCAAGACAGGTGAGGAGTTCAGCAGATGTATTTAGTGGCACCCAGGAGCAGAGCTGTCACCAACAGCCACCAGAGCTCAGTCTAGAGGTCAGACTTTTTTTGCTTTTTTTTATTTTATTTTAACATCACTTATATCAAAAGCAATAGGAATTTTGATCTTCTCTAACAGCCCTTTGTAACCCAAAGTTACATTAGTCTGTGAAAGTCTCATTAGTCTGTGAAAACTTATATCTTGTTGCAGCCTCGGTTTCAATTAATTTTTCTTTTGAATGGTAGTTATTTAGGTCAGTTCCTGGCCAGTTGTGAGAAGTTTCTGCATTTTCTGCACTGAAGCAGAGCTGTGGCTGTGTGTTCATAGGGTACAGACCTGTGAATGTATTTGCATTAACTGGGTTTGTGGTGTTCAACACAGAAACAGCAGTGGCTCTCACAACCTGCAAATTGCTTCTGAGTGGATATGTTTTCAAAACATAAACCAACCTGCTTCTGGCCCTTTCCTCTAACAATATGCTCTGGGGTCAAGTTTCCTGTGTTTAAGGGCCAGGTTGCAAATGTATTTGCTGGAAATGGAAGCAGAGTCCTGCTCCAGCAATGATTTTTTTATTGAGTAACTACAGATGAGTGACGGCAGCTACTGCCTGGCTGAGACCCTGCATTTTAAGTTGGCTTTATAAAGTCTCTCTGCCCAGCCCTCTAGAATGGATCTGCCAGAATTTATAGAGATATGGGATGGAAATTGATACTCAAGACAAATAGCTGCTGGAAGCTGCATTTCTTTCAAACCTTGGTGAGAGTTCCTGGCCCAGCTGGGGTGGCTACACAGCCCCTGACCGCTCACACTGAACTTTTAATTCTCCTCTGCCTCATTACTGGGCTGATGAAGTGCTGGCAGAATCTAAATTTCCTTCTTCTCTTCCTCCCAGGGTGTTTGGTGTGTGTGTTTGTGGGTTGGTTTTTTTTTTTTTTGTTTGTTTGTTTTTTTGTTTTTTTTTTTTAAACCTTGTTTTCAGGGATTACTCTCAAGACACTGCACACAGGGGACAGGAGCAGCCCAGCTCAGAGCAGGATCTGTCTCTGCAGCTTCTGGATTGTGTTGGGCTGATCCTGAACTGCTCCAGTCAGTGGGAATTTTCCACTGCAGAAACCTTGGCTCCATCCTGAATGTGACAGATAGGACTGCTCTCTCCATGACCAGTGGGTCAGTCTCTCATTCACAGCTTACCCGTATCTATTTATTTCACAATGTAGTTATTTCTTTTTCCAAGTCACCATAAAACCTGCTCTTCCCTCCACCTCCTCCATCCCTGCCTCAAAGAGATGGTCTAGAGACAAAGATGGGAGTGCTTAGAAAGTCAAAAGCTTATTAATAGCACTCTGCTTCTTTTTAATCTATTCAAAAAGCTGTGCAGCATGCAAAGCTGTTGTGACATGATTTTTCTTTTTAATATCTCACCCCTTGCCTGTCAGTATTTAAGGAAAAATGAAACTAATAATCAGTGAAGACTGTAATGGGTTGTGCAGCTGGTAGAGAGCTCAGTAGAAAACTTTGTAAGGGAGAAAATCTCTGTGTGTCTGCACGTTTCACAGAACAAACCAAGACCAATATAGTCATCACCAAAATAATATCAGTAAGATGTGGAAAATATTTATAGATTGGAAGAGAAGGGGAAATTATGGAAAAATGTTGTTTCTTTGTAGGTGGTTGATCTTGTAACTTTGCCATGTGCACCCAGTACCCTGCTGAGGTATCAGCCTCTGTCCCAGTGCAGTGCTGCCTGGGCTGGCAGATTTTACTGAGGATGCAAAGCACAAAGTTTGGGTGAGGATGGACCCCACTGTGCTCCAGGTAACCCTCCCTGGCAACTAAAATCTCATTTGCAGATCACTCTTAAACTTTGTATTTGGTTTTCTTGCCTTGCAGCCCTCAGTGCCACAGAACCTGACATGGGGCACAGCTGGATCACTTCAACATGAAAGAGTCAGACACTTCAAAGTGGTGCTGGAAAGGAAAAGCCCATTTTTTTTTAGTGCCAGGTAAGGCAAGATACTGGAAGTAACGTGTGGTACCCACAGTAAAAATAAACTAATGAATACAGTCATTTTAATAGAAATTTACTTTGGCCCTGGATGACACCCAGCCAGTGGGATATGGACAGACAAGTAAGAAATGTGTCACCTGATGAGCTGGTAACTGCAGAACTGTTTGAAAAAAGGTTCCATGCTTTCACTTTTAGTAATTTAATATTGCACATACAGAGGAAAGGTGCTGAAATACCAAACTCTTTTATTAGCACTGTAATAATGTTGGCTGTTAAAATTGGTTAATGGTAATAATAAAGAGGAGGAGTTCTAATTTAGTAATAGAGACAGAAAACCAGGTATTTCTAAATGAGGAAGGCTTGTATCAATTATATTCAATATAATTTTGTCTTCATTTACACTGTAAATAATGGCCACTGTAGCATGTGACTGTGTTTATAGAACTGCCCTGCATAACTTTCAGAGAGACAGAAAACCATGACCATTTTCAAACAGAGGAGGAAATAAAAATGAAAGCTACCACTCCCCTGCCCATGTTAAATCAATTTAACATAATTTGAAAAGTTCTGATTTTGCTCCAGCTGTTACTTTCAGTTTAGCTTCATTTCTGCTTTTAAAATATAGCTTTCTAGTGACCTTAACTTCAGATTACAGCTGACATTGAGCAGAGGTATGAGGTACAAACCAAATGTGAAAGACCATCCGTTTCTATACGTGATTAAATGCTGACTCAAGGTATTGTGGTGTTTTTGATCCCCAAATTTTAATAAAACTCAGGGCAGACAATAAGGAGTCGCAGACAAATTAAAATTTATTGACAGACAAAAATGCAACTATTTCAGACTACAGTTAAGCATTTACAGTTAACCAAAGGTAGCGAAATGCTCACATTCCACTTAACTCCTTATGGAAAAAGCATTCAGAATTTACTGTGCAGCTCTAATTACTATGAGAGGCTACATCCATCTACAGCAGGGACATCAAACTGAAACACATAATATTTGGAGCTCTCCTTACAGATCTACGCATTGAACAGTAGCAGACATCGACAGCATTGAGAAAAGTATAAAAAGACCAAAACCCACCTAGTGTAGAAAGGGCTTTTTGATGTCTAGGAACTGTACAGAGCAGTCTATGTATTAAAAGAACTTGAATGGCATACAGAAGGGACTGCAAGAAAAGCCAACAAATGTAGGAAGAAAAGCTTGAGCAATCTGGTGATTTGTATCAAGTGGTGACCTTAGATCTATGTCATTTGCTGCTTGAGGGGAAAAGATGCTACAAAACTTCTAATATCAAAATATTCCCATGCCAGAAATGTACACTGAGACTAAAGGACTAGGCTGGAGAGGCAAAGAGAAGCATTCACTAACAAACAGTGTCATTTTAAATATAAACTTTACATTTTTTTCAATATAAACTGTAGAATAAATATTAAATAAACACTTCAAATGGTTTAAAATAATAGCACAGAATAGCTTAAAAAAAGACAAAGCAAAGGAAAAGGATTCTTTGTGAGCACAACAAAGGCCAATAGAGACCCCAAAAAATCCAACTGTGCTGAAATCTGAACTCAAGGAGATTTTGATTTAACCACAGCAGTTAAAAGGACACCTTGAAATATAAAGCAATGCCTAACAGTATTTTATAATCTCTAATATGAAAATAAAATGAGATTAAAAATTGGTTTGTGGCTCTAAAAGACAACTCTGTGTCTCTGTAAGAATGGGACAACTCTGTTTTTCACAATGAGAAAGTATTTGGCGATTCAATGACTCGATGCATATGGGATGTTCTGCTTTAAAAAGGACAAAAAAAAAAAAAAAAAAAAAAAAAAAAAAAAAAAAAAGAATTAAATTAAGCTGGACTCCACTCAAAGCCTTTACAAAGCATAAAGAATGGAAGGGGCTTGATTTGGAAGAGCACTGGTTCTTGGTAGAATCACTGTTTTCTTTTAAAGAAATTTTTCTTAATGCGTCTCGCCAACCTGGACACACAGACACATGTATGCACACACATGTATGTGTATAAACATATATATACACAGCCACACACATATACACATATGTATATATATCTCAACCACTGGAGGGTTCCGGTGGATCAGTAAAGGGTTTTACTTTGTAATATTTAGGAACTTGCTCCTAAAGCAATCATCTGAGCTGCCCTTCCCAGCACAAAGCGTGCCCTGGACCAGGCTGGGACACTTTGGGAGTGGACATTATGGTAATGAAACTTGTGTGCAGCTGACCCCACTGAGCTGGTCACTAAAATGGCATTTTCCCAGTGCTGGCCCTGATTCAGAACATTTGAACAACTGAAGAAGGACTTCTGGCTAGGGGTGTTTGCCCAGCTCCAATGGTAATTGATTTATAGTTTAAGATATAACCATGTGTGAGAACCAAGCTGCTGAGGGTGTTCCTAGTCTAACCATTATGATTTTATTTCTCAGGAAATCAACCTATTAAGAGCAACAGACATGCTGGTTGCAGCTGGTCCTCTTGCACTCAGCATCCTTTTTTCTATGAGAGGTGAGCAGTAAATGTGGGGGGGATATGTATGTTGTGCAGCTCCTGGACAGTGATTTTAAAGTAAATTTTCAAAAGCTATAGGAAACCCAAAGGGCTTTGAGGCAGGGCAGGCTGTGGGACTCTTGCAAATGTCTGATGGCAGATTTTTGGGAGGATGTGGGGGGTGTGACACAACACATTCCTCACAGTTTTACACATCCTTCTGCATTACTAATGAGACAGGCTTGCTCTTTGTTCTCAGGTCACTGATCTCGATAAATAGGAAATGAAAGAGGAGAAAACAACTGTGCCCCTGACACACGTGGTGTCTGAAATGAGTTTCTTTTCTGTATTGCTCTTGTAGTCATGTCTGAGAGGGCCAAAGCCCCGTGGGCAGTCACCCTCAAAAATGACAACTGCCAACCAGCATGGTATTTGCCTGCTTTTGAATGTAAATGTAACCAGCTATGATTTGACTCTATAATATCTCCACATCTACATCCAAAACTAAAAAGGAAAAAAAACCAAACAACCCTCCATAGAATTAGTTTTCTGTGTAATAAGCAGATTTTTTGTTCTGCAAAATAACTCACAGGCAAATGACAGGCACTGCTAAAGCACTCGTGTCTGCTTCCTAACACAACAGTAGGGCTGAGGTTCTGAAAAAAGCAAAACTAATCAAAGGTAACCCCAGTACATTCCTGCATTAGAGACCTGCCATGGGAAAGGAAAGAATTTCATATCAATATTCTGTGACACAATTCAGATCTATGAATATATGGGAGATGCTGAGAGAAACATGGATTTTATTTTAATGCTATTCTCTTTTAGGTATGTCTATTTCAAGTGTGCAGCTTGTCATGCTGAGCAAAGGGGCTTTTGAAACATGACCACCTACATTTGGTTTTTGAAACAGGCCAAATAAATAGTAACTATTTAAATTAAAGAAATGACAGCTTATTACTTTTGATGGTTAGTGTCTCTGACAGCTTTATAGCAGGAATGAGGAATGGTTTAGAGTAACTGGAGAAGTTAGTGTGTGAGCCAGAGGCAGAGGGCTCCTAGGGGATGTTAGTACAGCTTTTAGGGCAGCCGAGCTCCTACAGAAGCTGAGGACCAGCTATGGATGTTGTGATGATGCTATAAATTCACAAAACACTCTTTTCTCAAACACTTTAAAATGCAGGAGGACACTGGTCCCTGTCTGTAGTGCTTGGTCCATGATAACTTCATATTCTCAGCATCTCTTAATATCAAGGCTGTGTTCTTACCTAAATGAGCAGTGTGAAGGAGGTGATCTATCTCTGGTGAGAACTCTGCCTTCAGCATGGGCTGGGCTAAGCCTGTTGAACTCATTTGTAGAAAACGTAAGGAATAGAAAATCCTGCCAGTGGGTTTATTTCTTTCTTTTCTGGTGCTGGGCAGCCAGAAGTCACTATCCGTAGAGACTTATTCTACAGGAACATAAAAAAACATGGACTAGAAAATGAGGCACCTACTTTCCTTCTTCAGGAAAGAAGAATTACTATTTTTGATGTGATGCAGGTAACAATTTATGACACAAATTCTCTAACATGAGAAGGGATTTCTAAGCCTTGCATTTCTCTGTTGAGCCCCTTCTGTGATTCCTCTTTCACAGTATGTATTTCATCAGCTGGGCATTTGAGGATTAAGACATGAAATGTTTTTTGAAACAAAACTCATTGCCCCTGTGGATAGAACAAAAATCCCCCAAACCAACTGAACAAATGTTGTATTCCAAACAGTCCTTGCTGGAAAAAAAAAGGTTGTTGTCCAGACTAAGTAGACTATACAAAATTAAATTCAGTAGAGAGGAAATATTTGTGCCAGGTACTCTCAGATACAATTGCAGAGATATGGTGGGACTTGCAATATTGTGCAAAATGTAAGTCCTCATTATGATGGGCACTACCATATATAACCAATTTCATCCTCCTTATCATCATCTTCATCTTCATCATCTTCATTAGCTGCTCTTACATGAACCTTCAGTTTCCCTTCTTTGTCTTTTTTAGCTGCTTCAGGTTCCTCTTCCAAATCATCCAACAATACAACAGATCCACCACTGCCAAAATCCCCTGAGGTTTCTTGCTCTTCTTCTGAAAGGTGAACAGGAAAGGTCATTTCCCCACGAGACAAAATTCCTTATCACCACCACCCTTGCCATGTTACTTTTAAAATTCATTGGTGCTGCTACTCATGAAACAACCTCTAAATTTTTAGTTTTCATCCTGAACTAGAATAAATTTAAAAATTGACTTGCATGAGAAGGTATGCATTGCCCTCCTCCCAGAGACTTGACTGAGAGCCTCTGTTCACATGCATGGAGGGCAGAAAATCATCACTCACTTGTCAACGCTTTCATCCTATCACAACTTTGTAAAACAGGCTAAAAACATTTCACAAATGTATTTGATTTCAGACCATAAGCCACACTCTGAAAATGTAGCTCTTCAGCCTAACATCAGTGATGTGATTCTGGGCATCTCAGACCTTCCAAGTCACTGCTTTTTCTGTTTCTTCTCAAACAAGAAAGCCCCATTCCTTGCCATCACTGAAACACTCTGAAGATGTAAGGCTGAAATCTTGCTTGTTGAGATAAAACAGCTACTTGGTGTTGGCACATATCTACATAATGTTGTCCTGTCAGCAGTTTTGTTGTTAATTTACAATTTTTTACACACTTAGGCCTTGTGTATCCTGAATAGGAAAAGACAGGAGGACTTTGAACATGGGCAGGCACATTTGCTTTGGTTATCATTCTCCATCATTCAGCAATGGCTTACAAGAGTGTTAATTCCTTTGCTGCCTGAGGAAAGCACTTCATTACTCACCACAACTCACTGTCCCTTGCTTTCTTGAGCCAGCTATCTCATTCCCATACTTATCAACACACCAGCACTGCCCTGTGCTGCCATGGCACTGAGTGGCTTTGTAGTAACCTTCTTCATTGCACCGGGGGATGAAAGCACCTGAATAAAATATAAGATATAATCAGTAACACAAATCTCTGTGGGTATGTGAAGTAAAGTGAACTTAGTTACATGAAGACCATTTTGATGTTAGCAAGAAAATGCATGTGATTATTTGGTGCCTAAAAGAGAGCAGAAATTATGGGTGACTTTTCAGCCACCCTGGTCACTGCTCAGTGCATAAATATTTGTGCATATATAGGGTGCAGAGGCTGATGCCATATGGTATTAGAGAGCTTCAGTCTGCCCCTGAATGATTAATATTCCCACAGAGCCATGTGCAGACTTAAGTCCTAGTTTTAAAGTTTTCTTCCCAAGTAGATTATTACCCAACTTCATTAGTTCTGCATTTCCCATCCATTTGTGCTCCTCCAGTGTTTATCATACAAGTTTTTCCACAACACTATAATTATCCCTGGAAGGTATCTGCCATCTGCTTGCTATTCATACTAATCTCAAGCACAACTTCTGACTTACTAAGAGTTCCCATGCATAAAAGAAGTAATGCATAAGCTTTTCAGAGAAGGACCACAGGATCTGAAGTCAATAAGTCATTGGATTTGAAGCCCAAGATTTTTCTCACAATAAAACCAATATAGTTCAGCCTTGTAGAGAGTGGTTCATTCTGGCTCCTGGTGACAGGGGAGCTCTCAGGAGAAACTTGCTTTATTGTTCCCACCATTTTCAGCAGATACAGCAAATATACTTCAATATGAAAAGCCCTCTTGTCCTTCGAGATGAATTAGCTTTTTTCCCAGGGGAGGTCAGTACTGTCATTCTCCCTTCTTTGCAAATTGCTTCAATTTGAAACATGGCAGAAACCCGCCCTTGCCCCCAAATTTCTTGTCTCAAATGATTTTTGAGAAAGTATTTTACTCTTTGTCAAAGATACCAGTGATTTACTGGTCTTGCAGTAAGTTTTTTAACTAGTTCCACGTGTGTAGCATCTCTTCAGACAGTTCATGTGTCAAAGGGGCTACTTCCACTACATTTCTCACAGGAAAAATGAATGAGAAGGTGCTGCCCAAGTGTCATGAAATTTCCCATATAAAAGACATAAAAGTGGAAGTCAGTCAATCTCATGAAAACACACACAAATTTATAAGTGCCTCCTTGAATTTCCAGACCCATTGCACTGCAGATCTTCTCTAATGTTTGAGTGCTGCTAATGTAGATGTGGAAAATGAGAACAGAAACCTTTGAACAAATCCTTGTATATCAGAGCAGTTTTGGAGACCACTTCACATCCCTTAGGGAGAGGATTTTAAATCACTTCAGAACATGATCTTCTAGCAGGTTTGCTCACAGGCAACACCATTATGTTCATGTATACTAATGACTAACATAAAATTATTTTCACTATAAAGAAATTGTTCCAATAACCATGTATGTATACTTGCTTTGCAGGTTCTTGTAAGTTAATGGTCATTGCTCAATCTTTTATTTCAATATTAAGATTCTTTTATTTTTTTAATTTATGCTCAAGTCCTCTCTCTGTTAAGCACTCCAGGTGTTTATCAGACTCCACACAATCTTGGAAAAAATGCTTAGGTGCCAATTTTGTACTGGTGTAAATCAGCATAGCTCTACCCTTTTTATTTGAGCAATGCAACGTTCCCCTTCTTTGAAACAGGCCTTTTGGAGTAGTTTCACTGTGCTTCTCTTAAGGTATTAAAATGTTCCACGCTTCCTGTAAAAGCCATAGATTTAAAAATAACTTACGGCCCAGGCTCACTGCCAACATCAGTATGTGGGAAAGAATTCACACTTCGGGTCACAGTGAAGAGTAGAAGTTGCTTTTCCTTCTGCGTGGCAAATTTGTGCCAAATTGCAATGTAACACCAGAGCTCTAAATATTTAGCTATGCATACTAATGGCACAGTATTTGCCAACCAGCAGAGGGAAAAATGCAGGATGCCCTCTCCAATGTGTGAGATGCAGGGGATAATCTGCTGAGGTAGAAAGTCCTTGGGAACAAGTGTTGCACAGTGTGATGATTCCTCCCTTAAGTCCTACATAAATCAGTTCGAACCTGTGTTCATCAGAAACAAGCTCTGGCCATGAGCTCTGCTCTTCTGGAGCATGGCATCCAGATAGCCCACTTAGAGGGAATGTTTCACCCCATAATTTGCTGTGGCATGAAAGAAAATCTGAAGGGTTTAGAAAGAGAAAGGAGCTTGTGTTCCCTCTCCAGAGACTCTTGCAGAGATGCTGCTTCCCCACAAGGATGGGGAGGGTGGCTGCTGGACCAGCTTTACTATTAAACATTGCAAAATGTTAGTTACTCCCCACTGAACTGCCTTGGCTTAGTGAATCCTGCTTCCTCTTTTGCATCACTTTTGCATCTGTATCCTCTCTATAGATCCAGACCTATAGATATATATTTTATTATTATTTTCCAATAATTTCCTTCCCTGTATAATACTTCCCTCCCTCAGAGGACATAGGGAGAATAATTATATGCTAAAGATACTGAAGCACTGAGGCAAAAGCCTGACAGAATTAAGTGCTAGCCAGCACACAGCTATTGTGTTAGCTGAATTCACAGGGCTGATGCAGAAGAAAATAGTGGTGGGAGCAGAAATTTATTACCTTAGTGATGTGGGAGAAGCATTATCAGGCTGCACAGTTGTATGCTCTAAAAGTACACACTCTGCAGTTAATTGTACTCTAGATAAATCTGGTAGGAAAAGATGAATAGTGCTGTTTACTTTTTAATTCAGTCCCCTGGGATGCTAGACTCTATTTGAAAGCCTCCAAATTCAACATATCTAACAGTAATGGCTTTGAAGTACTTTGTTGCAACTGTCACCGTTTTGAAAAATACATAGAGAACAAAAAATCAAAGTCATCATTTTTTATCAATGGCTACAAGTTAACAGAAATATTATTCATGTGTACTGTCCAGACTGTAAATGTTGTGCTCTCTATGTCAGGGGTAGAGAAGCAAAGAGAATAATTAAAGGCTGGATTATCTGAAAATATTCATCTCTTTTTTCAAACTCTATTGTTGCTACAAGTGTGGTTTTTGTCACGTGTATGCTTGAGTTTCTATTTGCATGATTTTTCAGTCACTGAAGAGAAAAGCCAACATTTCCCACCGTATAAATAGCTGTAAGATCTGATTAAAATCTCAGACAGGTACCATCATGCAGACAGACTTTCAAGGTAGGTGAAGCAAAGAGTTTCTCTCTATATTATAATTTCCTAGTTTGTGGAACAACCTATGCCTGACACTTCTTGATTTGTTGAGCACAGCCACTTTCATCCTTCATTTTTTTTTTTTTTTTTAAAATACAGTTGGCTAGAAGTTATTTGTGGTAAGGGACCACACTTTTACTTTGTCATTTTACTCCTGCTACTGTGATCAGATCCCAGTGACAAGCTACAACTGCCTGCCTGTTGTGCTACTGGCACTAGAGCCATCATTTCCCCCCACACATCAGAACCAAGCACTTTTGTTTCAAACTAGATGACATTTATTATATATAGCAAATAACAGCAAAGCATAACATAAATATGGGGCAGCCAAAGCTATCTGTTAGAAACCAGGCTCCTTATTCCTTTAGGAGGCTTTGAAAATCAGAACTCTCACAAGACAGAGAACACCATGACTTCCTCTTCCACAACAGGCAGTGAAACACAAATGCAAAATATTTACTGAATGGAGCCCAAACACAGCTGAGCCATTGATCCTGCCTTTGCTCCCACAGCCATGAACAGCAGGAGCTGTAACTCTGAAACTTCTCCATCTTTATGTGAACTTGCTAGGAAAGGATGATGGAACTAAACTGTAGGCCCCATGGCTTTTGGGGATGTTTATTCCTATTTTAAACCATCAAATCCAGGCTCACAAGGTACCTGAAACTTAAGTTCAATGGCAGTGACACGGGGGAACAGCAGGGATGGGTCAATAGTTCAGAAGTTCCATTTGCAGGGCTTGCTAAGGAGAATCTCAAAACATCAAACTAAAATCTGGGAGCCACCTGAGAAGCAGAGACATTCACCAGAGAAGCATCCCAAGCATTCCAGCAGAGCTGACGTGCATCCTCTGTGCTGCAGCCAGGGATGCTGTGAGAGCCTGACAAGGGTTCCCAATGATGGGCCTGACAGGCCAGGGCTGAGGTAAGCCAGGGTGAAATACAGGGGTTTTGGCAAACAGAGACTTTAATCTGTGCTGACAGGCCCACATGAATTGTCTTGAGGTACATGAATGCAATAAGACAGAAGTTTCAATAAAATATCACCACGTAAGCACTGGGATAGATAACACCATTTTAGGGTATGGAATGAGTTACCTTAAAATTTAGTCAGTTCAACAGCCTGAGTTTCTAGCAATTAAATGGGAAAATGCCATATGGGGATTTATTTCACCTAATTATAGATGTCCAGTGCAAGTTATGAATCAATAGAGGCTCCCAACAATCAGCAAAGTGAGGGGCAGGCACTATCACAAAGCAAGAAGCACCCTGCAGGGCTGCCTGAAGTGAGGCCACACAAATTCCTCCTTGCACAGGTGTGGGATACACTGAAATATTTTTTAGGGTGATTAGGCAAAATGGAACCCCAAGGAACATCTACAGTGCAGCATAACTGGAAGAAGACATGAACCCATTAGCTGTGCACTGGGGCACCTTCAGTCACCCTTCAAAACTGGGTCAATTTATCAAGCTTCTGACCTAGGAGGTGATGAAGGCAGCATGAAGCTCTGTGCAGACAAGGCTTTGCATTTCTGGAGAGCTGTAAATTACTTCTGAACCTGCTGCCATGCTGACACCTGTTCTGAATGTTGCTATCTCATTACTTGTTTTATTTCATAGTGTCAGGCCTACACTCCTTGGTGCCTAGTCCTGATTCAAAACATCAGTCTCTAATTGAAAAAAACATTACTGCATATAAAGTTAAAATAATCACAGAAGCTTTCATTAGTTGAGCAAATGGATAGCAAGTAATTGTACTTACCCAACAGACTCTTCCCTCTACTTAGCTTTTGAATTCTGTTCATTTCATTCTGGCAAGGAAGACCTAAAATATAATGTAAGAGGATCAGTTTCCAGATGGTACAGGACAGGCTCAGTAATGACTGGCTTCACTACTGACACGAAATGTCAACTACTGTACACCTGGGAATGGAAGAAGCCCATATGCTGGTCCTGTACTGCAAAACAAATTTCTATCATTAGTGCCACTAATTAAAAAAAGAAAAGCAACACACTGTAGTTGAGAACAGTGTTTGGGGGCCATTTGCATTGTTAAGCCCTTTCTCCCCTTTTCACCAAGCATGCCAAGTGTGTATCTGTGATTTGCTAATGGACCAATTTCTGTATTATGAAAAGGCAATGTTCTTGAACTTTCTATCAGGAGGGATTATTTCTAGCCTGTGTGCACTGGCATCGGTGATTTCTTTGTTTTAATGATCAAGGGATATTAATACAGTTACTCTGTGACTTTAAACATTGTCACACGATGCCCTTTCACAAAAGTGCTGGAGGAAAAAAGCTTTCTCCCTCAGCTGACTGCCAATTACCAATCTCTATGAGCAGATCAAACAAACCTGAAACACAGGGACACCCAAGCAACTTCTCTTTGTACTGCAAAACTGCACAACTCACCTCCTGGCTTCTGGAAGCAGTAACACCACTCGTTGTTGGAAAGCTTTCCATCTTTGAAGGAGTCACAGGAGTTGAAGAGGGGCTTGACACAGGGCTCGTACTTATCCAGATAAATGGCACTGATCTCTGAGGGATCCAGCAGCAGGTCGTAGTTCATGTCAAGTTTGTTGAACATCCAGCCTAAGGAATCCTTACATATTGGCAGTATGCTGGTGTCAAATCCTGCAAGAAGACAGGGAAATATCCCCAGCTGAACCCCAGCACACTCCCTGCACAGCAACCATTGCTGGGGAATCTGAGCCTGACTTGCCTGAAGCACAACAGGATTCTAGGATTGAACTGATAGTGTGATGTTTAAAACTCAACTATGGCTACAGACTGTAGCACTAGTCACACCCTCTGGAACCTGTGGGGTGGAGAGGGCTCAGATTCATAGCTGATTACTGTAATTCAAAGTTACTTCTACTGAAAAAATTCTCATCTTATTTTTTTTCCCTGTCCACAGCCCAAGTGGTTTGACCTTATTCCAAGAAAATAGAACGCAATGAGAAAAGACTGCATCCACCTGATTTTTAAACTAGACTGAGTCTGAATGCAATGTAAATCCTATTTCCTAGACGTTTTTCTACTTCCCTGATCAAATTCTTTCTTGCTGTACCTTCCCACCCTCCCACCTCTCACCCCAGCTCTTCACTCCTCAAACCCCTGCTGCTTGGTGAGAGAAGGAATGAAGGGTCCCTGGCTTGCAGCCCTCTGAAGAAGAGCAGCTCCTGCTGCAGCCAGGAGCTCCAGGGAGCTGGACATGGTTCTGTGTGCCAGAGCCACCCTGTTCCTTCCTACAGCCTCCAGGGTTGTGCAGCAACACAGCATTCTGCTCTTCCAGTGCTTTGGAAACCACCATCATAATTCATCTTAATAGCCCAAATCCTTAAAAGACTGCAGCACCAGTATCACAGAGAGACCAAGCTATGCATATAGATACTCACAATGTATATGAGATTTATGTTCCAGTATCTTGCATCTCCACAAGACCAGTGGCATCGTCCTCTGCCACAGGCAGGGCATTATAAATCCCTACCCTCACTGTATTTTCCAACGCTTGGTAAAAACATGGACTAATTTCCAAATAACCTATCATGGAAGAGGGTCTATTTGCATTGTAGAACTAGCTAATAAATCTGAAAATAAGAATATTGGCTTTAGAAGGAGTGAGCTAGTAAACCTGAAAATAAGAATATTGGCTTTAGCAGGAACTCAGAAAGATGCACACGTTGGCTGGGGATTTATAGGCAGGGAGGGTACCTGACCCACATTCCCTGGGCACTGCATGCTCACACTTTTTGGCTGCATGCTCTAACCTGCCTGTGCACCATGCATCTGCCAGGGGCCACGACAAGAAGCCAGATGGTCCTTTTCCTTTGACTGCATCTTTCACTGAGAGAGGTCAAGCTTACCCTTATTTGCTGTAAGTGTCAAGTCCCATTTCAGGATGCTGCTTTGTTAAAATGAAATCTAAGATGTTGCTGGAATCACACTGACAGTTTGTCCAAGCTCTGCAGCCTACCTGCTATTTTAAGTATGAATCCAAAGGAGGGCAGTGCTTTATGCTGGAAGCTGTGGGGTTTTTTTGTATGCAACTGCAGCTGAAGATGTCAGTGAGCTGGAGGAACAATCAGAAGGGTTAACTAATGGGAAGGTTTATGTCATTCACAGTACAGCTTTCTCTAAGAAAGGAAGAAGGTAAGACCATTTCCTCAGGGCTCAGGCAGGGGAGAGAGATCGTGCTGAACATTTCATCACACTCTTTTGTGCCATTATCTCCTCAAATGTTATCTAATCAAGCTTGAGCACAGTCAAAAAGAAACAGGCCATGTGAACAGATGTAGGAAGGAAGCCTCTGCTTGCCTTGCTGAAGCAATTATGACTATTGACTTCAGTGATTTTATTCCTTAAATGAAAGGAAAACAGGATTGGTTACTTTGCAATCTATTGTTGAATGAAATGATTTAAGAGCCCTTGACTTTTCCTTTACAAAGCCCAGAGAACCAGGAAACACAGTCCTGCCCTATGCAAGTTGTTGCTGTACCTGATTCCCAACCACGGGGCAGGGTAGAAGTATCAGATAGGCAGGGGTGGAACACGTTAGTGCTCAGTGGAGCAAGGACTGGTACATGCTTCAGCTATCCTGGTTTAACAATTTCCAGGGGAAAACCAGCTGGATTCCCTTGGCTGTGCTTTCCCTGCACAGATGCCCTCTCTGATGAGTCTTTACACCCCACTTAGAGCTGTTAAGGTAACCAGGTCTGTTTTAAAACCAGCTGAGCACAGGTCAGCCTTGTGGGTCTCCAGAATCATCTCCTGACTGTCAGGTATCAAGGCAGAGAGGAGAAGCTCCTGGCATGAACTTGCCCCTGACAGGGCCTCTGGATTGTTTCTGGGTCTCATTTTCCTCCCTGCTGGCAAGTGTGTATCTGTGTGTACAATGCAGGGGCTCCAACAGCATCCTGCCCTCTGTTCTGCTCTGTCTGAGCAGATCACAAGCCAGTGACTGATGTGCACATGAAGCTGCTCTGTGACATGCCATCAGGGCTTAGATGCAAGATACCATCATGAAAGGTCACTTACAATGACAGTTAATTGCATTAGATGAAGAGTTTTTAATTGCAATTTCTAACAAATAAAGGAGTTTTCACTATGGTGGCCAGAGATCCATATCAGTAAGAGGCTGTATTGTTTCCCAGTTTACTTCTCTGGAAGCCTCTTACAGTGGCAGGTGCAACTTAGCTAGATGGTTATTATAAATAAAAAGGTTAATTCTGTAATAGTCTCTCTGTATGTTGGAATGTACACATACTGTAATTCTGTAAAGAATTACATCCCCAGTTAATAAGCACAACATATCCAACAAAGAAGTAACCTCAGGGAGAACTTCTCTGCAGCAGCTCAGCCCTGCAGTGCTTAAGGTGGGAAGCAAGAGAACAGGGCAGACCCTATGTCCCTTCAGCCTGTTGTGGTGGTGGCTGTTCTCATCTGGAACCTGCTCACAAGGACCTGGGATTGAGACCATCCTGTTTCTTATTCTGCCTGTTCAGCCTCCTAACAATTTTCATTTCCTACAGATCTGTAAGGAAATCAAACCAGTGACCTACATGTGAAAGCTTCATATCCATTAATACCTGACCTGCTCCACCCTCCTTTGAATTAAAATTGAATTAAATTAAAAAGAGTATTTAAGTGAAAATCCTAATTAAAAATAAACACACCTTCTGGCATATAAAATTATTTCCCCTCTTCAAGACTTGACTTATATGAGCCAGTTTTATTTTATTAAAGTACGCTACAATTAAATTAACAGGGGAATAATTAACCTAATTTCCCCCATCACTTCAAGTAAAGGAAAAAGGAGAAGAAATGTTCCCCAGAAAAAATCCTTTATATTGCACAGATGTCTAGTAAAAGAAAACCTCCTCCCACTCCAACCGGAGAGACTGTCTCCATACAATATAGGGATGTTATGAATTACCAACAGGCTCAGGAGTGCTTTGAATCTGATCTTACTGCTTAATTAGTTTTATTATTTCCTTATGTCACAGCATGTCCCCACGTTGCTTATATTATTTATAGAGAAGATTTCACTTGTACAAAGGCTGCAGAAGACAAAGTTCCTGGCCTATGGTGGTTTGCTGGGATCTGGCAGATAGCTCATTGAATGAAGGTTTGAGATTTCAAACACAATGAATTGACCTCATTCCTTTCCTTTCAAGAGAGTTAAAAAAAAAAAAAAAAAAGGTCTACTTTTTTCTTTCACTTGGGGGTGAACTTAATACACTCAAAAAGCTTATTTACACTCACGGTAACATCTTGAAAATTTAATGTAGCATAGAGAAATCTCTGCTGGAACACCTTCTCTAGACAGCTGATGTGTCCGAGGCATCTTAGTCATCACATCCCACCATCTGTTCCTTTCATTGCCACAGGGGCGTACCCAGAATGAATAACTTTGAGGCTATGTGTGCCTTTTAAGACTCTACAGGCATAACCAAACCAGTTCAGTTTAATGAAGTGATCAGCCTAGTGAGGAGGGCAACACATGCAGAGAAATAAAAAAAGGGCAATGCGTACATCAGAGCACATTTCCAGAGCTGCATGTGTCCTGTTTGCCAGGATTCATGCAATTATTTTTTTTTTTAAGCTTTGGTATGTGAACTTCTCTTTGAATTCTGAGCCCTGTTGAAGATGTCTTTCATTTCTACAAATGTTTGAAGTTAGAGGAAGCCAAATACTGCTGTCCATATTTTGTGTGTCTCCTCAGTGCTATCAGAGTGAATCAGAGCTGGAGAATTTCTCATGTAAGATTAATTCATGAACATTGTTGTAAACTCTTAAAAAGAAAAAAAAAAGTCCAAGGTTTGTGGCTTTCTAAACCAATTTAGGAATCTTAGCTCATAAAGTGACAAACTAAGTCAACAGTCT
Source organism: Heliangelus exortis (assembly GCF_036169615.1). Lineage (NCBI taxonomy): Eukaryota > Metazoa > Chordata > Aves > Apodiformes > Trochilidae > Heliangelus > Heliangelus exortis. The sequence continues at coordinate 3,665,860 of NC_092436.1, read as the reverse complement.
AAAAATGAACATTGTTCAGCTCAAATGTTTAAGATGATCACTGCAGCCTTTCATATAAAAGCTGCCAGGAATCAAACTAAGCTAAAAAGAGAAAAACAGATAACAGCTCCTCTGTGAATCAGAGCAAACACTTGCAGAATTACCATGAATGTTTTTCTCACTGAAATTGCTTCTGCAAAAAAAGAGACACAACACCTCTAGGAATGAATTTGGTCTTTGGCCTCTGGTAAGCTCCTCGTGAGCAACTCACAGGTTCTCTTCATGAAAAAAAATCCTTTTGACACTGATGAAATGAGATTTCATGTTGTGCTGGGCCCAAAGGACTTCAGACAAAGTTTTAAGTCTCTGGTATTTTCTGTCATGGGGCCTGAAATGAATTCACATCTTGAAATCACAATTAGTTGTACCACCACTTGTCTTCTTCTTCTTGCACTGTAGCTCAGCTTCCTCTGCACAATAATATCCTTTTTTTTTTTTTTTTTTTTTTTTGAGTACCATTTAAGTAGGACATATGGTTTTAAAGATACTTATTTTACTGTATATACTAGTGAAAGAAAGGGACATATGGAAAAGTTCACACACAGCATGGCTTGTTTCATCACACAATTTTAAGATACAATTACTTGGCATCAGCAAGGTTTGACTTAGTTTTGAGCACTACAGCCTGTGGTATTACTGTCTCTTTTAGGAAAGGTAACATATTGCTACACAAGCACAGAAGGAACACAAAATAAGAGTGGCTGTAGAGACATGGACCAACAGTAAAAGCCCATCCTGATGTTCTGGGTCAGCTTGACTGCATGTTTGGCCTTGCCAGCCTCACACAAGAGGGAAACCAGACACTGGGGTCAAAAGAGCTGTAAAAGGGAGCAACTGACAGAGCCCTTTTAATCCTGTATGTGCAAACTCTGGCTTTAGGCAGCTTGTACCAAAGAATCAGGGCAGTGAACTGAAGGTGAGTCACACACCTAGAAAAAACTTGTGTATCCTACTTTGCAGCCCTGGAGCCCACGTGTTTTGGGACACACTATTTAAAAGGATTAATGAGTCCTTACAGAAAATAAATTTGCATCTGCTCTCTGATGAACATGACCTCTTTTGATGCTGTTATCTTAATCTTTCCCTTCCCTGGTGGGTAAATGACATCAGAATCAGTCATTTTGGCTTAACCCACTGAGAGTAAATGTCCTCTAAACTGCTCGTTTTCTTCCTTTCTTAGAAAAAAAAAAAAGCATCAAAGAAGGAAAGATAGTGTTATTAAATAAGATAGTGTTATTAAATACCTGGGACACAATAGTTTCCAGCATTCCAGACCATTTAACTACTCCAACTCTGTGGCTACAATGCAGATGTTTTCATCATTCTTTCTCTTATAGAAGGTGTTAGTGGGAAACTGCAAAATCAAAAGGAGTCTTTTCCAACACAGGCATAGTTTTCCCTATGCTTTTGTGCCATGTTTTTGGCTCATGTCACTGCCACTGGGTCAGACTTGGCCATGATGCATGAGGTGAGTTTGTACCATGGTCTATCCCCAAGAACTGCTCTGGATGCAGCCAGATTGATTTGGAGGGTCATGAAATTTAAGTGTAAAAGCATGGATTGTGTCATACCAGTTAACCTCAGGACTTGACAGAAGTCCCTAAGCAGCTTTGTTTACTAGCATAGATGTGACCTCCATGGCCTTCAGACACAGTTATTTGCCTGAATAACTTGTAAAAGTGCCTGTCATTCTATGCCTGACAGTTTTTAGAGCAGCTTGGGCCAAATAGAACAGAATGACCCTTTCCTACAGGAAAGGATGAAATGATTTCTTTCCAGGATTTGGTCTCCTGCGTAGCTGCTCACTTGCTCCTACCTGCCATGGTAGTACTAAGAGCAGGGGTCAGGTGAACACTCTCAGAGGACAGGGAGCTGCAAACAACACTCAATATTCAACAGAAGAAGTGTTTTTCTTACTGCCTTGGGCCATCTCTGAGCTCGTTGGTTTGATGACACGATTTGCATCCTCATGGAGAGCACCGAACCAGTCCTTGAGTCGTGAAGCCAGGCTCCTCAGCTCTTTGTCTGTGCAAGCTGGAAAAAGAACCAAGCACCAGCATGAGTCAAGAGCACAAGCAAAAAAACTTGCTCCAGATAGACTATCAGTAAAATAATGTTCCTTGTTGTAAAGTCCTTCTCCTCAAGAGCTCTGAAGGAAGAGAGAAGGTTAGGGAAAAGGATGCAAGTTTAAAAATGTAAAATATTATGAATTTTAGGTTGCACTCGAGTACCTCCTTGGTAGCTGACATGATTTGTGATGGAACGAGCTACACACAGAGCTCCCTGCAGGTGCTCAATTAGACCTGTGTGACTGTTTAACTTAAATGTTTTCACCTTTTAGGATTTCAGAGAAAAATATCAAACAGATGGGGAGGAGGGATCTACTTGCCTAGACACAGTACTCAAACCAGATGCTGGAAATAATTTTTAACCATGTTTGGCTTAGCATAAGGTTGTTATCACAGTAATAGAAAATATATATACTTATTTATATACATAAAAAAGAAAATTGTTATGTTGCCCTTGTTCTACTGCAAATGAGACTTTACCACCTCTGAAGGCTGCCAATTCCATTTTGTTACCTAGGTAAAACATTTCTTTTCATATACATTTTTAGTGAGAAATATCTATTCTTCCCAGAAATTTCTGCCAGGAGGTTAATGTCCAGCTAAAGCAAATATTTTTAAGGAAGAAAGCTGAGTTAGTCAACATTTTCTGTCAGAAAAAATATTCTTGTTTCTGTATCATGCTTAGTGCTTAAAATTCAAATGATCAGACAATTTTATTATTCCTGCTGTGTATTCATGCTACATTTTAAATGACATTTCTTGGAATACAGAGCAAGATTTTATGCCATAGAGGCAGACATCCTTCACAGGAGGATAATACAATTGAAGAAGACAATACATTGTCTTCAATTCACTGCACATTATAATATTCCTCCTTCCACCTTACTGAAGAACAATTGAGTCCCACAGCTTGTCTTTAAACTCCCTGCTCCAATGAACTTGCTGATACCTCATGGCTGTGGTATTTATTTGTTCTCACAAGGGGTTTTTTTGGGGTCAGAAGTAACTCTGAAGTTTAAAATAGAGCATTAAAGCTTTTTCTAAGTGGAAAGTTTTTTAGCTTTGGAGGGTAGGGGAGAAAAAGAAAGATTTTCCTATTTTCCTGTAATGCTGCAAGAGTTTGATAGAATTTCCTATTAGAGATAAAAGTAGGAAGATCAACATTCCACTAAGGCTGAGGAAAGGTAAGGAAGAATCAGGTCTTAAAGAAAAAAACCCAATACCTAACGTAGAAGAAATAGAAGACAATGCAGTATTAACTGTCAAGTGGCTTAGGTTACTGAAAAAGCATTTCAAAGCAAATCACTTAGAGTTTTCTCACTTAAATCAATATTTTATTTTACTCATTGCAAATTATCTTACTTTTGCAAGTTAAGACAAAAGTCAGAGTGACTGGATTTTTAAGCCTACCATGCCATCTGTTCTATGAGGAGCATCTCATGCCACTATTGTTCCTTGTCTTGTTCCAGTGTCTTTATCAGAGAAAAATCACAACAGAACAAATTCCAGTATCCTGCCTGTAACAAGCCCCCATCAGGAGATGTTGCCTGAAGCAGTGACAGGGTAAGAAGAAAACTAATCTTATAGGTAATAAATATTCAGGCATAAATTAGCTCTAGACAGGCATGAATAATTTCTTATTTTGTGAATTTAGATCCATAAAGAAATTTATATCATGCACTAATTTCAACAAGAGCTGAGCACCTAAATACATGGTGGTATTGATGGAGATACTTCTTCTACATGAGATGAGAGATGCTGCTCCTGCATCCCCTGCTGAAATGTCACCAGCTCATTTTCATCAGACATATTTTTGCCAAAATGTTATGAGGCAACTACAGAAACAAGTGAGTGGGGAAAAAAAACCCCAAAACAAACAAGAAAACTTATAAAAAAAATCTTGTAGCATGTGACACCTTTAGGAAGCCAAGGCTGGTTACAAACATCCATTCCTGTCCACTCTGAGTGCCAGGCAGGAGCTCAGAGCACAGTTGTGCAGAGTGGCCTTCTCTCTGTAAAAATAAAGTCTCCAAAATATATTTTGCAAAGTGGTCATCATTTGGCTTAAACTGCACTGACTGAAGTAATTTGAATCCATGCTTTTAATCTGCAAGAGAAAATAGAATTGAATGCACAGTGTAAGTGGAAGAGAAGTAGATTAAATAAAGGGAAATCAGACTTGAAATTGTTTCTCCATGCAGTCCAGCCAATCAGGCATGTCAGGATCTGTAAAATGACATTTTTTTTGCTTGTTTGTAATGCTAAGCATGGTGAGAATCAGCTTTTACCATGTATATTTCTCTGCCATTACTCAAGTGATGGAGTCCATGACCTCCATGAGCAGCTCCCGTGGCTGCTCAGCCCCAGGCCCTGTATCCTCCTGTCATTCCTTCAGAGTATTTCTTTTGATTTTGGTGAAGCAAGAGCAGGCATCCAGCCTCTTCTGTGCCACAGCTTCCTCAAAGACTCTCACTGAAGAGGGCACCTTTAAAAATGGACTCTGAGTGATGCTTTTTCTTGTTTGCACCAAGTCTGCAAAATGCCACAAATCCTGCAGAGTTCTTTGGGAATTCAATCTGAGGTGCAAACTTGATAATAAACCCAGAACCAGAGTTTTCTGCATGTGGAGAGATTTTTGTGAATAACTGAGATATTCTTTAAGCATGTTGCTTAAGGATGATTCAACAGTGGCTATTAGGCTGTGGTTCTCCCATAGGACTGCAGTCTTTCTTCACAAGAATATCTGCTGTTTCAGGAGTAAAACAGGCACCAACAGTTCTGTGAATATGTAGTGAATAATAAATTCCTTCACCAGAATTCAAAAACTTAATTTCTATTCAAGCATTTCATGCCCTCAATCTTACTTTCTCCTCGAGACTAAAATAGAAGAAATATTGTTTGACATTTCTTGTATGAAATTTTATTTCAGTGCTATCGTGCAAGGAAAAAAAGACTCCACCTCTCAACCTAATGGATCTGCATCCCATTTGATTTCTTTTATTTTAATATTTTCAGATGTGTCTAACCATTCTGAGCTTGTACCTTATTTGAGACCCTTCAAAAGGGACTGAAATTCAGAGGGCATGAGTTTAATACACAAAAGCAGGCCCAGCCTCCAGCTGGGTATCCAGGAGCCAGAACATTTAATGATTTAGTTCTGGTGATAGAGCCTATTAGTTATATATCAAACAATTAGGAAGCACAGCTCTGAGGAGCCCCAAATCTAAGATCCTTGTATATAAATTTGCATTAGTACAAGTTATAAAGCATTTTTAAGAACCCTTTTCATGAAAAATGCAGTGCAATTCTACCTCTCTGCTATTAATAGAAGTTCCAAGGAACATTTCTTAGATGAGAAGAGCAGGGCTGTAGGAGGAATAGATGTGATAATGGGTCTCTTGCTATTTGAAGATCTTTAAGGAGAGAATACGTAGGTTGCAAACAATATGGATATTGATAGAACTTGAAGCCCTGATTAAAAAATCTGCAATGAAGAGAAACACCAAGGGAGGAACCTCTCCACATCCCTTCTCTAGCAACTGAAATCTGTCCAGTCAACTGTCAACAACCATTTAAACCTCTACTGCTGTGAAAAAGACTCCAGAGCAAACACAGGCAAATATGCATTTTCACTTTTTCCTCAAGAGAATCTGCCTTCAATTTATTTCCTACACCTTTTAAGAGAGGAAGAAACAAAAGAATTTATCCTTGTTACTTTATGGATGTAATTGAAAGTCTGCCTGAGCAGCTCCCTGGTACCAGGTCCTCACATGACATTAATTCCTGCATCCCTCCCTGTTCCTAGCCCACAGCTCCCCTGTGTCAAGTGGGTTGGTGATGCTGCTGTTACTGATGGGGATTGGTGAGGTGAGTTGGTTAACATCCAACATGATCCTGGAGCCCAAAGTCCTGCATCCACCATGGCAGTGGGACCTTGAGCAGTGACAGAAAATGTCACTCTGAGTCACAGCAACATGAGGAGGATCCATTTGCTGCTGGATCCAACCACCACCCTCAATCTGCACCTAGGAATCATGCTGCAGAGGGATTTGATAGCAAGCACTGAAAGTGCAGATTTATTCTCAAGGGTGAAGCAACTGGTCCAGCAGTTATTTATTCCTAACTGAAAGCACGGTTGCTAAAAATCTATTTTCACCAAGCAGAAAACATTAATCTGACCTAATGGAAAGCCATTAGCATGCTGTAAGGCTCAGGTTTTTATAGGCCTGCTTCCATTATGGACCTTTTCAGCTCTACAGACACTAATCTATATACATTGGTGATGAAAATTAACAGTATAATGGTTAATTTCACTCTTTCAGAGAGGGGCTTTCAAAAGTTCTCAGCGCCAGAATCAACATTAAAACAACTTACCTGTAGAAAAATAAGATTAAATCAATATTGAATGTTCTTTCACATCCTGTTTTTACTCCATCTTAGCAAACCAGTATTGTAATATTTCCAGCCACTAACAAAACAAGCCTTGTAACTCCTACTGCATTTCTCTCTAAACAAAACTTAGTACACTATGGAAGTACATTGCTGTTTAATGCCTCACTTGCTACTTTGATGTTCTGGTAGAACGTGACAAGGAAGGAGTCCATATAGCCCAGAAAAAGCTATAGTGATAAATTAGATTTCACAATAAGCAAGCAATGTGACCAGACTCACAGAGCACCCATCACCTGGTTTGGGTGTCATTTATTTTCTCTGCTATCACTTGTCCATCTGGTGTGTATCTGTTGCCTTACCCTTACTATTTTCATTATTATGAAAATAATTCTTATGACTGATGAATCAGTATGACATTTCTATCAGTTACATGTGTAAAGAAGGCTTTTTTGTCTTCATATTATTATTAAATGTCACTAAATAGTCTCCTAGGTAAAGACTGAGGAACTAATTCTCTGTTCCCTGAATGCCAAGAATGGGAACATTACCTAGGGGCTGTGCTAGTATCAACTATTTCTGTACAGCAGAGGAAACTACAAATGCAGAAAGCTTAAAAAAAAAACAAAAATACAAACAAACAGAAGCTTTAAAAATGCATATTTAGCACTGAGGTTAGCCTCCCAACCAACTGCCAGGACAGAATTTAGCTTAGAAACATGTCACTGATTTTGAGTCACCCAGTTAAAAATTGGGAATGTCCTGCCATGGAGTTGTGATCAAGGTGGCCAACCACATAATGTGAATAAAAGTGGAAAACATTGCAATAGCCCAACTCCATCCACAGTCTGCAGTTTAAGACTTAAGTTCCCCAGCAGGAAGATGAGTGGGAGCATTCATGGCAGCTTGGTTCCCAAGCAGAAAACCAGCTGTATTTGCAAGGCATATCAGTGGTAACAAGCAGTTCTGTCATTTGTCCTGCCTGGAGGACAAATCCATTTAGTTTTGATTAAAATGTGATCTAGCATAAACCTATATGACATTGCCCAATAGTGACATTATATTTCTCCAGTTAGAAATAGGACAGGCATGTATTCAACAATGCAGAAGGAAAAAGTCACTTTTTTCTATTTTTGAAGACCAGCATGAAAAAGTTACGTGGTAAAACACATACTGAAAACCACCGGATGAACACTGTCTAAAAAGGTTTGACATAAATGTATCATAGCAGAGAAGATGAAAGGAGATAATGCTCATCTTTTGTATCAAGTACTAATTTGTATCTTTTTCTCTGTACAAAAAGAAAATGTGGCAATTTAAATCATATTTCCTCTGACAAACATCACTACATTTTCTCTCCTCTAGGCAAGTCAACAACTTCTTTCACCCTGCTATAATTGTGTCTGTATGTGTGTGGATTACCACAATAGGCTTTAAAAAATAAAGTAAAAAAAATTATGTCAGCTTTCAGGCTTCAGGGAGCGAGTCTGCTCCCAGTCATGCAAAATACAAAGCATGTTCTAAAAACTACTGCTTCAGGAGCTGACTTGAAAGTAAACATCAAGATAAATTCAGAGCTGTGCTAACCTTCCACTTCAAATGCAGCTCCAGACAGACAGGATACGTACCTTGCAGATGACTCCAAGTGTTTTATCTGTGATATTTTGGTGACACAACTGTGGCAATAATTACCTTCCCGAGTATTTCACCGTTTTTGCTTGAAAGGGGCAATATTCTATTTCGCTCTTTTCATTGAGGCCTCAGGCAACTTCTTACACCAATAAAAAAGGAAGTATTATGCCAATAATTTGATGAAGTAGAAAGGAATGGATTGTTTACTCTTACTATGAGGAAAAGTACTGCACTCCTAACATGCCTTGCTGGATCAATAAATGAAGGACTTTCACTTAAAATCCCTCCTATAGTCACCAACACTTCTTGACAAGGCTCCACGTGGGTGTATTTGTTGCACTGAAGCTTTGGCATTCACTGGCCATTCTTTCACAGGGCTGACACCCAGGCTGATAACCACCACTGATCCTCCTGTTCCTCCTTTCCCCTTCTCTTATAAATACAGCAGCAGATGCCAAGATCCTGCAGCTCAGACTTTGAGATGATTACAGGAGCAGCTGAGTTATTGGGAAGCTAAAATAGGCTTTGATCTGAAGCTTCCTTAAAATGGTACTTTTAAAACACAAGGCTTAGCTAGAACTCTATAAACAAAGATTGAGAGCTACAAAACTCCCTCTTGAAAGCTGTAGGCAAAGTGTACAGCTGCTCTCAAAGTACTTAACGCTGGTTCCTTTTGTGCTCACATAAATTTTGAAACCCCTGGAAAGTTCATCTTTGCCAGGTGCTTGAGAAGCCTGGAGGTTTCTTTTAAAAACATCCAAACCATAATGATTCTGGGGGGTATGTGAGAACCAGGGGGGAAGTCTTGTGGGAGTCAGGTATTGATTAAAATGCTGTTTCTTGCATGGTTCTTAGCTTCTCAAAATTCATTTGCCAGCTCAGCCTAACATTCTCACTCCAATTCTGCCATGTCACATGAAAGGCAGAGTTATATTAATGACAACTAAAGAGAACAAATAAAAATGTCTAACTGAATGGACTTTTCCAGAAGTCCATGCTGTGATTTGGATGAAAAAGTCACGGTGGAAACCTCACTTCCCCTTTTGCCTCCCTTCCTTCCTCCTCTGCCTTTCACAGTCTGCTCTGAAAAGATGTCCTTCACCTGGCAGACACATGGATGTACCCAGCAGCTTCTGTGCTTATCTCAGAGAAGGCTCCATCCCTCCTGGATCCTCAATCCAGTCTTTGCAAGAGGCCTGAGTTCTAAGGAAAAGTGAGGAAAACAGAAAGCAGACCCACAGCTCACAGTCCATGAGATGTTTCAAAGATCCCTGACTTTGCTGTTGACAGCTTAGCAGATACCATACTCTTAGGCATTTGAAATACTAAATAAGCAAAGCTGGAAGAATACTTAAGAGTAGAAAGAAAACTCACAGAGATCAAAATTGAGGGCTGGTTATTTTTGAGCAAATACTACAGGCTACCATACTACTTCTGAGCTTTAGGTAGAACTGTTTCCAACAGATCTTCCAAAGCCCCAGCTGAAATTGTTCAGATTATCTGCTGAACTTCTCCACATCCAGGAGGTTGTTTTGCTCCACTTTCTAGAGCTGAACAGAGAGACATCTTAGATTCTGATCTTCAGTAAAAATGTTCTGAATTACAAGAGCTGGAAATAACTTGAGTTGCTGGTGATAAGGGCAGCTGCTTGCTTCCATAATGAAAATAGCCTTGAGCTTGAAAGAGCCAAACTCAGGTAGTAAAATTAGTAATTTGACAGTATTTCAGAAGAAATGGGCAGATCTATTTATGTTCAATGATAGCAGGAAAGTGACAGCCAAGAATATAAATTAAAAGATTACATATAGAGAAAAAAGTAAAAGCATCAGATGATTGCACAGAATGCCGATGTTAGCGTGCAAGCACATGCAATGTTTTGCAAAAAATAAGTTGAAAATATGGTTATATTGAAACAGAATGCAAGAGAATTCTAATTTTTACAGTTTCTTGTACAATCTAGCACAGGTCTCAAGTAAATTAGGAAAAAACCCAATGTCAGTAGATATTTTTTGTAAAGTGTCATAGTAAATGGGGATATTCAGTATTTGATACCATTTTAAGTGTTTCATAGGATGAAACTGCTTCTTTTTCAGTTCTGTTCACACTACTCAATCTCTGTATGCTTGTTCAAATCTAAAATTAATGAGCTCCCAGATGGTTATTGGGGATTTTTGTTTGCTTTAATGAGAAAAAGTATGATTTTTATGGCTATCAAGTGTGTGCTGGAATGGGAGATGCCTAACCTAGAGGTCCAGTTTGGGCTATATGGTGACAATTCCTGCTGTCACCTGAAGAAACTGGGCAGAACATTGTCCAGAAATGCAAAAGCAGCAGTCGGTGTTGGCAGCAATGCCAAAGGGCCAGGGAGCATGACAACTGATCTGCTTGCCTACAGGAAAAAAAATCTACCCCACATCCTTCTCAGAGTCTCTGCTGTGATTTAGGATACTGCCTAGGAGCTGCAAGAAGGACCCAGGAATTTACTATAAAGCCACCTTTTTGCAAAAAATGGTACTCTATCATGCATTAAGAAAAAAAAGAAAAGGGAAGCAATTGAGCAGATTCACTTCATTTTCACCAGCGTCCACCATCTTTATTAAGTTCCTCAGGGACCCTTGAAAAGTGATAAATCCAATTTGCCCATGCTTGAGCAGGATGGAGAGAGATACTCATGAGTCAGCATATGCTAGCAGAAACCATTTTTCCACCTCATTAACTTTTTTTGCACATCAACTGATTTTTATTTTATACCGTGTATATCCCTGCACTTATTTCCTATGTTCCTTCCTGAATGTTATCACATCTGCTACAGCCAGGGCTCCATTAATGTAAAATGTTGTCATGTGGTGAATTACTCTTAAATGAGAAAAAACAGACAAGCCTAGAAGAGAAAATGAGGAGTTGCTGGACAGCGTGAGGCTAGAAGCATTTGAAGCTGTCCCACGGGAATTCCTCTGGCAAATTGTTGGGAAAACTGATTGAAATTCAACAACAAAGTGCAAATGAGATAACACAGCTCCCCAGTGGATTGCAATGATCCCCTGGAAGCAAATCAGAACTCTCTCTGCACTAGTGCATCTTGCAAAATAAAGACGTGCATAAATCCTGCCAGGCAATAACAGCACCAGGCAGTCTGAAACACAGTGTTCAGGGCAACATGAAACAATCAGCTGAGGGGGCCATTTGAGTAAGAAATGCAATGAATTTGAGAACTAAATTTGAAGGGGTTTAAGAGCTGAATAGGATTTTATTGGAACAAGTGCTACACCAGTGCAGTGCCATTAACTTCATGGAGATGTGGTGCTGAGGGATGTGGTTTAGCAGCAGCATCAGGTTAACTTGATTTTAAAGGGCTTTTCCAATCAAAACAATTCTCTGTCTCCTGAGGTGTGAGCAACAGGGACTGTGGAGGCTCCCCAGATGATGGGATCTTTTTGGGGTTTGAATGAGGGGAACCTTCTCCCTTGCAGATCTGATGCTCACTTGGATTTACACTGGCAAGTGGTAAAATGGCTTAATTTTTAACAAGCTTTGAATCTCTTGGCTGAGGTGATAATTGATGCTTAACCACTATGGTTCCTTCTGGATGGAAGAAAGCAAACTTTGGGATTAGAAAGAGGATGGATGGCTAAGCCAAGGTGAGTGTCAGGGAAAGCTATAAAAAAGGTTCCATTGACCCATGTCTATTGATAATTGGTTGACGTCTGAGGATTGAGTTTTGTGTATTCAGGGATATGATTTATTGAAAACATCCCAATTTTTTATTCAATATTTGCACTGCTAAAATATTTAACATCCAGAAAAAAAGTAAAATCAGTAAGTGAGATCAAAACCATACTGTGGCATTATGAAAAACATAAGCTGAGCAGTTCTGAAAAGGATAAAAATGGCTTGTGTGAAAGAAATGTGGTGAGGGTTTTTTTTGGTTTTGTTTTTAAAATAAAAATTACCGATTTGGAACTGAGGCTGAGAAAGCTTTGAATGTGGCCAGGGTGACAGGGTGCATTGTAGGGTGGCTGTAAGCCTTTGTAGAAGTAATTATTATCATCTCTCCAAAGCACAGAGAAATTCATGAGCAAAAAAAAAAAAAAAGAGCAAAGAAAAGGAGAAAAGGCAGGCTAGGAAGCAGACCCCTTTTCCAAGCCCTAGATGCTTACTTGCTAGGTGCTTACTAAAGCCAAAGTGAAAACAATCTGAAGCTAATTTAAACCTTATTCATCCTGCAGAAAATAAAATAGGTGGAACTTCACTTGCTGAAGGAACAGGAGAGGGAAGAGCAAAGCTGGGGGGGGGAGGGAAGCAGCACCCATTTGGATACGGATCTAAGCACAGTTCTTCCAGCCCCATGGCCTGCCAGCAATCCTAAATATTCTTCAGAATAATAATTTAATCAGAGCAGCCCTGGATCCATGCTCTCCCAGTGTCTACAATGAACACGTTTTGCAAAAGGCATCCTGAGGAGTCAGAACTCCAAATAAAATTTGGCATTGTGCAAATATCAGCAGCTTTCCAGTGGCAGCTTTTGAAGTGGCAACACCGAGGCCCCGTTTCTGCCTGGCTTTTCTCACACTGTGCAGAGCTATGTACAGGAATTCACCCTTCAGTTAATCCAATATTTTGCCCAGATTTTCTTCATTTATCAGGCTTACCAATTCATACCCCACGTTTCAGTATAACTACACCATCCTATGGAATGACTTGAAGTATCAATGTTAAATTTGGATAAGTAAATCCAGATGAGTAAAAGTACATATAATGTGAAGCTGGAAAAAATTACCTATTAAGCCAGGTAAGACTATTTGGAGTAATTTGATTTGAGGAAGCTTTAATGTTTCCCTTGATTCTAGTGATCATCTTTCATCTGGAAAAGGAGCACTTGAGCAGGGACAAAACACTTGTGATGGGCATTAACTGAGCAGTATTTTACAGAGTCATTTGTTGGGACTGGAGCCACTAACTGGAATAAACAGTTTAACAGTGATGCCAAAGTATATATTTTGTTCCTTTAAACTGCCTAAGTAAAACACAAAAGTCATGTTCTCTATTCAGTAACAAAGATTGCTTTCTCCTTCTTTCTTGGGTACTAGGGAAAGCTTTTTAGGGAGGTAAAGTTCTTTTATTCCTAATTTCTAGGCAAGAGACAATGACCAATGAATGAGCATGCTGTGGATTTGTACTCATATGTTTAGTAGTGTTAATATAAATGTTATAATAATAGGAGCTGGAGGGGGGTATTTTGGTGTTTGACCAGAAAGGCTGTGATATTGAGAGACTAATGTACCAGATTAAAATTTTTCCCCAGTAAATAAGTGTGACAATAAAATGCTTTGAAGGAGTTTGGGGAAAAGATGTTGACTCCTCATTAATGATGGAGATTGGCTCACGTCTGTGGGGAGAGAGGGGATAAGTGAAAAACAGGGTAATATGCTGTAAACTTAGCAAGTTTCAGTGTGTCTCCCCTGTCCCATGGCTGTAACCTTCAGTCCAAGTAATTTGAGCAACAATTAGCCACAATCAAACTGATCTGTAGCAGGTATTGCCTTTTAGCAGAAATGCTGATGTGTATTTCAACAACCACACACAACACAGCAAGCCAAGCAGCTACAAAAAGACTTTCTTATATACTCCAATGGTTCAAACAGCTATTTAAATATCAACATTATTTGTAAGTGAAAGTATTTGCTTTAAACATGGCAAAACTCTGCAACAAAGCTTACATGAATGATCTCTTGGTACTTCACACAGCTGGACAGTTTACCAGGTCTGTTCTGCAAAACTTGTAATTTCTTTTATACCACAGTGAAGGTGAAATACATAGAAAGAATTACACTGTATATAGATCAAGTGGACTAGTTGAGGTTTACACTCACATAAATTGGAATAGTGCAGATTTCAGCTCACTGCCTAGTATTTTCTTGGCTAACTGGCTGTAAAATTGGTTTGGAAGTCAACCCAATATTTTCAAACTAAGCTACTGCAGTTGAGAGATTGGGGTTGTGCTCTCATAACAGACATTTCTCCACATAACGACAGCACCAAAGCTTTTCAGTGTGAGGAATGAAGCTTTATACATTATTTTAAAAGACAAAGTTCTCCAGTATTTTAAGAAATATCAGTTTTTAGAAGTGTTTTGTTCGTTTGCCATAGCCCTGAATTATTGAACCCAAGAGGAATGCACTTATAGTGTTAGGAAAATTTTAGAGAAGTCACTAGGAATTTTTTTTTTTTTCTTTCTGAAACCCTCACTGACAGCAACAGGAGATTAGATTGAAGCATCCAGGTAACAACAGGTGAAGGACACACACTTTTACTCTCTGGCACAGCAAGCAGAATCACAGTTACTCCCATACAAGTACTAATGCAAGAGGAGCCTACTTTAGTTGTACAGGCAGGTAGTAAAGAGAAAAAATCACCCTTGGATTCCTATCCACCTGTCTGTAAAAAGCACTGCTGAAAGCCCAATTATTTTGACGAATACTGAGGAGACACAAAAAAATAAGGACTTATTTAAATTGCTATGGAAGAACTCAATGTATTTCTAAAAGTATCTCAGGAATTTACAGTAAATAATGCTTTCAAAGGAAATGGTAATCATTCTGCATTGAAAGCTTCTGATCTCACCATCTTTACTTCAGAGCACATTAGTGCTGTGCATCATTACAAGAATGTGTTCTTTGAAGCATGTGTACTCTATCTTCCTTCTGTTCATCATAAATACCCTCTCTGTGAAAGTACACTTTGCCACTCTGAACGCATTTTTCTTCCTAAGATTTAATTCATTTCCTAAGGAAATGTCACACAGGAATCAATCTTGCCAGTTCAAGTTCATGAGGCCTGATTCATTTAGCAAATGATTTATTGACAACTGTGAGATAGAAAATAATTGAATGTTGTTATTAAGAGCAACATTACGCATATATGGAGAGGGTATATACAGAGGATGTTAATATTCTTTCCTGAACAAGTGATACATTACAAGAAGAAAGGAGAGAGCTTGCCATGGTTAATGGCTGGCTTCCAGCTCCTATTCCATCTCTCTCTTTGTACTCCCAGCTCATGTTCTTGCATAAATCCTGACCTTTGCTGTTGTTTGCTCCATTGAAAAACAATAGCTGGTAGAAAAAGAGATAAGAAAACAAGTGTCCCATTACAGGCAATGTAATTTTGTTTAGTATTCAGACATAAATAGTTCTTCACAGAAAACATGAAAGTTCAACAAAAACCGTGTATGTAGCAGCAGGCCACAGTAGTTAATGGTTTGACAGCTAATCTAGGAAGTATTTATCTAAGTAGTGTCACACATGGAGATTAAACACTTCTCCTCTCTTTCCTTCCTGTCCCTTTTTCACCCAGAGCCAAAGCAAGCAGTGTTTGCAGCTCTCCAGGCTGAATGCACTTTGGATTTCTTCATATTTTGTAGATATAGACCCATTTTTTTTTTCAGCTAAACAAGATATGGAGGAAAGAACCCATTCCCTGCACTATACATTTATCTATATATTCCACAAGCATGGTTGGATCCAAGGGTATCTCGTAAGATTTCCCCCAACCTGCTTCTGCTCTCATATTCATCATGACCAGAGTGATGGAATGTGACACCTTCAGCATGATCAATACTTTGGTGTCCCCAAGCCAGGTGCTAAAGCACCCAAATTTTACTTCAATGGCCCCTAGAAAGGAGTCCAAGCCCTAATGCTCATGCTGCTGTCTCACAGGTACCTGCACCTCATCCTAGCCAGGGCTACAGAAAGAATTTTGAATTCCTGCTTGTCCCTGAGGATGGGGGAGCTGAGGCTGAGCTGGCAATGGGAAGAGTCCTGTGGGCTCTAGGTTTGAAGCCCAGAAACCTTGCAGAGAGCTCAGCACACAGAGGCTCCTGCACCATTTCATCTTCTGGAAAGCACCAAACGTCACTGCACTGAATTAAAACTTGGTGTCTTTAACTGACCCACGATGCTAAGGTGCTATGAAAACACAAAGAAAAAAAAATGCATAAAAGAATTAATGCTCAGATTTTCTTCTGGAAAAGTAAAGCAAATCCTCAGCCCTTCTTTATATTCCTGAAGAAATTATCTGTCAAAGAACAGGACAAGAAATTATTTCTACAGATTTCTAGGGTGCAAAAAGTGGGGAATATTTGACATGCTTCATTAAACATGGATGAAAATATGAAACATTTTGAAAACATACAGCTGAATAGAATATAGCACCACAGGACTCGATACAAAGAAAAAAAAAAAAAGATATTAAAATCTGTTCCCAGCAAGATTATTTTAACCCAGAGTAATATATTGCTTCCCTTGTAATCAGTCTTCAAACAGGATGATTTAACTGAGACCCTCAAAATATATGTAACAGAAAAGCAGCAAAACCTGATGAATCCAATTTACTATACTGTACTGCCAAAATTATCAAGTGAAAATATTAACCTACATGGCCTTTTCACTGTGTAACAGAAATTCAGAAGTAGTTTAAAAGAAAAAAAAATCTCAAGCACCCATATTTCATGAAAACAAGTATACATTTTCCTCTTTCAGAGGTACACTGGGTGGGGAACCCAGGAGATCTCAACTCAGGCACTGGTGTATTTGCAGCAAACAGTCACAAGGTAGCAGCAGAAAGCATTAAAGAATTTCATAAAGATGCTGAAGAGGTGGAGGTGATTTGCCACCACTCACCAGGACATAGCTGTGAGTGTGGAGACAACATCATTTTTCTCAACCAAATACTTGGTGGGGAGTAAGTTGAGTTCTGGGGTAGCCTGTAGCCTCTGTGAGCTACCCAGCAAAGCCCAAGAAAAAGAATGGGATTTTTTTTTTTTTTTTTTAATTTACTGCAGACATGAGAGATGTGTTATATGAGCCAACATCAGGGCACAATAAGAGCATGGAACTGAGAAATCTGGTAAGGTCTTGGAGGGGAACCTTACCTCTGGCAATGTTTCACAGCTTACAAAGTGGTTGCTCAGTTCCTGAGCTGACCTCCTTTCCAACAAGAAATGATTGTTTTCCCTTCCAGCATCCTCTACGTGCACTTATTAAAAGAAGCAAGAGGGAAAAGGATATAGATCAGTTCTCTACACATTACACTGTATATACAGCAGGATGGAACATGTACACATGTATAGTACCTTGGAATTCTCAAAAGTAAGTAAATCCAGTCAAGGAAATAAATTTAAAGGTCAACAGGTCAAGAGAGATTAATTAAGTCATTCTTGTGCTCTGATGAGGGGAAGGAGTACTCAGAGAGATGAACTGAGATCTGCAGCTGCAGCTGAACAGTCACAGATATTTCAAGAGCTGATTTTTTTTTTTTTTTTTTTTTTTGCTATTGATCTGCCAATCACTTTTTCTGTACGAGTTATCCACGTCTCAGTGAGCCTTTTGCACCTAGTTGCCTTTGTGGGAGTTCTGTTTGTTGCACATTCACATCTTTTATGGCATCTCAGAATAAAAGATTCAATAGCTGCTGAGTTGAATTCTAAAGATGATTATTCTACTTGTTTAGAAAATTAAAACGACACCTGCTTTTCTTCCCCCTTGCTCTCACCATCAGCTCACTTTCAAACAGTTTGCAATATTTTACTCAATTAAAAAAACATATCTTTTGTTAACTGGTGTTGCCTGGGCAAATGCTACAGATGTTCCCAATTATGCCATTGTCCCTGCCATCAAAATAAATTTGTGAAAGTCATGAATAAAAGCCCTGTAGTATATGAATCACTATGACTTCTCTCTTTCAAAACATGAAATCATTTCTCATCACTTACTACAGTTCTCCCACACACCATGGGGACCTCCTTGTTGTCTAGAAATTTGCTGCACTCCCTTCTCCAGGGCCTTGGGTCTGAATTTCTCTGCATCCACCTTCTGCACATCAGTAAAACCAGATTCTTTCAGTTCAAATGGCCTGCATCAGCCTAGCATTGATGCCAACTCTGTTTCTTCAACTCTCAGCTACCCTCAAAGCAGTTTTCTCAAGAAGCTTTTTCTTCCATGGCTCTGCCACCATTGTTTTTCTGCCTGACTTCTAAATGTCCCAGTTGTGCTCTCTGCAGCAATCTGGGTCCTCTGTCCTCACTCTGCTTTTGTCCTCCTCAAACATGAACTCAGTTTGCTTCCCAACACTCAAGAGACTGATGGATTGGCTTTTTCCCATCAAATTGAAATTTTTGCCCATGCTTCATACATCTCACATGTGACAACTTGTCAGCTTGAGATCTCCACAGACAGAACTCATCTCCTCATTGTTCTTTAGCATTCGAACACCTTCTCCCACCCTTTTCTTTCATTTTTATGTGGGGCTGTAGCTTTTCCTGAGACTGTGTCAAACTTCAGTTGGGCTTAAATTTTTCACAAAGTCTCACTAAATGATGGGTTAAAACAGGACTTTTCAAATCTATTCTTACATGTAAGCAGCTTTCTTCCTGACTGTTCTTATGCTCTTTCCTCTGACCTTACTGAATCCCACCATCTTCTCTTCATATCCTTTCAAAGTCTTCTGCAAAGATATTTTTTCAAAGATAACATAGCCCAGCTCCTCAGGCTTCCCATCCCATCCTCTGCTGCCTTCATTTTCCCACCAGCCTGCTGGTCCCCCCTGAATCACACACAAGCTCTAAGTCTCTGTTTCAGAACCCTTTACAGTTTCTCTCTATTTTACTTCTAATTATACCTCAACTGAGCCATCACTGCTCTCTGTTAATGATGACAGCCTTTATTACCCAGTTGCTAAATTTTGAAACAAGTATCTTCAGCTTTTCCTGACATACCTGTCAGACATTCTCTGTAAACACCCACAAAGTCATGTCAGAATCCTTAAAACTCAGCTTTCACACGATGCCAACACAAACTCAGACAAATGCAGGATAATTAGACACTGACTGCAGAACTGCCCATAATGCTGACCTGTACTGTCACATTTTTAATTAGCAGAGCCAGTATTGTTTCTTCTCTTTGCTTTACGTAGGTCATAAACTTTTTGCTTAGAAACCATCTTTTTATCCTGCTTATATCAAAAGGGCACAGCAAATATCTGACTCCCTTAATATCTCAGTAAAGTCAATTGTTAAAAGACAGCTGTCTTAAACCAGAGACCTCTACAACCTCTTCCAGATGTATAAAATATATTTTGCAAAGAGTAAGAAAATGAATATAACAATCTGGCACAGTGTCAGAAAGAAAATCCACTAATTGGGATGGATGACGAGGGAGTAAAACCCAAAATGCATGGTGCTGTTTATTTTTCTGTAAATCTAGAAAAAATCTAGTGGTGTCAGTGAAATTGCTCTATATTTGTTTAAATGATGGGCTGCACAGGATATAATTCAGACATCTGTCCTTGGCCCACCTGTACATAGATCAGTGCTGTGCTCCTGTACCCCTTCTGCTGTCAAACTTTGGAGCTGCTACAACAGACACCAAGCAGGGCAGGGTGCTGGGTATCAGTATCAGCACATTAAGATCTCCAGCTCAGATTGTCTTCTCTCCAGCCACTTACAGACACACTTAAAATCACCAACTAAATCTTCCTAAGAACTCCTTGAAATTGTCTCCTGATTCCTCTTATACATCTACTCTTCTAAGGGAAAGACAAAATATTACTACCAGTCAATAGTTACATATGAGCATAAGATACATCTGAGCATGTGGGTTTGTTTATTTTGAAATTGTGAAAAATTGTTTTGAGGCCATTAAAACATAGGTGCTGGAGCCTTTTTCCCTCCCTGTGATTGCTGGGAGGAAAAAACAGCACTTCTGTATTTAACAAGGCTCAGGCACAGCATGTGCAGAAGCACTTCAGGTCTTTGCCATTGGACATCACATCCTCTCATTAATTTCCCTGCCTCTTCAACACATCAACAAAGGCAGCTGCAATGAATTCATATCAATATAGTCAGAAGAGTGGTCTGATACAAAGCCTGACTGCCAGAGAGCTACATCTACACTGCAGAGAAAGCAGTAAAATGCACTTAGCCATGAATTAATACATTATGATCAACTGACAAAAATTGTTTCAATATAATGTTCTTGACCTGCTTCAACACTTCCTTTTTTCCTAATCATACTTTTTAAAGTTTGTGCACTTGATTTCTTAACCATACAGCACTTAGTAGTTTATATTTTCCATTAATTCTCTATATAAGAAGTATCACTTCCCTCTGCAACAGAGGTGTAAATGATTGCCACTTTTTTCTAATTATGAGGATGCAAGCCAGGGGACTTAGGGCTCAGCAGAGCTCAACACACCTCATGGACCTTTACTCTGCTCAGACTTTGCTACAGAATGAGAGAATTCAGTGAAGTGTGGGAGCTGTAATTAAAATTGTGTTATGCTGCTGATCCATGGACAGATGAATTGTAGAAGCATTAAATTGCATTGGTTTGTTTTTAAAAAAAAATTGGCTGTTCACTTCCTTGTAAAAAACTACATCAATTTTAAGATAGTGAAACCATAAATCTGAAATGAATTACAGTAGTTCATATGTTTCTCAGGATAAACAGAGTCTACATACTCCCCCCCTAAGAGACTTAAGTTCAGGGTGCAGTGAACCAGTTTAGTAACAATTACAAGGCACAGGTACAGATTGCTGACTGGTGGCATATTCATCCACTTTGTTCCACACAGTGTATAAAGTTTTTAATGGAAAATAGAGATTTTTCTGGGAAACAAAGGTCACAATTTTAAAATGTTTGTGATGGTTTTTGTTTGGTTGGTTGGTTTTGGTTGGTTTTTTTTCATAAGCCTGGCATCAAGTGTGTCATGGTGTGGGCAGATCTTCCATTTGCTCTGATTAGAAATAAAATTTCTGGCTATTTTTCTTGCATATTAATGGCAATATTTCATCATTGTTATGAGTCCAATCACAATATGCTCCACATGGAATATTATAAATCAAGAACTCTATTTACTTGTCACAAGGGATTGTAAGTTCACAGAGTCTGGTCTTTTTGGATAAGTTATCTTTTATCTTGTTTATCAGTCTGAAAATCAGAGTGAAAAGTCATCTGTTACAATCTTGTCTAACAGAAGTCTTAACACATACTCTTTCACAGACAGCAGCAATTACAGGGATGTAGAGATAATGGGAAGAAACTAACTGAAATGACTTCACACATGCAAGTGAATTCTTGATTAAAAATCACATGAAAGATAAAATTGCAACAGTTTTTAAGCTAAGTAAGTTCTTATTTAATGGATATGCCTCAATTCTGAAAGGAACATTAGTTCATCCTTCACTGATCCACCTGTAAGTACAACAAAGAAAATTTTATTATCTTTTTCTCAAGTTATTCATGCTTAAGGTCATAGAGTCATAGAAACATTTAGGATGGAAAAGACCTTTAAGATCATTGAGTCCAGCTATAGATGAGGAATACTATAGAACAAAGATTATATAAATGGGATTAAAAGCTTAGGAAAAAACCAGGATAAGAGGGCTGAAGAGCTGGAGTAGCTCATATGCAGAAGAGAAGCAGATGGATGTTTTCAGGAGTTTGTTTATGAAGCCCTGTGCCCATAAGAAGGGAGTAGGATCAAATAAATGGATGCAGAGAGAGGAAAGAGCTCAATCTGTAGGTGCTCAGGTATTTGATGGTTAGGAATCAGTGTTTTTGGTGGCACATGACTGATGCTGAACACGGGAAGATCATTTTTGCCAGGAGACCAGGTGGCTTTACAGCTGGGATGGCAGAGTAGGATCTGGGGACAGAGGACAGAGCAGGGTGGTGATACAGAATGCACATGAAAGGCAGGACAGAAGGAAAAGGAGGTGGCTGAGATGCACTGGAGGACAGGAGCAGGGCTTAGAGAGGAGGATATAATAAGAGAGATGAGGAGACGCAGACCTTCCTTCTGTTTCCATTCCATTGCCAAGCACTCTTTGCCTCAAATCTCATTTTCCTGATTTTCCAACTAAACCAATCAGCTACATTGTTTTATGATTAATGTCAGCAGTTCTTGATAGAGTCAGCTGAAGTCCTCTATTTCCTCTCTCTTTTGTGTAGACTCCCAAAGTTCCCATAGCTACCAACAAGGCAAAAAATGGAAAGATGGGAATTTCAATTTGGTAATACCAAGCAATTACAACATTTTTCACTTCCAAAGGTATAACTCTGGCAACCTATTTTCCCCTTCAGGAAAAAGAGAATATAAATTGGTACTTACTGCTGAGATCTGAATGCCTACCTTGCCCTTTTTCCTATGAATTTTTCATATAAGCAGCAAATCTTGAAGGAAGCTTCCATTCACCATTATCTGTTGTTCACATTTATTTGTTTTCTGGCAGGTATCTGTCAGCTCCTTAAATATGTCATTTATTACTGGGCTTTTAAAAAACATTTCTTCAAATCTATGCTTTTATTTTACTGTGTCTTCCCAGAACTCTGGTAGAGAATCAGTAAGAGCTTGTTTACATACGAAGTTATTTATGGACAGGAAAAATCCACATCTGCTTCCTTCAAGAATGATTCCACGTGCAGATAAACCCAAGACTACACTATATTCTCAAGACATTCACAGAGAGTTAGAATAAGTGGTTAGAAAGTGCTCTGGGGAAAAAAACATCTCACTATCTTTTTCAGAATTAGGCTACAGTGATATTAATCTTTTCCTTCTTATCTCCATACCTATGAGACATCTGAAACACTAGTGAGCCATTTCTGGAAAATACACTTCAATATCCTTCTGAGGGGAATATAAAAGGATAAAATCCAGATTGCTAACAGTTTTAAGAGAGCAACTAGTTGCTTTGAACTCCACCCTTTTTTACCAGCCTTTTTTTCAAAACCATTGACCATGAGCTGTTACACAAATGCCTGAAGGCCACTTGTGTTTTTCTGGCTATTCTGCTGAGGTTAATGCCTTTGAGAGACTGAGAAAAACACAGCATTGCAATAGTTCCCTGACTTATCACTTGGAAGTCATTCAATTCTATTGGATCAATGACATCCTTTCAGGTCCTCTTCATTACTGTGTATATTTTAGTCTTGTCTCCAGAATAATGTAAGGAGATGAAGTCAACAGAGTCCAGACTAAGCAAAGGAGGCAGTAAGAGTGTGCAAGTAGTGCAGCCCTGCACAAACTCCATGTTTGTTTAAATTTCATTTTAAAGCACAGGCTAAGCTAGACTCAAAGCTTTTGATTTTTTTTTTCCATTCAGAAGCCTAACAGCAGGGGAAATGGAAATGAACATTTAAGTTGCCCAGGAAGTCCCCCATGGAGGGATATTTGGTTTTACTTTGCTTGTTCATCACCTCGAAGTCCAATTAGGAGGAGCTGTTCTGGGCATATTGATCATGCTCTGAGTGATGAAAATATTGGTTTGTTTTCCCTAAATTTACATGTTGAATCTTTTAATTCCTTCCTGTAATTGCAGGTGTGCTGAGGTAAGATGAGTGCCAGTACACAACTAGGAATTGCTCAATCCTCAGCCTGAGTACAAAGATGTTGTGAATGCTGAAAACATGAAGCAGCACAAAACTGCAACATCTCAATGGTAGGTTTAGTTTAAAAAGTAATATCTGAATAATTTCCCATTCTTGCTACAATCATTAACATAAAATCAATTTATGTTGTCATATTTTCAGTTCTCATTATAATCTTTGTCACAAGAAAGAGGTTTTTAATCCCCTATAAAGTCTTTAAGAGACAGCAGAATAATATGCACTAAATGCATTATACATTTTCTAAGGTGACCTTTTCATGGTTTTTCAGTTTGACTGCCTGGTCATTCCTGCTCTTGGCTTCCTTGGTAATCAGAGGGGAACAGGTGGAATAATAAATAATCAAAAAGCCTAATCTCTAAAGGTTAACTTCATACTGCAAATGACTCTTTTATAGGTTATATATATTGTATGTTCATATTCTGCAACCTAGAAAAAAGCTGGGAAGAAAAGTAAATGGCAGAGTATGACTGCTCACATGACAGTGATAAAAATTACTCAGGAAAGGAGTAAGATGGCTCTGTGATAGGCACTAATTTTATTCTGCCAAGAGTTCACAAGTATTTATGCTGTGTGGAACAATCTTCTCTTTATGGAGGTGTAGGGAGCTTTAGTCACTCGTCATGCTTAAAAGGTCTGAGAGCCTCAAAGATAAGAGAATGGGTTTGAAATGGAAAGTATATTATGAACCAACAGTCATATGATGGGGAGACAGGCTGAGAAAGGAGGTCAGTTCCTGGAAAAATTTCTGCATCAGCAGCAAAAAAGAAAAAAGAAAAAAAGATGTAAGAAGAGCTGGACAAGGAGTATAAAATATGGAGTGATAAGAGATCCCCACAAGGTACTCACCAATACATAGAAGTCAGGGAATGGAAATACAGGTGTCAAATGAATGAAAAAACCTCCCAAAGCCCCTACATCACAAAGATGTAAAACTTTACTATGTGTGCTTTCATTACAGGAAGATCCTTAGAAATAAACAACAAAAAACCCCAATGGGAGAAAACTCTTATTTCATTGGGATTTTAGGAAGAATCCTATTCCACAGAGAGCAGTGCAGCTCTGGCTGGAAGGGTTTTGGGTGAACAGGGTCATGTAATGAGGCAGTGTCAGAGAGCTTGGCTTGAAAGTTTCTATGAAGCTCCAACGTTACATCCTAGTTGCTCATCCTAAAAAAGGGGGCATAGGGATTTTCCTGGAGTAGAAACTCATAAGCAAATGATTTCTTTGCCCATGTGTCTAGAAAGACTTTGAGGAAGAGGGAAAAAACCCCAAATAACATGCAGAGAAGCTATTCTATTCCCTACTAAAACTGTGCTAATCTCTATTGCTTTGAAGCCTACAGAGCAAAAAAGAGCTGCTTAGATTAATTAAACTCTGAGGCTGAACTGTTTAATCAATCATGAGTGCTGTGTTGCCACTATGCCATACATAGAGATTATTATATAGTAGTTTAAATTACAAAACAAGGCATTTGTAATACAAGATGGGCCTTTTAGTCAATTTTTGGATATCCTTCTTCTCGGATATCCAACTTCTCTGCCTACATGACTTTTTTTCCTTCATTTTCTTCACCCTTTGCAATGAGCTGCCTCCTGTACTCTGCAGCTTCAGAGAAATACAGCACAATTTGTGTCTCCTCCACTGTGCAACCTGACAAATGGCCAGCACAGGAACATTTTGAAGGAGAAAATGATGCTATGACAAACATGCAATTAAAAACTATATTATATTGCATACAGAAAAGGAGTTGAACTAATCCTATCTGAAAGATGCTCTCAGCAACCTCTCTCACTTTCAGGTGTACTTGGAAAACTAAACAATCACCCGAGAATTATTTCAATTATCTAACTGTTTCAAACCACACTCAGGAAGGTTAAAATACATTTTTCTTGAAAAAAAATGAAAACATGATCTTGTATAATTCCCGTGCTGGTGACATTCAGGTGTGAGATGAGAAGAGAAACATGATAAAATAAAACTTTGAATTAACACAAAAATCCTGCATGTATTAATGGCAAGTTTGCTCTTGTCTTCCATCCTAATAGTGGTTAAAGGTATTTTTAGGATATCTAGGGGAACACATCCCCAACATTCTAATTCTGATTTACTAAGAAGGCCATTTACAGAATCCTAAACATATATAATAGCAATGGAAAGAGTCCCACCTTCCTGTGAGTTGGTGTGAACTGAGCTGCTTTAAACTCCTGTTCTTTCAGGTTTGACTTTATTTCTGCTGAAAGGTGGAGGCCATCAAGCTGTGAATACTCTGGGACAGGTCCTCCCCTGATATAAATCAGTCCTGACTTTAATGGAGCTCTGTGGATTTACAGCAAGCAGAACACTTGGCTGGCTGATAGTCCAGAGAGTGATAGAGCAAGTGACAACTCTACCAATTCTAGAGTTGGGAGAACTCCACTTGAAAATAGCTATTCCCTACAACTTCTGATTTTTAGTGTCTGCCAGACCTATGTGTATGGTAGAAATCACCAGTAGTGAACGATTTAAACTTTATTTGAAGAACAATCATGGCAAGAAAAGACAGAAAAAAACCAGTTTTCTACAATGGTAACACTACTCAGTGTATGCTGTGTAATATTAAGTACTCAAACCTCCTTAGTAAAAAAAAAATATTTCCTTTTATAATAATATCAAGCATAATATCTAATGCACAGAAGTGACAATTGTCACTTCACCTGTTTGGAACTGATGACCACATACTTAGAAAATGAGCAGCAAATGCAGCTCCAGGAATAATGGAAGAAAAATATGTCAAGACACTGAAGATGCAGAGAGCAAACATGAACTTCGACTACTCCAGTGCAGAAGAAGAGAAATGGAGGTTTGCTTTCATGTCTTCTTGCTGAGATACCATTTTGGCCAGGTGTAAAGGATGTTTGAGGTTGAGTTCAAAGGAAATACGAGCAGAACAGAAAGGAATAATCAGCATTCCTCTAAGACCCGAGTTTAAAAGAATAAATGCTTAGGGAACAGGAAGCTAAAGAATAAAAGAAAATATGGGATGGTCATACCAAGTTCATCTAGCTTAATGCTCAGTAATGATAGCCAATACCCTGTACAAATGAAGAGTCCCACCTCTCCAGAATGTTCTTCCAGATTCCCTTGATTTTTGCTACTTAAAGAAGAGACAGATTAAAAATATAGAAAAGATGTTAAAATACGAACGTAATAGCAAAGTGTCTCTGAAGTACACCAGGAACTGAAAAGACTTCATAAGCAGAGTTACATACAAGCAAAATCATTGCCAAGAGAAAATAACTAATATCATGGGTATGTACTGCACTCCTGGGGAGAAAAGGATGACTATTATTATTATTATTATTGTTGTTATTATTATTATTTAGAACAGTTTCTGTGCTGGAAAACGGGAGTTTTGAGACAATCAAAATAATTTACAAATTGGCGTTGACAAGCTGAAACACTGAAAAGTTCCAATTAAGCTCATTCATTTCAAAGAGGTGTCTCTGCTTCAAAAACTGTCAGATATAATTTTAAAAGAGGTTTTTTAAAAGGTCTTTTACTTTAACATGAAGTATTACCACCCTCAAATCCTGACTTTCCAGTCAGTAAACTGAAAAATCAATTATT
The DNA here is from genome assembly GCF_036169615.1 of Heliangelus exortis. Taxonomy (NCBI): domain Eukaryota; kingdom Metazoa; phylum Chordata; class Aves; order Apodiformes; family Trochilidae; genus Heliangelus; species Heliangelus exortis. The sequence goes on along the minus strand of NC_092436.1, from coordinate 3,638,679 downwards.
TGCACAGTACTGGTCTTAGGGAAAGAGGCCAGAAGAAAACACAAGCACATACAGGAGTCAGTGGGGAATCAAATGGAGAGAGGGAATAAAGAAGGAATTTATCCACAGAACAGACAGAGCCCTACAAAAAGCTGACATTCCTAGCTTATATTTAGAAACTTATTGGGAAAGAGAAGAAAGAAACTTTGCTGAAAGTGGCAAGAGTCACAGCCGTGTATAGAACCCAAGTAGTCTGACTTGGCAAGAGGGCAGAGGGTCTCTGCAAACCAGATTAAAACTTCTCAGCAGAAGACAGACAGTTAAAAAAGTGAGGGAAAACTTGGTCTCCAAAATCTGAAAAGAAATCAAAAGTCTGTGTATGATACCACACTTGAAGGTTCTACACAAAAAAAGCCTGAGCAGAAATTGGAAAAGAGCCCTGGTAGTCCAACTGGAACATACAGAGCTATCCAGAAGACAATAATGACTCTTTCAGAAAGAAGCTGCAATTAAAGCAAATGCTTTAAACCTCTGCTAGAGGTTTCCTGAATTATGTTACATGAATCATAGGAACTGTGTGTGCTTAAATGAACCTGTGCATAACAATGAATCCCTAAGGCAACATGAGGTTAAACCCCTTAACATCATCAGAGTGCCTAATGATCACAAATAGAGGGTTTTGATGGTACAAAGTGTTAATATCCCCCCAAAAGGAAGGTTAGTGAGTAAATAATGGCAACAAGAGGAACTGGAATAAGCACCTAGACTGTGCTTACCTATACTAAGATCATAGAGGCTCAGCTGAGAAGACTAATGTGAGGGAGAGAGCACTGTACAATGAATTCTATTTGTTAAAGATTTTCTACAGAAAGGCCCACATGGCATTTTTTCAACTCAGTTCCTTTATGCAAAACATAACATTTTGCATAGATTTCCATGCTAATACCATGAGAAGAGACTTATTAAACAAAAATCACATCTCACTGAAATATCATTTATTTTCCTGAATTTCCTGGTGAGTGGCTACCCTCAGCCTTCTCTTTCTGTGTAGGCATTTACAGAGCACTGTTCACTGTGACATCCCTGCCATTTTTCATCCTTGCTATAATGCCCAGAATACACATTCAAAACAATCATCTGTGAAATAGTGGAAGTTGAGTGTAACTTTGCACCTGTGTATTGTGAAGGAGGAACAGTCATTTGCAGAAGGCCAGGGCATTCTGTTCTACTAAAATCAAATTTCCTGCAAGTTTCTGATATTGCAAGTGCTTTGCCACCCAGCATTAAGACTGGTGTTTCCAACAGAACGAGTACATCCAGCTCCTTTCCAAGCACTCATCCAAATTTGAAACCAGTCCTTTATAGTCTAACAACGTATCCATAAAACCAGCCAGCTGCCTGGATCTCTTCAGGACACTTTTTTCTCTTCTTATCCATTGTGACCTACAGCTAAGGACATTTTTCACATTGCAGCCCCACGGAAAAGCCTCATGATCTTGTTACAGGCTGGTACGCTTGACTCGCAATACAGAACCCTGCATTTGTTTCCTCAGGGAAATAAACACTTTTAAAAGAGGCTCTGGACTTCTAAAATGACTTGAACAAATACAGTGGCCACACTAATAATAAGTGTATCACTTTTCTGCTTCTCACAAAAACATCCACAGTGAGGAATTTGGATTTTATGTGCCCTCATACAAACTCATCTACAGCTTTATTTTTTTATTGCTGACATGTTCTCAGGGGAAGCCAATTTCTCTTTCAAGCAGCAGTGACTTTACTAAGCCAAAGCATCCAATTGCTAGAGGAGGGTTTACTTTACCTCTCATCACTGAAACCCTGCTGTGGAATACAATCTGTTTGCAGAAGAGCAAGGAGGTGAAGGACAAAAACAAAAGGCAATTACCCTGAGACTGTGAAGAGCTTGAAGACTGGTGTAGCTCTCACATCTGACTTAGGGTAAGAAAATAGAGTGGTCAAAATGTTGCCAAGAAAAACGTTGTCATTGAACATGCTGAAATTTGTCTTGCTGTCATCTGTAATATGAAGCTGTAAGATATGTATAATATGAATCTGTATATATCTATAATATGTATATATGCAATATGAAGCTGTTTATATGTATAATATTTGCATTTATGGCTGATTTTTGGAAAGATTGCTTGTTAAAACTCCCTTAGGATAGATGTTGGCCAACAACATAATATATTCACAGTTTGCACAGATAACTACAAATCCATTGTTGCATGAGGTTACTAAATACTGTAAATAGTCTAAATACATTAAATAGTGTAGCAAAGTCTTGTGCAAAATACAGAAAGAAGAAAAAATTCACCAACCCTCAGTCATTTCCAAGCACCCTGTAAACATACTGAGCAAATTCAAACTCTTTTTTTTTTTCCAAAATTTCCTGTTACAGAAATTTAAATTCCAATAACTGAAATTTTATTGGAGTTTATTTACAAACCTAAGGTGTAAGAATTTACAAATATAATCACTTCTTGTGACTTGCTGATAAAAATCTGCCAACCTTAGCTTATCTCTAGACTGAAGTAAATAACTAAAAACTCATTCTCCTATTTCAGCTTGAAAAAATCTCTGATGAACACTGCAGATCCACATTTACAAAAGAGAGAGAAGATCTTACTAGTGCCCTGGAAAATATTACCAATTTTTCTGCAAATGCCTTTCTTGAAGTAGATTCAAGTCTTTTTCACAGGTCATAGTTCTCAGTTATTTGGTGACCACACTAAGGTCATGTTCCCCTTTAGACTTTTCTAACTAAAAAGATTAAAGCAGATGTTCATCTTATGAGACCCCAGGTGTATAATTACACACATCATACTAACAAACTTCTTTCTATTTCTGTTGCTGTGTATTCTGTTGAATACACGAAAAGAAACATTTTTCAAAAAAAGTGAAATACCATCCACTATTTTTGTAACCAGCTTGACTAATAAAACAAATTATGCTTTTAAACAAGTGATTTTAGTTAGGAATTCCTTGCTTGCTTACAGGATTTAACTAAATTGTTCACAGATAAGCTTCATTTAACAAGCTTAGAAATACAAGGTGATAACTGATATGAAAGATTTTTTATTTAAACTGTCCAGAATTAGTGTTAATACATAAAATGAAAAGTTTTTGACTCTTAGCAATTCCCTTCAAACTAATTCTCTGCTGTTCACAAATTATGTAACTTAAGAGATAAGGTGCTTCATCTATAAGACACTTCTTCCAGTGCTTCTCCAGCTCAACAGGCTCAGAAGAAGGTGCTGCAAATGGGGGAAGACTTTGCACCCTTACACAGACCAATTTTAATGTACTTTGGTTCTCCCTTTTTCTGGATGGGATCATCTAGAAATAAACATCTAGAAATAAACTGATGTAGAAAAAACTCAGGCCTGCAAAGCTTCCCTGTGAATTCAGTGTTTTTCAGGCCCTTAAGCTCTTAGCAGGAAAAGTGCTGCCCTGGTACCCTGGCACTGGGACTACTGGAGGCTGAATTGCTTCTGGCATTTCCTGGGTTTTGTTTCAACCAAACACACCTTGGGCAGAAGCTAATTAATTCCCTTGTGAAAAAACACAAAACAGAACAAGGCACCTTTATATAAATGTATTTTCTTAACCACAACTGAGTGCTGTACCATAATGTTACCCAAAAAATGCATTATGCTTGAGAAATACTGAGGTAGTTCTTTTTCAGAGTGAAATACTACAGAGATCAACAGCCATGTACCATAACTGCTTAGAAAATCATATTGCAGACAAAGATATGTGGGGTTTTGGATTTTTTTCCCCTCACTTTACAGTCCCAAAAGTCCAGTTTTGGTTGCCTGAAGTCTAATGCTGAGGAAACTATGTTTTTCAAATATCATATCCCTTCAACTTCTTTTTTGCATTAACTCTCCAAGAATATTTGAAAGCCTTTTGAGAACTGTGAGCCTAAACCTGAATTTCAATTGTGAAGAATCAATAAGGAATGTGTAACTTGCAACTTGCTACCTGAAGTGACTGTGACATGATTTTATTTTACCAGTTTTTCATTTTATCCTCTTGACAGGCATTGCCTGATAAGCAAGCACTTGCTGTTATAGACCATATGTACAATTTAGACAATAAGAGAACCTGCCTGTTGTCTGTGGCTGATAACTCCTAGGGCCTCACTATCATTGTCAACAAACTGAGAAATAGGACAAGATGATTCTTAAAATTACCTTCAGACAAGATGGAACCAAGGCCATTATTTATTAAATCCAAAAAAACAGTGAAAGCACTGTAGAAGTGTATTCTTGTAAAGAAAAACTAAACTTTTTCCATAAACACCTTTCTAAACAATTAGTCATGAAATTGTGTCTCGCTTAATGGAACAGTAGCTTAGAAAATTTTAACAAAAACTAAGTTGGAAAATCATTTTACAGTAAACAAATTGCTTGGACACAAGCTTAGCCACTTTCTATGTTCCTATTAATTAGAAGTATTATAAAGGCATGGCTGAATGCTTATAGGGGACCCAAGACATTGTAATTCATCTGCAAATAGACATCTGGATGTCTAAGCTCATCCCAAGGAGAATTCCAGAGAGTTTGGACATCTGCAGGGAAGGTTAAACTGCAATTTTGAGTAATCAGTCTCTGTCTTCAGAGTTTGAGCCTGTATTAACTGGATAGATACATCTATGTTTTAATATCTGAGACAGAAAGATCTCACCCTGTTGCCTGGAGGCTTCTCTAACACTGACTGGTTTTCTTTTTTTTTGGCAGGACATTTTAGTGTTTTCTCTGTGGATGATGGACTCCTGTCTGAGAGAGATAGACTAGAGCCAAATTGTTCAGATTTCATAACACAGAAATGCAGATGCTGATTCCCTTTCTAGCCCATGCCTAAAGAGAGATGTCTGGCTTTACAGGAATGAGATAACATTATTTTTTCTATTTACACACAATCCATTATACTGACTTAAAAAAATGTGCAATTCTTCAGATTAAAATCAATGTACAGATCTCATTGTTGGACAGTGAAAACTATAAATTATGTAACCCTTATATTTAGAATGCAGTGATGATATCAATATCATCTCCCTTCTTTTACACTAACAAGCAGCAAATTAGAAAAATAAAAATTGAAAAATAATTTTACACAATGCTGAGAAGTGCATAGATAATTAGAAACTTTCTGGAACAATCTATTAAGACGTAGTCTATATTCCTTTATACCATTATAGACTATTAACTTTGGCAAAGGCCACTGCCCCAACACTGTTGATGGAAACTTCCAGATTTACACTAGAATAACCAAAGATGGAATTTAGTCCCTATGTTAGCAAAGGGAAAACAAAATAAAACAAGCAGAAAAAAGATGTATTTGAAATTTCAAAAGACTTATTTTCTCCAGTATTTTATTGAAAAGGTTTAGGTTGCTTTTTTTTCACCTCACACCAGGGATGTTTTAGTTTAACAGTGCAGTTACAACCACTATAATTTACTTCTCTGTCAGATTTCTGGAGATTTTACAAACCTTTTCTTGTATTAAATGTCAGGGAAATATTCCCCAAAATGCACAAATCAATATGCAGGAGAAAAAAATACATGAAACTACTCTTATTTATTTATATTTGTTTATGATGAGAGAGATTTTAGTACTCTAATTATCATTATCAGCACACAAACACCTGCTGGTCCTAGACGGTGTTCCTATTAACACAGTGTGCCACTTCAATAGGTTTCTGTTGGCAATCCAAAATCAAATTATTTCTTGTCTGAAAATTATTGTTACCTGCTGGTGCGAAAATGTTTACTATGTCTGTCATTTTCTAACCTTTTCTTTATGGGAATAAAAAAATCAATAGCCATTTTAACATTTTGTTTAATAAGGGTTTATGTAAGTCTGATTACCATTAGGGTAAGGACACTCTTACTGTGTTCTGTGGCTTTATTTTGCTACCCCAGTGGCATTTGGAGCCTTTGGACATCAGTGGGACATTTTCTACAGGACTGGTGACACAGGTTCTGCCTAATCTACTCTTGGGACCCGTGCCCAGCTCAGGTTTGAGTTTTCTGTATTGGTTGCCTCAAACAAGGTGTTCACACCAAACACATCACCTGTTCTCCAGCTGACACTGACTGTGTGACTTGGGAGCTTTGGGCTTCCCAGTGGTGCTGAGCACGTCCTGCAGGGCAGGGACCTCCCATGCTGGCCCAACTCAATCCTCTAACAACTTCACACATGCCCCATGCTGGAACAGACCTTGACTGTTGCAACCCTGTAGCCTCCCTGTTGAATTTCATGTGGGAGTAGGCAATCCACAGCTACCTCTTATAGGGATAAGACCTACAGAGTCAATCTGTTTCAAATATGTCCACGTTTTAAGTGGTGACCACTCCTGGACAAGGGTTGAAACCCACCCACTGATTAGCCTGGGACAAAACCCTCCAGCTATATGTGCTTCTGAAAACACAAGGATTTGACTCAGACACAGAGAGTTGCTAGAGAAGTAGCAGCCTTAAAATTTTTCTTTCGTAAGATTTCAGAAGGATTTTTTAAAATCCTGCTGTTTTGAATATAATTACACCACGACATAGTTATTTTTATGCAGTTCCTGTCTCCCTTCGCTGTCTGGGATTAGTCTTTATTTAGTGATGATGTTGAGTTATGTCTCATGTCCTGGTTCAACCTCAAAAAAATTACAACAGGAATTCTGCCTTAGCATTACTCTGCCCCCATCTTACCATGATAAAGAGATGCATTTACTATAAGTGCAAATCCTGCTGGCAGTGATGTTGCTACTACAGCCAACATGGTTTCAGCAAGTGCCTGGAAGAAGCAAAGTGAACAGTAATGCTGCTTCTAGCACTGTCTTCTCCTCCTTTCTGTCACTTTTGCCTCTAAAGCAGACGTCTGTTACATTTTGGAGCTTTCTGTAATTCGATCAAATCCAAGGCAGATCATGTGGCAGAGTGACAGCAAAGTCAATGGATGGCATTGTCTCCAACTTGTTATCTGTCTGGGGTCTGCTCTGATCTGTGCTGCTGTGCCAAGTGCCAAAACCTCAGAGCCAGATCAAAATGTAAAACAGTTTCTACAGGGAAAAATTCTTTCTGCTTTAAATGTAGTCAAATTGCCAAAGCCAATGGACCTACTTACTCAAGCAGTAACTCCTGAGTACAAACATTCCCAGACACAAGACTCAACTCACAGCACAAATTGGTTTTTGAATTGATAATTAAGTCATTTACTTTTTTAAATTTCAAACATGGAAAACAGCCAAGAAATGCAGACTTTCAGCTATCACTGCAGGAAAAAGTGCAGCTTCTAAAATAAGAAATCATTGATAATTATTTGTTAGGACCTAGAAAAATACATTGGTTGAAAATGATAGTTTTGTGTCTACTTCAAATGTAACTGTGTTCATACCTTTCCCCCATTTCTCTTCCTGGCATGTCTAACATCTTTTGTTTATTGATGGCTACATTCTACATAATTCTTTTTTCCAGTAGCTCCTTGCTAACTGTGAAATGTAGATACCAAGCCTTAATTTAAAAAAAAAAAAAAAAAAAAAAAAAAAAAAAAAGAATATTAAAACCAGCATAATCTGAGAGGGAAGATTGGAAGATTCTTCACCATGAATCCTGATGCATGCAACCCATATGAAAACTGGTGATCCTTTCCACATCGAAGCAGATACCAGCTGGTTTTGAGACAAAATGGAGCAATACTTTGCAACCAAGGTTATACCGTGCCTTTTCCTTTGCCATTTATTGCTTTTATGAAAATAAGAGGAAACCTTGCAAAATAATCTGATTTCTGAGCTGACCTACATGATCTACAGCTCCTTGTCTTCTTCAGGGAAGTCCCATGCTTTTGAAGTGATAGGTACTTACCATAAGGCCTTACAAGATTTTCAAGTAATTTATTATCTGCAAGGCTGCTGCAATACCTGAAACTGTTCTGCATGATGACTTCTTAATTGTATGCCATGCAATTACCTTCCACCTCACTTCTGCAGACAGCAAAGTCCTTGCAATAATTGTGGATGTTTTTGAGGTTAAATTACACTGATTAAAGATGTTTCACTGAATTTGAAGGGGAGCAGTAAGTATTATTGATCACCTCACTGCATATAGGTAGCCTAGAAATCAGCACAAAGAAGATGTATGATTAGATGTGAATGTAAGTGATATAATTTCAGAGTGATATATATAGCAGCAGTTTTAATGTTTCCCATTCAGCAACATCTATTGCTTATTTATAAATGCTTCAGAATAATCAGATTTTCAAAACAGACCAGAAAGAGCCATAAATATACAAAGAATATGGAGGAGCTAAAATTAAAAGATTGAATTTTGGAGTAAAACTACTGGATTCTGCATAGTTTAGAGCTGATAATCCTACTCTTTCCTGATGAAGCACAGAGAAGGATCATGTCAGTGTGTTCTGGGTCCTTGTATCTGCCCTATACTGAAAATCAGTCTTTGGTTTGAACAAACATGATTTCTCCTCTGTAAAACAGGGAAGAAAACCCTCCTAGCTTTAACAAGATACACTAAAGCTTTGAAATTCTTGATAATCTGAGAATGTTTTTATTTTACCATTCCCAGCATTTGAGACTCAAACAAGTAACTTAGAAATCCACCTGGAAGTTCAAAGCCACAAAAGGAAACATTCCCTGGCAAATCCCACCCAGCAACCTACTTCAACTTCACCATGTTCATAAATCCTACTTCATCTCCACAAACTTTTACATTATTTACTCTGTGGTCATGAAAACTTGTGAATACCCATTTGAAACCAAAACATTTGCTGAAAGTGGATTTCAAAGAAAGTTCAGCTTCAAGACTTTGAAGTCTTTTAGTTGCCAGTCATTCAGGCACAAGAGATAGTACTACTCATTTGGGAAAAAAAGACAGTTCTCGAAATGAATTTCAGGCACTAAGTGCTCTTTTCATAAAGAAATGTAACCTTAAACCTTCTCAGACACCACACCCAAAATGGGTGGGTAGGTAAATACTACAGTTCCTATCTTAAACTACACCCTAAACAAGGTACATTCTTGGTCAAGCTTGCCAAGCCTTATTCCTGTAACTTAAAAATGTTCTCTTGGTTCTCTTCAGAAATGTAACTAATACTTGGTATAATTGAAGAGATTTTCTCCTGCCTGTTGACCTTACATTTCCCTTATTAAGATAATAGTATTTTCTTAGAAGTTGCCACAGGCATTTCTGCAAGGTCAAAAAGACACAATGCACAGACAGGGATAAACCTGCTTTGAATTACTACATCTGTTCATGCTCCAGTGGCACTGAAACCCTGTTGGCAACAGATCAGGACAAGTAGGTCTTGAGTAGAGCACTCAGCTTCTTAGAAAATGCAAAAAGGAGGGTACAGTCAGAAAAAATCCTGGCATGCTGTTAAACATTTCCCATCCTGCTAACACACATTAACAACAGGAGTCCCACAGGTATGAGGGAACCTGACAGAACCCTGGCCAAGAGATGCCCCAGTGGCTGCAGAATGCTGTCTGTTTGCTAGGATGCACAGTGCATCCAAGGGAAAATCTCTTCCCTTGGCAGTAGGTTCTGAAGAGCTAAAACTGGTTGTTTCTGAAGTCTTTTGCTTACAGAGGGGTTTTAGAAACTTCAGCTAGTGTCAAAATAAGTTATGCTTGATGAGAACTCTTGTTATTGCAGTTTTTGGAAAGAGGCATCTGAAACCACCAGCAGACAGGATGCTACCTTCAAGGACTTCTGTCACTTAGGTACCACTTACCAGTCCTTTTCTTTTGTTCAGACTCTCACCTTACTCATTTTATAGGATTAGGTAGAAGGCCACATATGCTCCAAAAGGGCAGATAACCTCGGGGCAGATAACCTCAACCTTTGTCTTTGGGTAGCAGAGTTGAAAATCAGCAGCTCTGATGGCAGCATACTGTAAAACCAGGATACTGTTGTGAATAATGAGACATGTAAAGTGTTTTGATAAACTGAAAGAATCTAAATGGGCCTCAAAAAGAAAAGAGGAAAAACATTAGGGATTGTCTCCTTTTCCAAAGTCTTCCATTAGTTCCCTCACAGACTCCTGTTTTCCACTTCTCAGACTCTGACTCAAAATTCCATTTAAGAAAATGATCCTACCATCCCTTCAAAGATTTAACTTTATGGTAGAAAAATTATATTGTTGTTATTTGCCATTACAGAGAATCATTCTGGTGTAGTTTTCTTTTCCTAGCATTTGTGTTATTTTATTAACATCTCCATAATAGCAGTTCGCACCATAAAAGGAATTCCATTTTTTAACATGATTATTAGGCTTGATTTTCATCTTCAAAGCAGAGATGTTTTTGAAGGAGCCCAGAGACAGGGAAGCAATACCACTCAGACACTGCAGTCAATTGTTACCTCTGAGCACATCCATTTAGAGATAGCTTCTCTTTGATGCTTCTGCCAGTTTTATTCACAAGCATATAAAAAAAGGTCATGACATTTAGAATTACAGTACTCTGGAAATTAAATGTTCCTTTACATTTTTAATTTCTGAAAGTAATTTATTATGGAATAATATTTGAATATGATTGAATGAACGTGTAAAGATTAATGCCAAAAGTCTTTAAATTGGAAGTTCATAACCACGTGCATTTAACCTTGTTGTATAATAGGCATAAGAAAGTTTGTGTGGTATCTCTAAGAGCTGCATTTCCATTTTGCTGGAAGCATTTGCACTGTAATTCTCCTTAGAATTTTTCCACTGCCTGCTGTGTCTGTACGAGGCATGAGGTTTAGTTTTCTGTCATTTTCTACTTCAGATTGTGCTGTTCCTGAATGGATTTCACAAACCTGGCAACTAAGTCAGAAGAAACTGAGTCCCAGCTGTCTGCACAATGCTTTTGTATAAGGAACAAATCTACTGATTTTTATAACAAATCAGCAATATTAACGATACTACAGTGCCACACAAGGAAAATGAAATTATTTTGTGTAAAGCCTAGAGAGGATATTATTAAGTAACCAAAATGCAAGTCAGAAGCTCTGGACTAGAGTCATCTGAAGGTTTGGTGAAGGGGAGGGAGATGACTCCAGTGCTTCTGTCCCCAGGCTTCAGAGGACTGTCACACTCTGCCATGCATTGCCTTGTACATCTCACACACATCACCTCAGACATTAGTTGGGGTTCATTTCTCCAAAGCCAGGAGAAGCTATTTGTTGAACAAATAAAGGGCTCTTATGAAAGGCTATGGACATTTTTTCTGTGGTCACCAACTAGAATTGTAACTGTCCCATAAACCTGAGGAAAGCTGGATTGCTTCCAGGCTGGAAAGGGCAGACACACACAATTCCAAATCCGTCTTCAAACGCTGCTAAAATTGCACCTGGGTAAAATTTACACTGGCATATTGAATTTACTCATGTTTTCTCCTCAAATCTCCAGGGAGATCTTTGTTAAAAGACTGCAAACTCTGAAATATTCCTTTGGAGACTCCATTACACTCAATGGGCCAAACAAAGAGACAATGTCTGAATAAAGGAGAACGAAGAAACAAGTTAAAAGAAATCTTTACCTGCCACATTAGTGGCAGAATTCAGAGATTCAGAAGAAAATTTAAGGTAAAGGAAGTCTGAAAGCCCCTTTGCTAGTTATTTGATTCTGAACACCAAACGCCCACTTCTGTAGGCATTTCAGCACCTAACCCCAGAAAGAAACAGAGATAAAGCAAGTTATTCCTCTGTTTGGTTGTTTTTTTATTTTCTTGGGTTTTTTTGCACACACAAACACGTGCAACACACATCATCACTCCTATGCCTGCACAAATATCTTGCTTATGACACCATAATGAGGGTTACAAGCAGCTTCTTTGCATACACTATCAAGTGTATTTTTTCATACACCACTGTCAAAGTTTTCCCTTACTTCCTTTAGTCCTTCAAGGGGGCCAGAGCCCTCTCTGCCTTCATGCCACACTGAAGATGGCTTTTCATGTCCTTGTCACTAGGGCAATGGCAAGAGTAATGTCAGCTCAAGTCTGGCCTTGAAAAAGCCTGCAGGAAAGTTGCTCTACAGATCACCCAAATCCATTAAATTAATGGTTTGTTGGCTGGAGTTAAAGTTTTGAGTCAAGTAAAACAAAAGCTGGGGTTTCAGAATACATATACCCTGTCAAATTGCATTTGTCAAGATAAGGATTATTAGAATCTTTTTTCTCTTGTGTGAATGGAATTGTAGGCTTAAAACGTCACTGAAGATTTATTAATCTGATACTTTGATAAGGGAAAAAAAGAAGGCATATAGGGAGCAGCTTATGAGAAGAAAAGTACATGTTTGTCCCCAGCTATAAGAAACAGAAAATAGGAATAAGGCAATTTATCAGTGGTTATACTGTAACCAATAGATTGAAGCCACAGGAAGCAATATTACAGCTATATATTGATTTCAGAACTTTGCTATCTAAAATGCTTCACCGAAGTTTGATAGCTCTGCAGAAAAATGTCTGTGATTTGCAAAATACAGAATAAAACTGAGTTTTCAAAATCCAGGCTGGTGAATCCCTTCTTTTCCTAGGAAGTAGATGGAGGCCTAATGTGTGTACTATGGAGCATGGCCCACCAGCAGCATCATCAGTGCTTCCAGCTGAACTGACAGGGCCTGAACAAACCAAAGGAAGTGTTTAAATATTTTTCCTGTTTTTATGTCTGCTACCTTTGGAAAATGCCAGTAGTGGGGAGGACAGTGAAGAGAGATTCTCAAACATTTGGACTCAGACCATTGTCAAAGCTTCAGGTATTTTTATACTCCATGTGGTGCTGGAGGCAGAGGAACACATTTCACTGCTTAATGTGATAGAGCAAACCCTGTGGACATCAAGACTTCGGCTTAGTGAGCTTCTAAAATACAGACAGGAGCCCAGCAGCTGGGCTAAAAACCAGGTTGGTGTTTGCTTTGCCACAAATGGTCTCACCAGCAAATCTGAACTCACATCAAGAAATCACAACCACAGTAACAGCTCTTCCCCCTTCCAAAAGATTTTCCCCATAGCAGGGTGGAAACTCTTAGACAGAACCTGATTGTGGAGCTTGCTTTGCCACAAATGGTCTCACCAGCAAATCTGAACTCACATCAAGAAATCACAACCACAGTAACAGCTCTTCCCCCTTCCAAAAGGTTTTCCCCATAGCAGGGTGGACACTCTTAGACAGAACCTGATTGTGGAGCTTGCTCTGCTGTGGGACTTTTTGCTTTTTGTCAGTGCCTTCTGCAAGACCTAATTCACTTTGGCTGAGGTCACTCCAAGACAGCTTGTGCTTTACTTCTTTGGAAAGGACCTGAGGGAGTGAATTAGCTCACTGGGCTTTCAGACCTAAATAGAGAACTCCCTGAGAGCTGGCAGGAAAAATAGTAATTTGTGCTGAGATGCCAGCCTTCAGTTTTATGTAACATCAACTGATGCAAGTTGGTAGTAGAAAGAGGTTCATGTATAAAGAGAGATACTTGTATCTACTTGACTTCTAATGATAACATTAGTAAGAATAAAGGTTTAAATTATAATCAGCAGCCTGTGCATTAACCAGTCATTTAAAGTTATATGTATGTATTACATGGGATCTGAATTATTTTAATCCAATATATTTCCACTCAAAAATAAGAATCATAAGCCTGAACACAGTTTTCCTATGAGACTCTGTCAAGTGGGTGTTAGTTCTTCAGCAGTTAAGATGTTTGAACTACGTGTTTAGAAAAGGATTACTTGTACTTTAGCTTTTCTCAGTGTGTTCTTTTAAGAAAACAGTAGGAACCAATTAATGTGTTAGAAATCCATTAACAGCTCAACTTACCAATCTTCTCCATTTTGTGTTTTGAACTCTCAGGTCCTGGAAGGCAGGGGCAGGGCCCATCACATCGAGCTGTGATGGCTTTGCCAGAAGTACATGCATGAAACTCCAGCTTGCACTAGAATAATGGGAAAAAAAGAAAAAAGGAAAAAAAAAAGAAAGAAAGAAAAAAAAGATTTGAATTAGGACAAGCTATAAAACCAGCAGCTGTGGATTAAATGAGAAATATCATTTAGCAGTAATGGCACTGGACAGCTTGCAAACCTCCAGTCTATTTACAATGCCATTGTTTTTATTATTACAGATAACAACAATCATAGCTACTTCCTATGCAGAGTTCTGCACAGAACTTCTAACTGTGTCTTGTGAAGTGTTGTTTTTATTCCCTGATTAAGCATATGGAATCTGTAGCATAGAAAGTTGAAACAATTTCTTCCAGGTCGCTTAAGAAATTAGCAGCAAACCTGGGAAGAAAATATAAACCTCCATGTTACATAACCCCCATGTGTTACCTCTGCTGCATTACCAGTTTGCTGCTATGAAATCACCTGTTAACAGCCCTGATTTATTAAGTTTGGTCTTTTGAGGAGCTCGGAGCTCTCAGCTTCCATTGAAAGCAATGGGCTTGGTCTGAATAACATTCATGAAAAAACACCACTCCCCACAAAAATGAGAACTGAAAGAAATGTTTTTCATCTGCTGGTCCTTCACCATGCCAGCTTTTCTCATCAGAGAAGAAACTTTGAATGACTAATAATTAGAAATTGCCTTAACAATTAACAGCTCTGTCCCTAAAAACAGCCAGGCATGATGCACTCAGCTCCAGAAATACAACAAAATAATACAACTGAGAAGTGCAGCTTTTATGAAGACCAAAGGATGACCATGGTGTCACTTAGTGAGGGTTCAGCAGACAACTGGAGCTCATTGGGCAACAGCCACTGACAAAAATCACAGCATCACCTTCTGCTATTTTGGTACAGCAGGAGCCAAGAGACCAGAACAAGATGGTCTTACAAGGTTAAGTGCCTTCTGCTTTGAAAGTACAGCAAATATTCTGGCATTGCCTCTATTTGTTTTTGTTAAAGGACCCTTCTTTGCCCAGGCTTTAATCTAGCAACAGGACACCATTATCCTGTGCCTGCATCCTTTCTGCTGACATTATCTATGGGTGCTTCTGAACTGAATGCACCCTGGTGGCTTCATGCCCTGTGGGATATTCTGCCCTTCCATTTAGAAAATGCCCAGCCAGACACAGATGTGGGCAAGCTTAGCTTCTGTCTTACACTAATTTCTTGCAACACTGAAGGAGTAGAAGTACTTCTTTTCCATCTAGCTGTTTCAGAAATACACTTGCTTAACCTATGCTGTTTGTACAGAACAAAAGCACAAGAGAAAGCACATCAGAAGGAGAGAACAGGCAAAAGGAGAACTCTGAGCACACAGTCCTGAAGGCAATAGACTCCTTCTACAGCATATTCCAATAGTCAATATGCTATTGAGAACACAAGCATAAATCTTCTTCCTGCAGCAGGAGTTTATAATTTAATCCCTTACAGAACATCAATTAGTTACATATTTTATTATGCATAATAAATGTAAATTATGTATCTAAGCACTAGCAATTATACTTCAAATGCCACCTTTAAGATGGTAAGGCCTATTTCAAGCCCTTTATTATGTGCAGTTAAGAAAGAGCTTTACAGCTGGAAATAGCAAGGCAAGTTTTTCCTTACCTTTCCTTACGGTTGAGAAAAATGGCAACTGAAAAGCTCAAAATAAACAAGAAAAGAAACTGCTAAGAAAGGGGTGTGTTTACAATTGGAATGCATAGGATAAGATGCACAGCTAATCTTGAAGATCACAATGCTGCAGTCACATGGGAGTAGATTTACACCTATGATTAAGCACAGTTTATTCCCACCCTACTAATTTGGGGTATAAATGGATACATATGCATAGAACTGGGGGGTCAGATCAGTGTTGGGGCAGGAAGATGAAGAACTCAATTGTTTTAAACATTGATTAGGGTACTACTGATTACTTTTCATCACCCAGGCATTGTTTGTAACTGTTACTCTTTTCCCTACAGAAAAACATGGAGATACCCTGTGATGGTGTGTGTGCTTACTCACTGTAACAAGCCAAAGGAGTAGCTCAACTTTGGATTCAATGACATTGCCTAAACACAGTCTCTAGTCCCCAGAAGACATCAAGATGCTTGCAGACATCAGCCATTGCAGGCATTTTACACAGGACTTACTGGGACCAACACCACAGTTTGGGGCTGGTGCCTCTGATTTCAGGGAACCCATCTCACTGGTGATAGGATGGGATTTACCTTGACACTCTGCTGAGATCTTCTCCCTGCCAAGCTTCCTCTTACTCTGCTCCCTCTCTGGTGTTTGAACTGCATTTGTTTACTGTGAACCTCAAGGCCCTCATAAACAACTCTAAACCATTTTAATGCAGAAGGAAAACCAGCTCTGTTATTGGGTGCTTAGTGTATATGGAGATCAATAAAATATATGAGGGGAGAAATGGTTGAACATATTCATGGAAAATTCATAAATTAATTTATTCAACTAAGATGCAGGAAATTATTGCAGTGTGTGTTTTGGCTACAGTGTTCCCCAGAGAATCCACTACTTGTATAATGATTCCCTCTTTATTGTCAGTGAATCTACAGAATGTGTTTTGCATAAGCATTCAAATTTGAGAGAGAAAGACAATAGCTACATAAATTTTATTTGCAACTATTTTATTCCTGTCTATCAGTCTTCAGCCTGTAGTCCCTGCTAGAGGAGAATGTAGATATTTTTTTTAATGATGTAATAAAACAGCTATCTCTGCCTTTACACTGCCTTTCAACTTCTGGCAGCCAGGTTTTGATCTACCTTGCACATTAGTAATATTGTTGAATAAGTTATTGTGATTTTTGACACGCAGGAGTATATTTGACAAATGCATGGCTACCTGGACAACCTCCAGACCACATTAATGCCTCAAGAGCTTTGCATCCTGACACAAGAACTCAGGTACTTGCTTAAAATGCAGCCAAGTAAGGCAGCAGTGGGGTGAAACAGGGGTCAGCAGTGTTCAGGAGGCTGCTGGCTGGCAGGAACCTGGGAACAGAGCAGAGCAGGCAGATACTGGGCACTTCCCTGCACTGCTGCTGAGCTGGAACTGCAGGCAAGCAGCTCCAGGTGAGCCAGAAGCTTGGGAAGCTCCTTTTCTTCACTCAGCTGGTCCCTGGCAGGAGAGGAGGGCTCACAGGAATGTTGCAGCAATAGAGGAAAGACATGGAGCTGCAGGAGCAGGTCCAGAGGAAGGGCACAAAAACGAACTGAGGGATGGAGCCCCTCTCCTGGGAAGACAGCCTGAGGCTTGGGGGAAGGCTGACAGCTCAGTCATGACACCACAGCACATTTTTAACCTCTAATCACAATATAGAGGGTAGATACTGTCTGATCCTACAGCACCTTTCAGGGGGGATGCAGAGGTAACAGAACCTGCTGCAGATAGCCTGAGACACACCATGTGTCTGATGTTCTGTTTGTAGGGTCACAGAGAGGACAGACAAGCAGAGCACTCTGCACAGACTTGGTGTCCTGGACCACTTCACAGCCTCAGTAAGAGCCACCAGGGAAGGGGATGAGGAGAGAGAGCTCCTTTACCCATGGCTAAGGAGAGGGAAGGCTCTCCAAGACCCTGATTTGGACTTAATGCATGAAATTTATAATGCAGAATCTATTATTATTTCTAGTAGTTATGGTAACAAAGGAATAAATGTTAGCTTCCAAACTTTTATTGTTTCTGTCATTAATTGAAATGTGAATTAAAAAGGAAAGCAGCAGCAAATTTTTGTTGGTGGAAGTACGTAGGAACAGGCTGATGGTATACATGATGAAGACAAAGTACCATTAAATTTCCTTCTCAAAATACTTGAAAGGGGGATAGGAGGTTAAATTTCATATTATGCTAATTAAAATGTACGTTTAAAACCCAAAACATTACATCTTACTAATAGCAATTGCTCTAAAATTCTATTGTTGAACAGTGCTCTGGGCTGGAAGACATTGCATCTTCTTTAGCACCCTGCAGCTTTTTACATTTCCACCAATATTATTTGAGTGCAGTGTTTGTTTTATGGTGCATCTTTTGTTGGCTCACAGTATTTCTTTCCTGAACTTCAGATACAAATAACAAAAGCTCATTATTTTCTACCTTATCTTTTACTCGGTACCTGCCACCAGCAGAAGCTAAAACTTTCTGAAATTACAACATATTTATTAGTCCAGAGGCTCTTTATATCAGTAGCTTTTCATACCTATCTGTCTTAGCAGATAATTAGAATCCATTGGAACTGAGGCACCCATTTGAGTTGGGCTATTTATTTACATGCTTTAGAGCAGCACTTGCCACCATTGCTTCCTTAGCTCGAGCTTTTATCAATATTTTCTTTATAAGCCTCTGTTTCCAATTTCCATCAGATGGAAAAAAAAAAAAATTACTGTATTTGGAACATCCACAGTGCAGACATAAAAAAAAAATTAAAAATTAACTTGGCACAATAAAGAAGTTCAGTACCTTTTCTTCAAATCCCCAAAGAAATGTCATATAGTGCACTCCCATCCTCCTGTGCAGGGACATTAAAACTTTTAAATGGGAATTCTGCAAACTTTTTAGGCTCTGTAAAACCTGAAATCTTAAAAGCAGCTGTTCAGTTGGGAGACAGCAAAGTCAACCATGTGAATTCATGTTTGTGAAAAGCCAGACACAAATGCAAAGCCCTGCCATGAGTTCCAGATTTTGGACTCTCTGACAGGGTTTTGTGGTCCCTTAGCAGTTCTGCTGCCTTTTTTCTGCTCTGCAAACCAGAGCCTTGCTGACTTGGGCTCTGGAGAAGGAGAGGAGCTGCCTGGGACCTGGCACCAGAGCACTGGGCCTCAGGTGGGCACTGAAAATACAGACCAAGCTCTGGCCCCTGGAGTCACCACTTCAGTAGGCTTCACACTGACAAAAAGTGGCTATTCTGTGGCCAAACTGGTGTTTTTGCTGGCTAATGCAGTCATCTCATTCCTCTGGGCAAACACTTGCTGGTCTTAAGCTCCCTGCAGCAGGGAACACAGGCTCTGCTCCTTGCTGGAGCTGGCAGGTGTCATTGGAATAAAGGGGAAGCCAGAAAATAAAAAATAAAAATTTATTTTCTATGAGAACTTAGAGCACTTCATCTTTGCAATAAAAGCTGTACAAAGATATCTTAAAGACCCAGAGTTCTAATTAGGAGCTCTGTTCTCCTTAGGATAATACATCACTGCTGCTGCTATTAATGGGAGCTATGCATGCATACCCACTGGTGGAATAAACTCCAACCAACACAAACAATCCATTATGTGATAACCTACTGAGCCTTTTTTAAAATGTGTGCTAGCTGGAGCTTTCAAACAGATGTTACAGCTGATTGGCTCAAAAATTCCCATTTTTGTAAGAAATGACACAAAGGACCTTATTATATCTCAGGTAAACAACAAATATCTGAGGAAGTCTCCCACTGCACACTTAGCTGACACACTTGTGGTTTGTCATCCACCAGAAAAAAAGAGTAGCTTCCAAAGATGAGGTCAAGAAGAAAAAGGCACAGGTTCTGGCACTGATATTAAATAGGCTGAACAGATTTACACAGCTGAATGCAGAAACGCCAAAAGGCCTCAAGCAGCAAAGCTCTGAGGACCCCAAATTGCTCTACACTCCACAACTCTGCCCTCTGCAATCCTGCAGCAGGAGGGAGGGAGAGCTGCAGGACTTTGCCCTCGGGGTAAAATTAACTACAGAGGAGAGAGAAAGCATGAGATCTGGGCAATCTTTAAATATCACTCTTTAAGTCAGCAGGCCACATCATTAATACTGCCAACCACAGGTGCCCCAAGCACATGGCTCAAGTCCCTAAAATTAAGCTTGTCACTTTTAAGATTTTAAAATATAAGAACACTTTTTTTTTTTTTTTAACTTGAAGTTTTTCGCTTTTTTTTTCGTCTTCTTTTTTTTTTCTTTTTTTGCTTCTTCTATTGTTAGATCTCAGCCACACACACTCACTAAGTCAAATGGTTTTGACTCACAGCATTAGTTCAAACAACCAACTTCAGAGCAACTGGAAAGACACAAGTTTCATCTGAGCTCCAGAAAAGAGCGAGCTGAGTAGCAAACAGCAGCTCTCATGCAATTCAGGATGGAATTAATTGCACATTTCATAGCTCTGCACTATAATTAGAATTGTGCACACCTCTATAAAAATAGGTTTCAGCTTCTCAAGAGGAGAAGAACAGACAGGGCTCCTTGTTTTCATCAGTTAAATTCAGAGTTGTTTCATAAAATAAAAAGCCTGACTAATTATGTGAGCAAAGCCAGCAGAGGATCAGCTCTGCTCCTAAGAAGTGTTCATGAGTCTTTGCCTTCAAATTCATGCAAGTGAGATCCTTAAAAGAGAGGCTGTGCCCATGGGGTACAAGCCCCACATGGTTGAGAACAAAAGGAGGAGAGAAGGAGTGGGGCAGAGCTGGGAGCAGCCACACAAACAGGCACCTGGAACCTCTCCCCAGTGGTGTGGAAACCCAAGGCAAAGGCACAGCTCAAGCCACCTCCACAGCAGAGTTTCTGACCTCACTGCAACCAGAATACTGATTCTTAAGCCTTCTGCAAGAATTTTATTTCTAAAGGATGACTAGGTTGAGCTTTCAGATTTGTAATTAGACTCAAAGTAGCCAGAAGCTTCACAGTTAAATATTAAACCTGTTGGCTGAAACTACCCTATAGACTTAAAAAAGATTTTAAAAAAAACCCCAAACCACAATGAAAGAGCCATTTCCCAAGCTGTTAACTGAAAACTTAGTAGGGGGACTGCTTGTAGGCATGTGGAAGCATTCCAGTATTTGAATGGCAGGGCTGCAAACCAAGAAATTATCATGGACTCCTGTGCTACTGCAAACTGCCCTTATGGACAGAGCAAAATATGGGGATTTCTGGACAGACCATTGAAGGACAATACACAATGAACTGCCTAGAGAAATGAGTGACAATCAGCTCCATGCAAAGCACAAATTTTTTAAAAATGCAGTAAATTACATCTGTTAGGTGCTGAGGTGACAGGATACAAGAAGTGGAGGACACTCAAGGGATCATTTTCAAGCACCATGGTCATGCCCACCCTCTGGGCTCCACCAGACTTCCTTGTATGTGGATGGAGGAGCTGACACAAAGTCCCCCATGGTCATGGGACAGCTTGGACTGGCAGCCAGAGAGCAGCCCCAGGCAGCACTAACTTGGGGAGCTCTGCAGGATGCTTCACTGGGTGGTGCAATAGCATGCTATGCCTGGCAATGACTGCTATGAACTAGCTTTGGAGATGCTCAGTCTCTAGTCAGGAATATTTATAGGATCAAAATCCAAATGCAAATGTAGGCAGCAATGCTAACTTTAAAAAATAAGATACAAATTAGTCTTATAGCCTATATTCTATATTCACGTACAGAAGCACTCCCTGTTTCTAAATATCTACTACTTTTTCTTCCTGCAGGATTTTCATGATAGCACAACTAATGGTGACCATTTTGTAGCTGCACACGGGAGTTCTTGCTTTCCACTACACTAATCTGCCACAGCCCAAGATGTTGACTTTAAAACAAAAAAAATGCAGAGGTGATTTTTATTTCTATGTGTATATTATATTGCTTTTGCCACTATGCAATCATTATCTGTTCTATCTCTTCATAACTGTAAGCTGAAGGTTCACAGCTAATAGCATTATTCAAAGTGGAAAGAAGCTACTTATTTTTTTTAATAGACCAAAGCCATCTTAGTTTAAAACTTAAGAAAAATCACAGGAAAACAACAGGAGATTTGGAACGATCGATGCTGCTTGAAATGCACTTCCCATGTAATTGAGATGCATTCTCATTCTGTAGCCATTTACTGATCACACGAGAACAATGATTTGTCATTTTTACTTGCTTCAAATTACTAAAGGCAATTTAATTTCTCTCATGGAGATGACGTATCAGATAACGTGAACATAATCAAGAAGTAACGATCTGTGCCTCTATGCACATACAGATACTCCAATTCCCAGCTAAACAACTGCCTGCATATGGCAAAGGGAAGGCAATGCAAGACACTCAGCTCCCCAGGCACAGGGTTGCCACCCAGGCAGTGCCATTTTAAACCCAGCAAATGAGCTACACCATGCAACTCTATCAATCTAGATTTCAGAAGAGGCAATGCTCCAGCTCCTCATTCCCATATCCATCTGTCCCTACCTGGACAAAACCACAGCATCTGTGGTGACCACTACAGAGGGCAGGGACATTCCCCCCCATCAGGCTGTTATGCAACTGCTGTGATAGCAAGTTCACAGCATCTCAAATTTCCCAGCCAATGCTTCTCGCCAGGTAGTAAAAACAGAGTCAGGCTTCTGGAGAAGCCTTCTGGAGAGCTGCTGCACACAGGGAGTCTAAAGCAAGGAACTGGGTGCTGACACGGCTTGGGGGGTCTGTATGTAGTACTGTACCTGCAGGTATTTAAGGTGGCTGATGCATGTGACAGTATGTAATTAGGGATGAGATTCTGACCTCCATTTACAGGCTGAGAACTGTTCAGAAATACAGTTTAACCCTCTCTCTAATACATGGAATTTTACAAATAAATGTTGAAGAAAAGTTACTACTACATCCACTTCATCTCTTGAAACACTGGTGAATTAGTCCACTGAATTTGTTCTCTGTTGCTTATTCCTTCTTTAGCAAGCTTGGCACAAACAACAGAGTAGCACTTAAATAATCTGGAGAAGAGGATTGACCACTATCCCATTCCTATTCCATCAGATCTATTAGATTAACTAGTTCACAAAAGATCTGCCCAGTTTCATGGATCATGATGTGGCCCTAGCAGTGTTCATTCCTTGTTATTGATGTATGGAATATGTTGCATCAAGTAAACTTCCAAATGTCAGCTACATATTTTTTTGTCTGTTGTTTATAAGACAAAATCTGAAGTTTAAGTACTAACAGAAAATAAACAGCATTCTGCAGTACCACTGCTCTGGCTGCTTTCAGAATAGCAATAAGACTTAAGTGCTAAGAACACCAAATTTATTTATTTTTTAAAATTGATTTCTCAGGACTTTTCTTTTGTGAATAATAACAATACTAGTAAAAGCCAAATGGAAAGCCCCAATGCTAAGAAGCACTGAAACAAAACATTTAGCTGTTATTAGCAAAAAAACTTCAAGAATGTATTTTGGAACATTGAAATCAGTGAAGAATAAGCTGTCTTAAATTTTGAAGTTAAAGCTTTCAGCAGGGCTTCTGGTTTCTAAAGGAGACAATAGAAACAACAAAATATTAAGAAAAAAAAAAACAAAACAACAAAAAGCCAAGGAAAAAAGTGAAAACCAACAAACCCCAGGCCTAGCTCAGTGAATGGACTTGCTGTGAAAGACACCCATACAAACAAAGCAGAATTAGTCTGTTTGCTCAGAAATCAAGTAACCACAGCTAATCCTTTTGCTGTATTATCCTGTTTTGGCCTTTAATAAATCTGTTTTAAATTAAAGATGTACCCAAGCCAAGAAACATCTCCTTTCATGTTTTAAATGGCTCAAATAAGCTGTTTGGTGGTAAAAGCTAAAAATATGAATTCTGTGATTGGGGAAAAAATAGTCATTTCTCTGTGCTACAAGGCTGGTACCTCTTGGGAAAGGTTGTAGCATTTAGGATCACAGTTTTCAAGCACCTCAAGCATCGGTGAAACTTCTGCCCGTGTATAAAGAGAAAAGGTCCTGGAACACAATCTCTTACCAGCCAGTTACCCAAAAGCAGTTAATACCTCACATTGAATACTGGAACAAGGAATTTGACATCTTAACTGAATGCAGGCATGGAGCTTGAAACAAAGTTACTAATTCAGTGCAAATCACATTTTTATTTAAGCTCCTGTAATTAGCTATGAGTTGGCATAATAAACCCTATGATTTTCTTGTTTCCTTTTCTTGTCGAGAACAGACTTTTCAATGTTTCAACTTTGGCAGATGATTCATAACGTAAACAACAGGTTTTTTCCTCTTTTGATTTTGACTGCATAAAAGAAGATTTTTTAAATAATATTGGCTCTACACATAAAACATACAACAGGCAAGCTGAACTAAACCCAAAAGCAGTCAGGTTGTCCTTAGTACAGAGATAACCATAGACTGAGTGTGTAATTGATTTTAGGTTCTGCTCACCACATGACCATTTATTTGGTTTGGCAGTCACAACTGGGATTCTAATCAAGTTAAAAAAGAAGCCCTGTGATTACCATCATCGAGATTGGTGGCTTTCCCAAAAAGAACAAATACTGTATTTTCAGTCCCTACTTACTGCCAACATCTCTCCAAGGCTGTTTTCCTGCTCAATGCAAAAGCACTCGTTGCATGGGGAAAACTGTCAACCAGACATGGTCTCCAGGAAAAAAAGCTCCTCAAACTTCATTGCTTTATGGCTGAATCATCCCCCTCAGTGGATGCTGTTGCAGCTGGGAACTTCTTGGGCTTTTCCATAAGCTATATTAGCATGCAGATGCCATGGTTTAATGCAAGGAAGCCATATGTCTCACTGTCCTGAGGCCTCTTGGTCCTCCAAGGAACTGGACTGACTCAGCAAGGGTAATGATGGGAGAAAACCATAAACCAGCACCTGCTCCAATCAGGATGTGACCACAGTATCTGCCTTCATTTCCTTTTCTCACTGCCTTTCAAATGACCTTGATCCTATAGACTCTGAACCAGGCAGATGCAAGATTCTCCTTCCCTTCAAAGTGCACAGGGCAGTAGACCCCTGCCTCAAACACATTTTTGGCAAACAAATGCCTCCAAGTGGGCACCCACCTTCTAGGTCCATCTGCAGTAGGAATCATTAGACAGCAGTGAATATTACTGAAGGGGAGAACTGCTTAAAATATTTTTAATTATACTCACTATAGAACAAATAAATACTTCAACTTAAGACAAGCTGAATTACAACTTATTCTGATTTCTTACAGTTTTCACCTGGAGCAGTATATATTATTTCCTTCTTTTCCACCTTCTGAATTCTCATTAACCTTTCTGTCAAGATTGCATTAAACTTGTCTTGTTAATTCACCATGTTCTTTGAGAACTCTGACATGGAGATGACAAATGGTTATCTAAAAAACCCCTCTGGTTAAGCACATAACAAGAAACACAAAATTCCAGTTTACAACACCAGTTTGATTTCAGCTTTGCTACTTCAGCAAGATTATATGAACAGCTTCAGCATCTGCCCTTAAGGGAGAAAGAAGAAAAGGCTGTGGACCCTGAAGGAATCTAAAGGCTTCAAGAACCTCCTCCAAAGTTGAAGTATTTTTAATATTCCAGTATGATTCCTCCAGCATGCTTGCCTCCTAATTAGTCCCCTTTTACAACTAATACACTGCTCTTACTCTCACACTAAGGTGCTAAAATGACCTGAAGTCAAGGTGATATATTTCTGCAGAAAGTTTATAAACTTGAGGGAATTTCTAGTGAAAAGCTGTTGCAACATAAGGTCAGGCATGAACATTTCTATTCAGGTAGGTTTTGTGACAGAAATATTGCACTTTCTGTAAACACCAGGCACCTAGCAGAATATTTGTGGATCACCCCAAAAGATTTCAAATTAGGCTAATTAACTGGTATTGATGTACTACATCTATCCAACTAAACATTTTTTAAAAAAATTTAAGACAATTATGCACTGAAATTACCACTTATATGGCTCCTTTCATCTACAAAAGAGTCAAAGTCCTATTTATTTATAAAAGTATTAATACATACTACTGCTCAAGTGCAGGCAGCTCTGCAGCAGGAAATATCCAATGCTCTGCACCAGCACACAATGTAATGGGTTGTATGAAGAGACCAATGATATTTAAATCCAGAGAGATTACAAAACCAAATTAGGCAGACTAGAGTACAGAATATATGCTCTAATACAGGGGGCTTTCAAAATTTAGATTATTTACTGGCTTGTAAAAATTAAGTCCACTGCACCATGACTTTTAGACTTCTGAAAATAGCTTTGCTTTTCCTACATTGCTTTCTTGACCAGCCAAAGTAATTCATTGGCCCTGGTCAGATTCCCTTGCATGACCTGTCAGAAACCACTTCTTGCTTAAGAACAGAAAACAGTCACAGACAACTGCTTTTTTGAACCAGTTACCATGTTGAGATTAAGCCTTGAAACTATTTCTTGCAGTTGAAGGGCTGCACGTGGATTCTGCCACAGTACCTGACTTGTCCAGAGGATGTCACCTTGGCAATGCAAGCAACTGAGGCATCTTTATCTAGGCCCTGCTTTTACAATAAAAACTCTAGGCAGAGCCAGCCCCTGCTTGGACAGGCTGGAAAATTGGGTCCCAGAAGCTGTATTGACTGAATACCACAACGTGCCTTGGACAGCCACTGAAATGTCACTTTTTCTCCTCTGGATTTGGAAAGGGTCTAACTCTCTGCAGAATCAATGAGAGTGACTGTCATCCACCTGGTGACTACTGCACTCAGTTTGCCACATAATTAATCCCCACAGTCACTGATACCAGGTGTGTACTGAGCTGACACTCAAATGAGTTGTGATCTGCTTGCCCTGCAGACATTTAATGATTAACACAGACCCCAAATTCTCAGGCTGAGTACCAGCACGCTTGCTACACATACTATAGAATAGTCCTCATGGTACTGTGGTGCTACTAACCATCCCTTAAGCTAGTGCTGCAAAGACCATCTTCAACATTTCAAGATTCAGATGTCATTTTTGCAGTATTTTTCTCTTGAACACTGAGACCATGAGGTTTTTGATGAGTGAACATCCTTGACGACAGAAGAATAAAGTGACTTTTAACTCTTCTGTAAGGTCACACAGTCACTGGGGTGTGCCTGCACATATATTCAAAACCTAATTGTATTAAAATGCTGAAAATAAATATTTTGATCACCACCACACTGACACTGAAATGTTGATTTGAATGTTGAAACGTTGACTGTGTTGATTTGAAACAATAAAATTGAGACAGTAGAGTTCATCTTTGTAGCACCTCCTCCTCTTCCCTGAAAAGCATCCTTAGGGTGTCTGAGCCCTCACTTCCACAGGGAGGCATTTAATAACTCAGCTGGTACTGGCCTCCATCCCTTGGGAAAGGCATTAGTCCCTTCTCATCCTGCCCACAGCTTGGCCAGCCAGCTGGATAAAACCTCCCTTTCCTTAAGCATTCTTCTGGTCTCTTGATTGTCTCATCTCAACAGGGAGGCTTCCCCTCATCAAAGTGC
Organism: Heliangelus exortis; assembly: GCF_036169615.1. NCBI lineage: Eukaryota > Metazoa > Chordata > Aves > Apodiformes > Trochilidae > Heliangelus > Heliangelus exortis. The sequence goes on along the minus strand of NC_092436.1, from coordinate 3,611,529 downwards.
TGAGGAGATGATCTGTATCATTCTGTTTAAAAATGAAATGAGAATGGCTTAAGTGTGCTGTCAGCATGATGCTGAAGGATGACAGCAGCATGCAGACATCAACTGTAGCCCTGGGCATGGGATCACCAAGGAAATCTGTCCCTCAAGAGTTTCACAGGCTGATGATTGGGAACCACTAATTTGAACACCTCCCTGGAGAGGAAAGCATTTGATTTAAGGAAGATAAGATCATCACAATTTACCCTGACAAGAATACCTGTCTTGTAAGGCCTCGAGCCTATATTTTGGGCTAGCACTGTGCTCTAGCCAAGACCTTAAAAATATTCACAACACAGACTGTCACCACTGCTACATCTCCTTGTCACTCTCCTCCAAGTGTGACTGATTTGCCAAGATCAAGACTAAATTCACAATCAGCAGCAAGGGCAGGGCACCTGCCTACCATGACTTATACAGCTGGCTTTCCTTCTTAGCCTCCTAGATACCTAAAGATGCTTTCCCTGCATTGTTGCTTTTTATATCCACACAATCCTCTGGGCAACAATCGATGACTGCTTGGCTCATCCCACTGTCTCCTCCCTGTTCCCAAAACAAAGATGAGTACAAATGAGGAATTGCTACTGAATGTCCCAGCCTGTATTCAAAACTGTACTGATTTCATAGCAGTGTCTTGTGCCCTAGGATAAAATGGCAAAAAAAAAGGGGGGGCACAGAGACAAAATCATGGGTACAGAGATGAAAAAAACAGCCATACAATCCGTGCAAGACGACTGTGAAGCCAAGGGATCAGCCTTTGACATGTGTAGCAGAAATATCCCAGAAGCCAGGGCAATGACTGTTACAGAACAAACACAAGGCTTAGGAACATCAGATTTTGGGAGATGGCAAACGAGTCTCCTCCCAAACCCATTATTCAGCCCAAAGGTGTAAAATGAGGGAGCCAGAGATGAGCAATGAGCAGAAAAATCCAGACAGTGCTCTCAGCTCTGGCAGCAGTGAAAGATGATGTCTTGAGCATATTAACAAAGCAATAAATCCTAGAGAGTAATCTGCCACCCTGAAAGCACAGCATAAGCTTAGGCTGGAGAGTTTTTGCCCAAGGGAAGAAGATACTGGAGTTTCAGTGTCAGCTCACATCTCTGATTCTCTTCTAAAGGTACCTCTAAGTGGGTCACTCAATTTACTGGTAAACTGCAAGATTTGATACTGAAGTCACTCAGTATCTTCTCTGAAGGAGGATTATATGATTATATGACACAGTTTTAGACACTGATGTGTTCCGTTATTTTCACCATGTCAATGCAGAGATAATCAGTGGTAATGAAGAAAGCTTTCTTCTAATCTATTTCTACAGAAGTTTATAAGCTTCACTGCAGATATTTACTTGGAAACCATCAGGCTTATTCAAAGCGTTCACCTTCTGTGTTGTTTGGGGGCTCATTCTTCCACTGACAATATTGAAAATTTGCTAGTGCATCAGAAGAAAAACATTTAAAAGGCTTCTGATTCAGGAAGATCGAAAAAATGACAAAGACTAGATTTTAAAGTCAACTTTTAGGACAGATGTAAGAAAAAGAAAAAATAAAATCGCAGAAGAGACAGAAACTGCTTACTGAAGACTGAATTCAGACACATGTACTTAATATTAACCTGTAGTCACAGCTAATTTATATATTACTCATTTTACTAATCTAATATTAATCCAGTATTTCATTGTATTTAACACCAAAAGCTATGACCATATGAGCTCATAAAATTCTTACTTCATAAAAGTATTCCGTATTAATCTTTATATGTTCTGTTCCTTCTTCCCATCTCCCAGCTTCTTTTTCATTTTATATATTCTATGTGATCCTCAGAAATAGGTAAGTGAACACAGTAACAGTCAATTCCTCTCAACCTGCAGCCTGTATCTTCTGGCATCAGAAGAAACACTTAGAACTGCAACATTCAGTATCTCCTGTAAGTAAAATTACTCCTGAAAAGAAAGTACACAAATATCTTTTGAAGACTGAAGTGTCCCCAGCTAACCCCTGTGTTAAGCACCAGAATCTACAGGATAGCTTTGTCAAAAGCTCTGATAACCTAAAATATTGACTGTGCCTTCCATGAGGAAGGGTACAGAGCCTCACCCCACCTCTGGTCCACAGATGAAATGAAAACCTCAGTATTTGACAAGAGAAACTGGCTAAATGTTATTAAAATAGTAATACTGGCAGCTTGCAACAGGTAAAACTAACATCTCATTGAGAGCTTGCTGTCTGGATATTAGGGCTGACACATCCCTTGCTGCATCCTCCAGGAGCACCTGGAGCCTTCCCCCTGTTTAGACCATTCCTAGGCTTCCCAATGTCTGCTCCTGGGCAGGGTATCTCAGGCTGCAGGTAACTCACAGCATGGAAATAAAGGGTCAGGACTATCAGGTAAACACTCAAAATAAATACAACATTTAGAACATGTTTTAGATTTAAGGAAAAGTCTGGTCTTTAAATGACTGCTTTGGAATTTACTGGTTTAAAACAAATGACCTTGTGGCATCCCATGAGAGTTTGAGAACTCAGAAGGGTTTTGCTTTGTCTTGCCTGTGAGATGTATTTAGGTAATAAAAGACATTTCTGACACTAATGCTCCTATACAGGTTCTGTGATGACAGATTTTAGTTTTGAAGATACAGAGAGGTCTCTGTATAAGTCTGCATTCCTCTTCCATCTCAATTATGGGCTTTTTCTGGTTATTCTCTCCTGTTTATTTGAACTGAAAGGTTTTTGATACCAACCGTTGCAGAACTCGGTCATGATGTGCATCCTGTGATCCCAGTTTTAACACCCAGCATAAACCAGACCAACTTCCAGCCCAGCACAGCACATCACCTGAAACACCTCATTTCAGCCTCCCCACAGTTTAAGTGAGGTTCATATGATCTGTAAATGCCTTCAGACTTCACACTGGTTCTTATACCATTTAGCCACAGAGTCAGGTGCAACTGTGAAAAACCTCAAGAAAGCTCAACCCAGAGACTTTGAAATTGGAATTTCTAACCAGTGGCTTTCATTTGGGTGAAAGGCAAGATATTTTTGAAATACCTTGAATATTTGAACCTAAGAGGGAGAAAGTCCATTAACAAGTTGAAGCCTTTACCTACAGGAAGCTTTTAGCACTTTTATCTAATCTAATTTGTATTTAATAAGACAGGTTTTTTTCAAACAGTGCATCCACAGTCACTGGTAAGAACCCCTGTGAATGAAGTTAATTATTTTTGGATTTTTGCAGAGTTCAGTTTTACATCTTTAGATATTCTGCTTGAAATTTATAGATAGCCCTGGTGTTGCTTTTGCCCTGTAATGATGTCATTTCCACAGATAATTAGTCCTATTGATTACTTCTATTCTTCACCTTTGGAGAGGCAGCTAAGAGAAGTAATAACAGTTGATGCCATTTTTATTTGTAGCATTCCATTTACAATTCTATTACAGCTGGATCAAAATCAAAGAGTTGCCCACAAAAATAACAAAAGGCTGTTGATTAGGACTTTGGTCATGATGCAAGTTGTTATTTATGCACTGAATCTTACCCAAGGGGTGAAGGTAAGGTACACTTTAAACCATATTCAAACATGATTTAAAGATGCCATAGGTATGCCCAGGAAAGTAATTATTATATGCTGATTTTAGGTTTAAACTACCTGGGGACACAGTTTTAATTTCACTGGAGGTTCATCTCACTTTCATGTGCTTTTGCTGCCTATAATTATGTAAAGACCACCTCCATCCTCAGATTTACCCTCACTTTTTATGACAAAATGTCACATGGTTGTGTCACCAGATGTGATGAACCCATTCCTAGCAAGTGGAGTGTGCAGAAGCCACGTGAGGATTGTGCTCATCATTACCTTTGCCTACTAAGAACGGGGGAAAGTAATGGAGCAAAACCAATGGAAGTAGGAATTATGGGAGCCAGTCTTGCAAACACACAAGGAAATTAACTATCACCTATTGTATTGCCTTTTCCTAAATTTAGATAAGCAGCACCCTGTATTTCCAAAGCTACGCCCTTGCCAACGCTTCTATTTGAGAACAGTTTTCCTTTCCATTTTCTTTCTGAAAACATCATCAGTTTTACTTTAACCTCAGGTCAACATTAAAACTGAAGTGTTCCAGTAAGTTTGCTGTTTGGCAGGGTCAGTCGTATTGGTCTGTGCAGATACAAATCGTACAGGTTGAGGTAGTGTCTTTTTTTTTTTTATAAGATGAGTTGTAAATTTAGGGGTAGAACTAATTTCAGCCTCCACAGATGTTAGAAAGACAAAGGGGGAAGATTAAAATCATCTCAATGACTACAATTTAGCTTTGGTTATAGTCTCATCCTAGGAAATTGTATTTGAAACATTCTCTGCCCTTTGTCTTTTGGTTCAGTTGTGCCAAACACTTTAATTTAACTGTCTGTTTTACAAGCTGAGATTTTCAAGGACAATCTTCTATTCATTTTTTCAGTCTTGTGACCAGTAGTAAAACCAGTAAAGGTTGCAAACAAACAAAATGAAGCATTTACCCCCAAGCCTCTAAAGGGAGCTGTGCTGTGGAGGGACAGCATCCAGCACTGCAGCAGGGTGCTGCTTAGAAGGGGCCATTTTTTGGAAGCTGCTACTGGAAATTCAACTATGGACTTCAAGTCTTCAAATCTGTTTTCTACTTCAAGCATAATGGAGGAAAAGAGCTGCTTAAGAGCTCTTGCAGCCACAAAAGAAACAGGTTTTGCTGTGTCATTACAAACCAAGGCAGTGTATTTTGCTGCAGGAATGTACTTCACCTGTAAAAAATAGGAAACAGCTGCTGATTAACTAAAAAAACAAATCCAGACTCGCTCTCTCCCATTAACTGGACCAGACCAACACTTGTCACCCCTAAGTGGAAGTAGAAACAGCACAAATATAATACAGACAATCCAAATATTCACCTAAAGCTTTTAAAGAATTTAAAGAAGTTGGATGAGAGAAGAAACCTGCTGCTGCCTCAAGCTTCCAACTGTTTGTTGGAAACCTGATGATTATAGACTCTGCCCAGGTTCTCATACTGCATTTCCCAGCATAGTGTTTGTACAGTGCTACAGAATGTATACATGGATACATTTTCAGAAGGGGTTTTTAGGGGGGTTTGAGCAGCATTTTCTCTATACCCAAATTACCACTTGCAGCAACATGCCTCATATAATCACAGTTTCCCCCAGATTCTGTGGGCTTTACTAGATAATTAAAACATTCAACTTTGACAAGCCTTACTGAGGTAAAATAACAGATTTAAGAACTAAAGAAAAAAACCAAAACAGATTTAGAAACTGACAAAATAAGTTATTTTGCAAAGGACTTACTCTCTGCAGAGCCAAATTGTTTTGGACTAAGCAATGTTAAAATATCAACAAACAAACTAAAAATATTCTTTCCCTCCTAGGCAAGGTTACAGAAAGGAGATGAACATGGCATACCCCAATCAGACCAAGTTTGTGCTTAACACATAGTTGTTAAAACTTAGAGGTACAACTTTGAATATATCTTGCTTTCTGTCAAGCCCTTTTTCCCCACTGGCCTCAGTAGAAATCAAATTGGTAGAAATTTAACTCATCTCTTAAAAGAAATTATCCTAAAAAAGAACAAAGATAGGTTGTGAGCCATCTAACTCTCCCCCCAGAATGCCTCCAATACATCTGTCCTGCCTTTATGAAGTATAAAATAGATCACCAAAGCAAGCCCTTCTCTTCCCAACAGTGACCAGTGCCTTTAATGGAGTTTGAAGTAGTCAGCTTTTCACAAAAATAATCAGTATCTTCTGATTAGGAGCCTTCAGGGGATTTTTTTTTTTTTTCAAAATCATTTTTTCAGAGCAGTGTTAATGAAGGCTTGTTCTCCAAAGATGAAAGGGATGGCAACAGTCCCTGAAAGAACATCATGTCTTGGGCCACAGCAATTTCTCATCGGTTCATAAAACCTCAAACTTTGCAATATGACAAATCAGCCCTTACTCTTCTAAAAACTGCCCAGAGTTGATTCACTGCAGAAGCCTCTACTTTAGCTCTTCTAACAACTCACAGTATGCCAGGTAAAAAAAAAAAAATAATCTTCCAAACATATATATTCATGGGATTTAGCTGAGAAGGTGCCACAGAAGCAGCCACAATACACAGATCAGTAGGTGTGCAGGCTTAGTCTTCCCCAGTTAGAATACAAAATTGGTAGAGGATTTTTTTGGATTTTAAATTTACTGACACCACCGAAAAGCAAAAGCTTCTCTACGACAACGTAAAACTAAGTGGGATTTGAAAGAAAGCTCAGGAATTTGCTGTATGGCATGCACAGAGTTCAGAAGTTACAATTCCCAGTTCCTCAGAGTTTACCAAAGGTTACTCTGAGCAGAGAAAAGCAGAGATGTGTTTGTTCTGGATTGGGTTTTTTGTGGCCAAAACACCCCTGAGAGGTAGCACTGGTAAGAACACAAGAGACAGAAGCCATTTTTTGGGTACATTAATTGAAGATAAACCTTGTTCCTTGAGCATACACTAAACCAAGCCTTACACATCAACTATCTGAAGTCAAACATTCATGTTCAACTATCTGAAGATATTTTCAGGCTATCTGAAAAGCTGTCATCTACCTTATTCCTGATTCTCTGTTCATTCCTTGAGACCATGCTGAGAAAAACACCCCAGACATATAAACAACAGGATGTCTTTAGGATAAATGGTATTTCTTCAAATAACTTTGCTCATCTCATGCTTTTTAAGATGCCAAATCTGCAGTTACAGTGGGCACAGTACAGAACCACTCTGTTTTTTGCCTTTCAAGAGACATGGTTTATTAATTGGGACTTGATTATATGGTTACAGCTTCACATAGCTTTAGGAAACAGTAATGAGCAAACACATAAGGCTGCCTTAATTTTCTTCTACATTAATTTCTATAACCACATCCTACCTTGTATTATTCTTCCTGTCGTTCCTATTTTCCCTCCCTCTGTCTTTCCTTAATTTTCCCCTCATGAAACCCAAACCAAAAATAGAAGTCAGCAGAGAATTTAATCCAACTCTGACAAGGCTGAGCCATACTTTGTACAAACCACAGGCAGGGAAAACTGCAAGGGCACAGCTGGGTAACAGCATCCTGCACCTAAAGGAGAGGTAACCCAGCCAATAGTTGGATTATGAAAAACCAAACCCTGTTGCACTAAATACACAACACACAAACACTTCACAACTGTTTGTTAATCACACTTCTGAATACAGACTTCTAATGAAATGTAGCAGCCCTCAAAGCTCACACATTTAACTAACAATGTCTTGTTATTTTTATTCCTGTTTCAAGATAGTTGGAGAATTTTCTCTTGCACATGCCTTGATATCAAATTTGTTACCTAGTGTTATGACAACAGGAGGTGATTTTTCCATTTTCAAACAAAAAGAGACATAATCATTGACTTAATTAGTTTACAATGACTTAATTAAGATTTTCAGAACAACATTGTACCTAATTAGATGCATAATAATTATACTAATGTACTTCTCCATCTTTGAAGGGGCCGTTAGTCATAGAGGTGGTACGTTTTGTAATTTAAGATCATCCTTATTTTTATATTCGGATTAGTTAAGTGCAGTCATCGTTATGTTCAGGTAATTGCTTTATTAACCAGCTTAATTAAACTTCCTGTAAAACTGACAGCTACAGAGTTATTCTTAGTATGTTGCTAACAAAAACATTAAATAATTACATAGTGCTCTTTACAGGGCTTACTTTCCTCACAAGCTTAATTCATTAGTACTTTAAAGAGCCTTTAAAATTCTGACAACAATGTACTAGGGAAGGGCTTTGTATTGTCAGAGTATTAAATAGAGCTGTTATGCCCAGGAAACAGCAATTTGTCTTAAAAAAAATTAGAATATGGGAGACCGTTTGCATTTTAAAACATCCACATTTCAAGCAGTGAAATTCTTTACAAACCTAAAGGCCACAGAGTTCAAAGTTAATAGGAGAGAGTGACAAGGTTTCTAAAGTTCCCAGAATTTATGACAAAACTATGTAAATCCAAAAAAAAAAAACCCACCAAAAACAAAAGAACAAACAAAAAAACCAAACCAAAAAAACCCCTGTTGTTAACACAAATTAACCTAAAGGTCGATGTTTTGTGTTTTTTTATTTTTTTATTTTATTTATCCACAATGTCAGTTACTGAAGATTTGTAGAGACATCCCCGTTGTAGTAATGACCCTCCAGAACATGTCATGGAGCCCACATTTCTGCTGGGTTTTTAATGTTTTCTCTACTGCTCTGCGAATTGCTGCCTGCAGAGAATCCCAATCCCTCATAATCGAGGTGGATGGGCACAGTCAGTTCCCAGAATCACCAGTGCTACAATTAGCAGAAGAAAAATGCTTTCCTTCAAAATGCAATCTCCATAGAAAGCATTAGAACAAAGAGTGCAACAATCTGAGGATTATTAAAGAGTGCAAACCAGAAAGATGATAATGCTTTTGCTGCTTTGCCATACAGCCTTTCTGAAAGGAAGACATCATTATCCAGTGGGCAGACTAAGACCTTTAACAGCAACTAAAGCATTTAAAGAACAACAACTAAAAATCCACTTTATGTTACCTGGAATTAGATCCCTTAAGATTTCTTGAAATATTCATTAAAAAAAAAAAAAAAACCAAAAAACCGAAACAAAAAAACCAAATCAAAGTCTTTCATATTCCTCTGCTGAACATCATTCCAGATCAAGTCCTGCAGCCTTAGTTTTGCTTTAAGGTCTGAAACTAAACTTTGAAGGGTAGAAATTTAAGAAGCCAATAGTGATATATGGAATACTCAGGATCTATTCAAACAACTTCAACCCATGTCAAAGCTGAAATAGAAAAGGAACGTGCTCCTTCCTTGAAGAGGAACACTTTGATGAAGAGGACTAGGTTAGCTCCATTATCTGCCTGCCTTAGCTAGAGTTACAGATGCCTTCACTTTTGTCTAAGAATCCAAGAACCACATTAGTTCAGCCCTCTGATCCCTCAGCCTCGTGTCATCCCAAGTTGTGGATCCATTAAAAGCAAAAAATATGAAGGACTAAACAAAGAAGAAAATTAGAAACAGATTGGTGCTGAAGTGCACCAATCTTCCCAGCTTCTGGTAACCTCTGGCTTAGGGACTTGGTGTGCTAGAGGTTTCCTGCAGTGGGTAAATTCTCCATGAGTTTACAGAAATGCCATTTTTATCCATTCTATGTCAGAGCAGAATACTGTGCTACAGTGAATTTCACTATTTGATTTTGAGGTGAAAAAAACTCCAAAATTACTTTGTTTTGAAGCTGATTTATAATTTCATTAGATCTTGTTTTGTGAAGTACAGCATTTCTTTTCCAGTATAAATCACAATTTCATATAAAAACCCCACTGAACTGTTCCAGTTAATTCTGTGCTTCCTTGAAGGTTCCACACCTCTGAGAGCCATTACTGCCCTTCTCTAAGCACTTCTTCTACCATGTCAGTTTTGAGATGAAGTGAAAACTGAAGGTAACGAGAAGTCCAGTTTCTTCTTTACAGAGAAACAATCACATTTTGTGCTTATCAATTTCTTTTTTACCATGTTATTTGCATTTTTGCCTGGCAGTGATCATTACAATGTCTTCTGGGAAACAGCCAGATTTATTCTAAAAAGTAGCTAAATGAAAGCGTATGATATGTGTATTTGGTTGTTTTCTTTTAATGTGAATTACTACGTATTTACTGACACCAAAATTTCCTCTGCATTTTATCAGTCAGACAGCCACACTTCTGCAGGATCATTGCCTGGTCATTTGTTTCTACCTCAGCTAAGAGTTCAAAGCATGGAAAGAGCAATCCCCAGTCCAAACATTGCTGATAGCCATGACTGGCAGGCCCCAGTCATTACTGAAATGCTTTGATACTGCTCTGCCAGGCCATGAACTAGAAGCCCAAACCCTGTCTTCTGTCTAACACCCTGCTGTATTGGCAGGAAAAAAATCTAACAGAGTCAGGATCAAAACGTGCTGTGTGTTTGTGAATCCCACCTGGCCTGCCTATGGGAGCTGATGGCCTGTAAACAATTTCAGAAGATTTTTTTCCCCCCTGAAATGTAATGGCTACTCTCCATCTTTTGTTTCCAAGCTTAGCAAGAACCCTTCCGTTCACCACCTGTATCATTACACGTGCACAAAGCAGAGAATGCAGAGCCAGACCCAAATGCACACGTACAAATCCAGAGCAATGTGTTATTTGCCCACACTCAGATGTTCACCTTCTTGCATTTTCAGTCAGTACTGGAACATGCCAGCAATGCTGTGCCAGAAATAATTGCCAACAGCTCTGCACATGGAAGAAAATTACCAAAGAACAGCTTTGATTTTTGTGGCTTAAGGGCAAGAGAGAGGGGTGACATTATCTGGTGAAAACTAATGGTGAATGTGAGGGAAGCAGTTCAGTTCTGTTCCTAAAAGATAACAGAAACCTGTGATCATTACTGAACATAAAAATGTTATTTGTTAGGACATTAAAAATACACTATTTAGTTTTAATGTTCTGCCTACAGTATTTGCACCTCATTTACCAAGATTTTTTTCCTTTGGAAAAAAAAAATGCCAAAAAGTACTGTAATAATGTGCTTCTTTTGCTATGACGAAATATTAGAGGGATTACAAATCAGCATGACACTGGAAGAGCCTTCAATCAGAAAAAAAAAATCTAAAAATAAGTCACAGAACATTGATACTTCCAAGTTCTTTCAGCACTTAGAAATAAACTTTCAGTAGCCAATCTGATGAAATGAAGTTTCATCTGTTGCATCATAATACTGGACATGTTCTAACTCATTAACAAGAACGAGCTATTTAGAGAAACATGAATCATGACAGTAATAAGGTTCTGATTTGTCATTCTGATTTGCTGTTTGTCAAGGATGTAAAAATCTAGCACATTTTATACAGAAATACACCAAGAACTAAAGCAGATACTAATTTTAATTCTGCCTATTAATAAAAGGCAGCTTGTCTTCATACTACAGCCTGGATGACCCCATCTGACAGTGTTTCAGGTCACAAGCAGAACTTACCCTGGTGGTGTACGTGTGTCCATCAGATCCACAGACAGGGCTGGCGTGTGTCATGGGGCAAGGTTTGCACTTGGCTATGTTAGCTGGTCCAGTCCAGTGCTTCTGGGCCAAGTTGCCCTTCTTTTGTCTGAGGCTGTAAAATAAGGGACACCAGGGGTTTGGTTTTTAGCATGCTTGTAGAACACAGAAAAGTGAAAGCTTCTTTGAATAGGGCAAAGCTGGATTTTCAACCCAGGATTAATTTAAAGCAAGTACATTAAATGTAGCTCCTAACAATGTTTTATGATATGGCACAATGCAGGAGGCAATCTAAAAAGTAATAAATTGGTAGGCAGTCTTAGATTTACAATACTTGGCCGCTTCATTTTGATTTATAACTTTACATGACTTCACTTAATATGGCATTTTCTTCACCTACACAGCTTTTGTGGTGAAGCAGGCAAGTCATGCCACAGCAGATTGTATTTAGAGACATTTTCACCAGGCCTTCTCTGGGTTGCCAAGTTACTGTTAAGGTTGCAACTATTTTAAAACAAAATCCTTCAGAAAACCTTTCAATTTATGGTTATATATATTAAAAAAAAAGAATAAAATCCCCAAATTTGTCACAGCAGGTTCAGTAACCCCCTCCACACGCCAGCTACTGAACAGCTCTTAGTCTTGGATCATTCACCATTGCCCCAGGAATGCTATAAAAGTGACAGAAAACATCTCCAAATCTACAAATGCATTTGTACCATGGTAGTGCCTGCAGTTGTCCTCAAGTCATGGACTACTCAATTATTGCATTAAAAATGTCTATGAAAAGACATCTGCTCCAAAAGTTTCTTGCAAAACATGTGCTATCGATTCTGATTAATAGCTCATTTTCCTGCCGTAATGAACTACTTGACTGATACAACATGAATTAATTATCACCAGCCTACTGTTGTAAGCTGATTAAAAGTTTGCTTTAGAAACCACGAGTCAATGTTACAATGCAGCTTCATTTTTGGCCATGTGTACTTGTCTTTTATTTGAAAGCATTTACAAGGGAAGGGAAGGCATCGAAGCAGCTTTGCTGGAGACTGTGTAAGAAAACTGCCATCTGTTCTCATACCACAGTAGAAAAAAAGGTTTAACAGTTCAGCTAGAAATACATTTCAATGTGCCACTGAATGACTTTATCACAATTTTAGAAAAATATATACAGATTTCTTTTAAAAGCAATTTCACTACAGTTTGCAATTTGCTTTACAATACCAACTGATGTAATGACTCATTCAGCTGCTAAAATAATAAAAAATTCTATTATTTCACCTCAGTTCTAGTTTTCTTCAAATCTAACCTTTGTCTGTCCCAGTGATGAACAGGACTATTAAGAAGCCTGTGTCCACAGAAGGAATTCAATAATGATATTATAAACTATGAAAATAGAAGCCTAGTATTTAAGACTAAATTCCCTTTTTATTTTGAAGATGCTTTCTTAATGCACAGAGCAGCCTTCACTCTTTTTCCCTCTTCACCCTCCTTTTCTTGGGTTCTACAAACCCTTGATTTAAGTTTTCCAGAGTAACTTTTCAGCAGACTCCTTGCCTCCAACAATGCTCTGTTACTACAACAGACTGATTATCTTATGTTCTTCAATCATTCTGAATACAGGCATTTCATTTGTCTTTTCAGCCTGACAAGAAAATTTCCTTTTTCATCTAACGTGGGGCCCTTCACTTCTATACTGAGGGTAAAAAGAAGAGGCACAGCCTTCAGCTGGAGCTCCATCCTCTGCAGCTGCTTTGAAGCCAAGAGCAATGCAAAGGCTGAGCCAGGACCTAGATTGGTTTCACCTGAGCTTCATTTACAGATGCTGAAGGAAACATTATGCCCTTCCTCCTCTCCACGTTCATTTTTGAGATTTTCTTTTGATAATAAGAGGAAAATTATTCTCTCAAAGAGGGTGATATCTCATATTCAAGAAAAATTCACAGGGGAGTAAATCTCAACGTATTTTATTCTTTTAAAAAGAATAAGTTAGCAGTTTTTGCAGCATTTCTTCTAACATGGAAGGAGGCAAGAAACCTGCAGCAATCTGAATTTCCACAGGTGGGAGGTGATGGGCAGCACAGCAGCCATTTTGGTTGGGATTCAAAAATGAGTGTTTTCTTTTTAAGCTACAGCTTTTTCAGAAACAATAGCACAGTGTCCCCGTACTTGAAACAAATAAAAAATAGCTTTTATCTGCTTGGTCAAGTAAGCAATAAGAATGCTTTAACTGATAATGCAGATTCTGCACCCCCACCAAAAATACAGGTAAGCACTTATTTCCTAGGGAGAACATCTATTTTTGAAAAGCAAACATGCATTTTTCTGGATATTTTGAGAGGCTGGATAACCCTTTTGGAAACTTTTCAATCCAATAACCCCAAAAAACATAACAAACATCCAAACAAATTAAAACCTAGACCAGAATATTGGCTGCCATGAACAGCCAGCCTGCAAATCCCTTCTCAATGGAAGTGCACATTCACAAACTCTGGGAACATGTTTTGCTATGCAAATCATCTTGTTTTAGAAAAAATATGTCAGGAAGAAGCCAAGCCAAAGAAAATCAGGCCTTGTTGTGCATTTTTTTGTGGTTTGGTTTTGGGGTTTTTTTTCCTCACAACTTAACCAACTTTAGTCCTCTTTTAAGACTCAAAGTTGAAAGGATCTACTACAAATCATTAGAAAATATCAGCTGTGCAGAAAGAATAAACCAGAAACTCTCCACAGGCAGAAAAGTCTGTCACTTCCATAAGGACACAAGGGCCAGGTATTTTCAGTATTCCAGAAGCAAACAGACATGAACATCTACTCAAGTTTTAGGACTGGCAGGCAAACCCTGCCTGCTTTTGCTTTTCAGACTGCTAAACTGAGAGGAGTAAGATTTAAAGGGCAGTCAAGTTTTACAAAATTCAACCTCTTAACAAAAAGAGATTTTAGTGGTTTAAAACATCCACACGGCAACATACTCGACACCATTACTCATTCCCCAGACATACCACTTACCACAGAATGGAGAAATACAGGGAGACTGTACCTGGCTTGCTCACACAGGAACAGGGAGGCTGTAGGAAGGTTCCCAGATGCCACCAGCCAGGTGACAGGACCATACACAACAACCATGCTGAACAACCTGCCCTGGAATCACAAAGTCCTCCACCACCACCACACAGATCCCCCAAACACAAAGGAAGTTCAAAAGCTCCAGGAGAGTTGGCTCCACCCAATATTAAAGAGGCTTCCAGGTGTGCCTTGGAGCAGAGCTGATGAGTGCAGCTGGTGGCCTTGGCCCAGCTGGCAGCTCCAGTAACACCATCAATCCATCAATGAGCCTCTTCCTGGGCTGGTGACTCAGCTCAAAAATTATGTTTTTTTTTACATTTACATTTACAATTGGTAGTATTCAATTTAATTTTAAATTATACACAGGTCATAGAACTCTGAGCAATTTCATTTTTATTTGCCTTGAAATACTCTTGGAGAAAGAGACATTTTAAAATACTTTGAAGTAGCATTTTTAAAAGGGAATAATTTCTCAGGGTGAAACCTGAAGGGCATTACCAAAGAGCATCCCAGCCACAACATAAGAAGTGACAGTGGCTATGAAATGGATAAGTTGGTTTCAACCAATACTTCCGAGCTCTCCAACAAAGTCCATTTTCTTTTATTTACTGATTTTATTTTGCCCAAAGGAACTTTTGAATGAATTTTCAAAGATCTGCTGCAAATTACATCAGAAAGTTTCTCAAAACTCAACAAGTTACACAATTTCTTCTAACAGAGAGTGTCAGGTAAAGAAAATAGAGAGATTGGTACTGTCTCTTCTTGTTCTCTAAGTCACCGTTTCAGTGATATTCCACAAGCATAGATTTGGTTCAATAGATGCTGCAAATTACTAACAACACTCAAGTCTGTTTCTACAACAATTTACTTAGGACCTATCTGAATAGCATGGAGTTGGCCAGCATTTTTTCATAAAACAAGGCTTAACTACGAAATCCTAATTTGACAAAACCAACTTATTTCATGGAGGTAAATTTGCATTACTGAACTTTTAATGACATTACCACTGCATATCTAGATGGTGGTGTCCCAGTTTATCTGAGGCTGCAAGTGTTGGTCCAACTCTGGGGCTTTGCAGATACCCTGACATATAAAGTGCTACAGGGAGAGAAACTCTTGTCCCTCTTTCCTCTTCTCTAAAGCCAGAAATCTCAAAGTCCTCAAGGCTCTGGTCCTAATTGGGCTGATTGCATCTAAGACCACTGGTCTCTTCTGGAAGATCTCTTCCATGTATCAATAGACAGAGATCTTGCTATCCTGAGGATCTGCTGGTTCCCTGGAAGGCAGGTTGGAGTTATGCCCAGATGCTGACACCCTTGTCTTCAGGTTACTGTGAGTGCCACATGTCACACAAATAAAATTAAAAAGTTCAGTGCACCAAAGGAAGCTACCTAGTATTTGTACTTCCTGAGAAGGAGCAGGGAGCTCTGACAGAACAAACCCAAATGGTTTCCTGAAGCTGGAACAAATCACTGTGGAAAAAGTTTAAAATGTATTGCTTGTACTTTCTCTGTGCCTTGTGCACAGTTTGTTCTTGTCTCCCTGAAGGAAGCTTGTCACAGCAAAGATAAACCCAGCAGTTCCTGCCTGCTTCTCTCTTCCCCTTCCCTAAGTTGTTTCTCTTATTCTTGAGGAACTGTGTAGCAGAATGTGCAGAGGAATGGCCTGAGCACGCGTACACAGCCCCACATTTGAGGCACTCAGGTGCTAATTACGAGGTGTGAGTGAAGCCCACCTGTGTTAAGCCTCCGCCCCCACCCCATTAGGGTTTTGCCTCAGCTGCATTGCACCCAACTGGCTCCCTTCTCCCTGGTTCACCTAATCAGGGGCTAGACTGTGGTCTGTGCCCGCATCCTCCACCAGGTGCAGACGGGTGAACCTTTCCTGGGGCACGGCGCTCTGATGTCAAAGAGGTGTTCTGGCCAAGCTGCTCAGGCAGTGCTCTGATTTTGCTGCCTTGAGACTCGGCTTAGCCTCGTTCAGTGCTTCTGCTCCAGACTCAGTTAACCTCCTCCTCTCGCTGCTCCAGAGGGAGCTGAGCGTGTGTTGGGAAGCTCCCCTTGTATTGGCTCCCCAATCCCGCTCATGTGCAGCTGAGGCAAACCCTAACGGGGCGGGGGCTTAACACAGGTGGGCTTCATTCACCCCTCCCACCTTGCAATTAGCACCTGAGTGCCTCACTCGTCGGGCTGTGTACACATGCTCAGCCCATTCCTCTACACATTCTGCTACAGAAATGAATGACAGAGCATAAATCTGCCAGTATAAATGGCAATGTTCTCTTCTTTCTTTGTATCATTTTTGTATTCTGTTTATTAGAGCTAAGAGTTCGGCCTCATTTCCACAACCTTTCATATTTTTCACAGGAGCTGTATATACCTTGAGCACTACCAGGCAAGCTATGCGAAGCAAACAAGCTACACATTTTTCCTTGGAAAAAACCCAAAAAGGATACTAAGCTTT
The DNA here is from genome assembly GCF_036169615.1 of Heliangelus exortis. NCBI lineage: Eukaryota > Metazoa > Chordata > Aves > Apodiformes > Trochilidae > Heliangelus > Heliangelus exortis. The sequence continues at coordinate 3,594,890 of NC_092436.1, read as the reverse complement.
TGAATTAGACAAAGACTCCTTATTTAATACAAACCCTTTAAAATGAGAACAGAGATGTGATTAGAATAATCTTTCTAACTGGAATTTGCACCTTCACATACAAAGAATAATAACATGCAGAGTTGCCTTGCAATTTAGCATCATCCCAGTGGACTTGTATACTACCACTTCCTTTGATTTCATTATTCAAAGAAGTAATTTCAACTATCTGATTGTACTAAGGCTGCTGATTACTTTCTCTTGCTGCCTTCATATCTGCTTCCCAACAGATCTGGCTTAAAAGAGCCATAAGAAATAAAAGGCTTTGGTAGATGTGCAAAGATTCTTAATGGGATATGGTGGTGACTGGGGACCTTCCTGGCAGGATGAGGCTTGTTCAAGACTTTCTACCTCAGTCCATGGATACTCTACTCACTCTGCTGGTCTTTCAAACAGTGGCACCAAGGAGATTATATTGAGATTATTATATGAGAATAAATATGTCCATGGCTTGAGAGTATCAGTAGCCACAGGGCTACTGGCAGAGAGTAGGCTGTACTCAGAAGAAGGAGCTGAAAAAAATAGGGAAGAGGGAAAAGGAAAATCCTGACTGTTGAGGTGAAGGTGAAATGGAAAATAGGTCTTTCCAAGGCAAGAGAAAGAGTCAGGCCTGTATTTCTTGTCAACAATAAGGCAGCATGGGGAAAACAACATAGGAGGGGGAATCTGTCAGCTGGATACAGGGAAGGACAGAAGCTCAGCTACAGCAGTAAGTTTTACAAGAGAAATTCTGACAGATTTGCAGGGAAAATGCCCTGAAGATTCTTGCATAGCTGGACATACTAGGTCCAGCTGGCAACCAGCTCTTGAAAGAGAATAAAGGATCTTGCTCAGGGTGCTCAAGGTGTAATAAGATGAAGGAATCTTTTTACTTCTTATTTTCTCATGTGTTTTAAAAGAATGGGGGATTTGGAAATGGTGACATAGATTCTGAGGACATAGAAGGTAAGAAATATTGTACTTTGACTGATTTGATACAACTGAGACTCAGCATCATTGAGGCAGAGAACCCCAACTGCAGCTGACTGAGGAAGGCAAAACAGCAGCAAGGTCTCTGTGTAACAAACAGGTATAATATGACATTTAAATGTGCTTGCTGATAAACTGCCAAGACAATTTGATCTGGACAGGATCAGGATCTCTCAGTATCCACCTGAGATGTTAGTACCTGGCCTTACTTATTCCTGAACTAAAAATGGTAAGATTGTTTATTAGGGTCATTAGAGAAGCACATGCATTTCTGCCTTTGGGAGCTTTAATGCATAAAAACAGTGTTTGAAAGGTCCCCTTCCATTCACAGATTATTGTGATTACAGGCAATTTATTTTTTAATCTAAATTCTTAATTATTTGAAACTTTTAGACCTAATACATTTGTTCCAGCTGCATAGATATAAACACTGGCAAGGTCCACAAAAAAGAATCAAACCAAAAAATCCACACAAACACACGATCCCTGTGTTTTTTAAAAATCATTATGCTCTATTGAATAAATAATAACGCTTCTACACTCTGCCTGTTCTCATGAGTTTTCATAAGAGAATTATTTTCCTTTTCATCATTTTTTTACACTAACATAAAAAAGAAACTCAGATACCAAACTATGTTAAAATAGAATGAAGTGCCTTGAATTTCAAAAGAGGAGGGGAGATAGCACAAAGTTCATAATTAAAGCTGAAATCTTTTCCACCACTCCTCAACTTGTAGTAATCTTCAGCAGCCACTTCTGAACCCTGGATTTTGCATGCTGTCTGAGTCACTGTAGCTTGGTGCTTAAAGGTGAAATGCAGTGCAAATTTAATACTTTTGTTGCCATTAGCTTGCTTTTCTTCCTTCTGTGGCAACCTATATGTTTTTTTTCCCTTTTACCAGAGAAGAATAGTTTTTAAGAGGATGAAGATATCTTTTCTCTGCTGATTATTTTGATATTAAAATATTGTATTGATCAGGTCTGTCTCCTCCTGCTGATGGAGCCTGCTAAGACCTCCCAAGAATCTAAATTGCTGATGGCATGTGAGATTATTCTGAGCTCTCACATTTGCTTGGGAAGAAGAGGGGATCCTCCCTTACAATGCCCTGTTTCATGCAATTAGACAAGTCCAATTTTTTTCTACCAAATCTGGCAAAGCAGTCAATTCCCCCCATTTCCCTGTTACAACTCACATTTCTAGTTACGATGTGGTTAAGTAGCTTGGAAGTTATTTAGGAAGGCTAAATATCACAGCAGATTTCTTGGCAGCATTTAGCAATGCTGGAAAGTTCCAACACAACGATGAAATCTCCCAGAAGCTGTGGACAGACAAGTTTGAAAGTGTTCCTCAGTCTCAGCCACCTGCAGTTGGTCAGGTTTAACACCAGCAAAGCCCCAGGGTCTCTCATGTTTCTGCAGCTTGGCAGGATGAAACTGCTGGGACAAACTTGTGGGTTCAAAGAGGTGGCAGAGCTCCACCAGGATCTTTATCAGCTCTGTGGCCATCAGTAGGGTTTCTAACCCAGCCTAATTTCCTACAGCAATGACAGTAGCTCAGTCACATGCCCCAGATTTCTCACTTCTACACTCCCCAAAGCCTTACTGCCTAAAAAGTGGGGGGGTTTTTTTTGGTTTTTTGGTTTTTTTTTTTTTTTTTGTTTGTGTTTTTGTGGTTTGTTTTTTTTTTTTTTTTTTGTGGGGTTTTTTGTGGGTTTTTTTTTGTGGTTTTTTTTTTCTTTTTTCTTTTTTTTTTCTTTTTTTTTTTTTTTTTTGGTGTTTTTTTTTTTTTTTTCATTAAAGCAAGAAGGTTCAGAAATCTTATTGTCACTTTGCAACTGCAGGGGAAAAAACAATGAACCCCCCCAACCCAAGCATCCTCAGACAGCTCAGCTGTGTTCTGCTTCATTATGTTGATTTTGCTTTTCCTAAGGCAAAGAACATGCAATCCTCACAAAAACTGACATGTTGCTGGTAGGGATGAGAAAGTAAATGCATTTTAAAAAATACAGTAATAACTCTTGCCCTTAAGGCACTAAACCAAATGTCTCTTTTTAAAAATGACTGCACAGAACTTCTATTGTGTGAATACTTTGCTACCATGGTACAAACAATCAGTTCCAAGCTATGCTAACAAAATATTTGCCCCTTCTGACACATTTTATTATGAGAGAGGCTTATTAAATTGTGAAGAAGGCTGTTGCAGAATAAGCTGTTGAGATTTTTACAATAAGCACCCATTACCTAAGAATCCATATCTGATTTCTGAATAGAATTGGCTTGTCAAACAACAGACAATTAAAAAAAAAATCCAGTGCCAAGGCCACCTCCAGAATATTGTCAAAATCCAGCATGCAAGGTTGGCTTGGAAAAATAATCAGAATGCAGTTTCCCATGGCAGAATAAAATGAATGTTAGTGAAATGCATGCTAACCAAACCAGTTATAAATATCAGAAGGAGCTGGGCAGTTTTCAAATCCCATCCTTTTTAGCATCTAAATAAGCTAATGCTCCTGTTGCTTATTCAGCACTGCTGATTTATAGAGCTCAGTACTATGAATGTCTAAACATTCTGCTGAATTTCTCAACATATTCAGTGCTGTCTGCCTGATTATTTGATGCTAGAGATGGAGCTTATAATATCTATACTATTCCCAGCTTCTCAAATGAGGCCATCAAGAGCATTATCCATCTTATGGCAGGCTATGTCTTAATGAAAGTTGACTGGAGCTTCAGGAAGATCCCAAACTGATAGACAGAATTTACATAATCATATTAATTTATGAGACTGACTGAATGCACATGATCCAGTCTAGAGAAAGCACATGGTGTAAGACACCTTTAGGTAAAATTTGAAGATGAATGCAATCGACATACTTGTAGAAACTGCAAGATATACATTTCATGAGTTACTTTCGCTGAGTTATTAAAATTTCATTTTGCTGTGACCTTGAATCATGGAGCCCAGCAACCATGCATTGCAAACCATCCATTCTTTCCATCTTCTTCAAACATGTAGCTCCATAGGATCCTCTGCCCACAGAGGCTTAAGGAACCATTAAAATGCAATGGAGCTTCACATTTACACTTTTGAAAGTTTCAGTATTTCATAGCAGTTTCCTCAAAAGCATATTTTACTGTGTGAAAAAGTGAGACTCAACCAGTGCTATATTTCAATATACAGTATAGCATTACCTGAGACTTTTACAGTTTGGTTTTGGGTTTTTGTTTTTTTTTTTAATTTAAATTGTTTGCTAGATTATTAAATAGGAATCAGTTTAGTGCAGATAATGTTGGTTGACTATGTGCCACATTACTTTCATTCACTCCTTCACACTTGAATTTCACTTCAGCATACATTTCCCTTTACTTATCTTGCTGTTATCATCTATGCATTCATGTCCTCACCCTTCTGCTTTGTCCCCATTCATCCTTTATGACTTGACATATTGATGCTGTGATGTCAAGGGCTGGATGAAACTCATTATGAAATTAATAGCTCTCATTGTATTTTACAGAAAACTGGACTATGGTTTTCTGAAAAGAGTACAAACCAAGTACTTGAAGCAAAATTTCTGAACTAACAAAGGAACTAATTAAAAAAACTCAGACTTCTGAGCTCTTCCTTTGCTAAGCTAAAATATTGTTGCAAATGAAAAATTTATACACAGATAAAACACAGAGGCTCAAGAAATTAACTATGGATGAGGTGCTAAATAGGAATGACTGCAGTGTAATTCAATTTGGCAGTCTTGGGCTTCAGGTAAACTGGATTAGCAAAGACTAGAAATATCTGTCAAAGGACTTGAAAGAGAGTTAAAGGCAGATGACTGGCCAGAACAATGGCACACAGCATCATGATGTACAGCAATGAAGAATGAGCAGGCTAATTTATACAATGGAACTACAAAATGTCCCTTTTATTCAACATGGACCATCAATTTAAATGCCAATAAAGTACAAAGAAAAAAATTCTAAAGAAGAAGAAAGAAAAAGCAGAGGACAGATAAGTTCCCTGTATTTCTATCTGTTGAATAGTCTTCTGATCAAGTCAAGAGACTGGATGCTAGACTAGAGAAGCAGATCTGATTCTTTTTTAGTGTTCTCAACTCTTTTTAATTAACTCTGTTCTCTCACAACTTCTTAACGCATTATATAAATGAACAAAAAACCTTACATTGTACTTTACTACACAGGTTAATTAGTCTTACATAGTTGATGATCACCCATTGTACCAACCAACTAATTAGAATGGGTTGTTTGGTTTCATAAAAGAAGATGGGTTGTGTGGTGATCAAAGCTCCTGCTGGCTAAATCAGCCAAGCAAAATCTGATATCCCAGTGACCAGGCCACTCACCCAGGCTGAGGAATCTAAATCCCTTCCCCAGTTAACACCAAGAGAAAGAAATAAGAACCACAGGCTTTGAGGCAAAGCCATAAAGAAAAGCCAACAGGCACTTCTCAGAAGATCCAGAAAATTATCCCACCCAAATCAAAAGGCTTGAACCTCTCAATTTTACTTTCTACACTTTCTATTATACTTTTACATCCTACTCATATTTTCAAGGTGAGAACCTTGTAAATACTATGCAGATAATTCTTTAAATTTAAGAGCTAATCCAAGAACATTAAAAAAAAAATCAAACAAACAAACAAAAAAAACCCCAACAAAACACAACAGTTTTAAGTAATTTATCTAATATTTGATTTCACAGAAGTCACAGTTTTTAAGACTGGCTGCAATTCAAGTTTTCTTCTTATCTACTAGACTAATTGGTGTAGGAAGTAACTCTGTGGAATGTGCTAGAAATTTTGACTTTTTAAATTGCAATCACTGAACATTCTGTATTTGCTTGCAATGAATCTTTTAGGGCTTCATTGTTAAAGTAGAGAACATAAATCCAATAACTGATAGCAAAATGAAGGCTTGATAATTCTCTCTTAACTAATTTGAAAACTTGTTAATCTTCTTGCCCCTGCTATTCCACAAAGATTTAATAGCACAGATCTGTAGAAATGTTTCCTGGTAATTACGCCTCATTAATGTAACAGAATCTATCATGATACGTTTGCTATTTATTTATTTATTTCAGGCAGCTCTACCCTGGAGGCAGTTAAGTGGCTTAGAATGAATATACAGCCCTTGATAAAAGATATAGCACTGAATTTACGGATGGAAAAGGTGAATATGAATCTTCAAAATATAAAATAATACCATAGGCTTTCAACTCTACAGGCACTTAAGTATGAGAGGAGCTTTATTTCCTGCTGAGGAAAGAGAATGGTGGAGATCAACATTGTCTCTGGACACCCAGCTCACAGCCTCCATTAGCATGGTGTTCAAGCTTCTTTCAAGCTGTTAAAAAAATTGGCTGAACTGTAAGAAGTGTAAATTATAACACAGGAATATCAAGATTTTTTCCTTCCTTCTTTTAAAGATACAGAAGATACAGGTTCCTGGCAATGAAAATATCATATATTATAAATCTGGTTAAAATCTAGAGATACATGCAATGTGTCTTTCACAATTGTGCTGAGGTAGTATTCTTTTTGCCTCAAAATTTCACAGCACAGCCTTGCCTTGTTATAGTTAATTTGTCAGTGGAACAGCAATACCTGAACAGACAAAGTTAAAGAAGCAAAATATTTTGGGTTGATTTCTAACCAGCAGTCGTACTCCCTACGTACAGAGCTTTAAACAGACTGAACTTGGGTGCCTCATGGCCATAAATAATGTCATTTGTGGTTCACTGGTGGAATTAATCTGATATAAAATGACTAAATTGAAAATCTGTAGGTTGAACTCTTGATGAGTTCTGGCAAAGCACTAAGCAGGCAATCATAAGATCATTAATGAAAAGTGAATGATAGGAATTGCAATATTAAAGAAGCAGGAAGCAATAGATTAAAAGTTAATTTTGATAACATAACTTGTGCACCAAATAAGAAAATGATTGATGGAAGGAGCTCCTTTTTATTGTTTTCATATGCTATTTCTTTCAAAATATTGCCATTAGATGGAAGTGTATGGCTGTAAAAGGGATAATACACCTAAGACTGCCATTCCAACTTACATTAGCTGTCACTCACACCTTTGTTGCTAATCTAGCATGGTAGTAGCAAACCAATGAGGAAAGCTCTTCCCAATTTAAGTTTTTTGTAACCTTTAGCTCCAAAATGAAAGCCAAGATACTTGCTGATGGATTCCTCAGGGGGCTCTTAAATATGGATTCACCATTTTTCCTAGTGAAGTTTTGTGCCTGAAATGATGAAGGATGTTGAAAAAGATAGCAAATTCAGCAGAACTCTGAAGAAAACCACTTCTCTCTTTAGAGAAGCCCAAGTTTTCCACACAAGGAAGAAAGCTGTGAACTCTGCAAGGCAAGAGGTGTAAAGGAGTCTGGTCTAACTCCTTAGAATTTTAGCCTATTGTTATCAGTGTCTTTCACTGCTACTGAAAGGCTTTAGAAGCAATAACTGGAAAATCTCTCAAGTGCCATGGTAAAATATAGAACAGTTTTATGAACAATAAAGAGCTTTCTTTGGAAGGCTTATAAGATATATAAGTTGAATCTGTGTCACATTGCAGACACACCATTGTAAGAAGCAGCAAACTGACCAGCACCAAATGAAATGCAGTATTTTTGAAGGCCTAATTTGCAAATTTCATACAAAATATATTGTTTGCAATATCCATTGCAATTGAAATATATAATGCCATTTATCAAAGGGCAGATTTCAAAGTGCTGCACATTTAATACTTTTTCCAATATAATGGGATGTTGGAAATTGAAGAAAAGCTTTAATAAAATTCCTTTGCTGTAAACATCAGTCCTAATCTTACAAAAGCATGCCTTTTATTAGCACTAAGAAGACTTTTCCACTGAACACATTCATGTCCTGGGGCTTCTACAGCAAATACCAGCAATAAATTTAGAATTTCCAGTAAACAGATTATTGTATTAATATAGAATAATTTTCAGAGCATTGGAGGTCATTTGTAAACATTAAATAATCATTCCTGACTGACTGGATTTTTTAACAGATTTAAGATAAGCAGCAGAAATATAAACATCTCTAAATATTATAAAATTGTTTCCAGGAATTCCATGCTTAAGATTTTTTGCATATGAAACATACAAGGAGTGTGAATGAGGAAATAGATCCTTATTCTACCTGGCTGCAGCAAACCCCAAAAGATTACAGATTTCAGGTGCTGTGAGGATTAATTTAGTCACAAAGGAAGTCAGGCAATAGTTCAAAGCAAAAACCACACGAATGTGACCTACCAAGGTCCATGGTCAAATGTGGTACTGCAGACAGGTAGAACTGTCCTCTTGGGTCCCACATCTTAACAAATCTATCTGATTACATTTAAAGAAATAGTAATAATGATGATATGTCAACGTTGTCTGAAAAAGCAAACAGTATTGGCAATCCAAGAATTACCAAGCTACTCCATATGTGAAGCTTAATGATCCACAGGCAATGAGCCCTGTCCTGCTTTATTCATTTGTTTGTATTTATTTGTTGGAGAATCTCTTGACACTTGCCAAGCAGATGACATTTATACCAATTATTCTTTTCACTTCTTGCTCACTTCACAGTGAGCAAGAGGAGCTTTCTACACAACAAAAAAGCCAATATTCCTTATGTTGTGAACATTCCACAATCCAAGTCAGGAATAGATAAATGCCACAAAGGAGGTAACTAAACTTTAAACTCATTCAGACATCTCAATGGAAAGAGGAGCTTTTGGATGCTAACTTAGCTTTGAATGCTAACTCTTGACAAGTTGAGTACTGGTTTTTTTTATGACCAGTTCTGGAATCAACAGAAGAACCCACTGAGATAGTTAAAGAAGAAAGATTGTGGTTACCCTTATTGTCCTTTATTTTTCATATTTTCACATTTTCCTGCTGACTTGTGTTCCCTACAACTCCTCTGCACAAACTTACAGAATCATCCATCTTGGAAAAGACCTCTCAGATCATGGAGTCCAATTGTAATATTCACACATTCACTTTCAGACATGCATGTTCCATCAACATACATTTAAGTTTCACAATAGATCTCAGACATCAAAACACTTTATTTTATATTTAGTTTATACATAATGCTCGGATAATTATTGCTTGTATTTTTTTCAAACTCCTCCTCCCCCCTCCTTTCATTATCATGTGAATAAAATAAGTTTTCTAAAGAGAAAATTAATTTTGCCTTAAGAGAAAATTAATTAATTAATTTCAAAATTAATTTTGAAAATTAATTTTCTAGTGTGGATGAAACAAATGTAGAAAGCTATGTACAGATCCTTGAAACTTGCATATGGATCTACCCAGTTCTGGACTGTATATCAATGCAGAGATACACAGAGCATCTGAGCCAGAACTGTTACCCAGAAAGCCAAGTTGAAAGCCCACCTGGAAGACAGACATTCAAATTGCAGATATTCTACTGGGGCTCACAGAAAGCCAACCACTGGCTTAAAGCAGGTATGGATAGAACAAGCCCTTGAAAGAGGGCATTAATTAAAGAAATAAAGATTAAAATCCTAGTAAGCACTGACTCAGAAGGAATGTAATACCTAAAGATGCATAGAGTTTGAGCCAGAAGACTATGTAATAATTTTGGGGTTTTTTTTTGAGTCTATTACTTTGCTACGAAGAAAAACAGAGACAGTCAAGAGCAAAAAACCTAGCAAAAATCTAGCAAAACCACCAAAGGTCATTATTTCCAAATAAATATTGAGGAACCATTTAGGAAAACTCCAGAAATTTTAGGGGGATTTGAATAAATTTTGGCTAGATATTAGCAGGTTTCTAACCAGGAGGGTTGAGATGCTAAGGATTCTGCCAAATGGAGTAGAAGGGGCAACAAGCCTGATTATCATTAAGGCAGAACTTGGTAGACTAATGGAAAGGTTTATATGGTACTGCTGTAGAGGGACTGGACTAATGATCCAAGAAGTCACTTCTGGTCTATTTTTATACACTGCTAAAAGTGTACAAGCAGAAATAGTAAAAGCAGGAAATTAAAAAGTGGTCTTTAACCTGTCCAATAATATTATCTTTAAATGCACAAACTGAACTATTTATAAATGTTAATTAAAGCGCAGAAGATATTAAATTACTTTTTTTATTTTATTCAGTGTAGTAACTTTCTGATGATCGGAGAGGTATTGAGGTGGTTTTCAGTGAGTGCTCTGATATTGGTCTAAAAGGAGTTGTACATCAGGAGAACGTTTCCATAACCATTATATTTCCTTTTGTGCTTGCAGCATCCTTACACTAAAGTAGAGTACAATAGGATTGAAGCTGCAGAGTACAAGACAATGACCTTAGCAGTAAGACATTCACCCCAGCAGCCAGGCACTTGGTGACTGTGAATAATATACAGTAAATCCCCTGTTGATAGCAGGAACAAGTTCATCTATTGTTATTGCCAGAGCAGACAGATGAGGACTACATGCTCTAAAATCCATTATAAAAGAGCTGTGTGCTATCATATATTTTAAAAATTACTCATGTCCAATAGGAGACAGTCACCTTGCTCTACCCTAATGAGCTCTATAGCTGATGAAGCATGACTAGCAATGAGTTACCAGTTCTGAGGAGAGAAGTGTAGAGTGGCTAATTGGCCTCAGGATGCAGGAACTTTCTCATCAAGACACTGGTAACAGTCCCCTTGTCAGCTGTCACCTCGTTTCCATCTGTGCTCTGCCTGACCATCCTTTAGTGTGCCTTCATTTTTCTGTGAAAGTTTGAAAATGGATGGGGCAAAGCAAAGGGAGTGCTTTGGCCCTTCAGCACTTTTTGCTTTGAGTCAGGAACCCTATTTGAATTCAGCTGTAAAGATGACCATATTTTGAATTCAGCAGTACTTAAAATCAAGGAAAGTGATCAAGTGAAAGATCAAGGACATGGTTTCTCAACTTGAAGCCATTCCTTCTATATGCTCACTAATCAGGTGTCTTTTACCTCTGGATTTGGAAATACACAGAAGACAACAGCCTATCTAGGGCTTGTGAAAGTGAGAAAACAGCCTAAAAGGACAAAATTTTGTCTACTGAGGAGAGATACCACAGCAAGCTTCCTCCAGAAAATAACAAACTGGAGAATTTTTGTACAGAAATGCCTGGAAGCAAGTAGATCACTCTCGTGACTCAGAACAAAACTAACTCATATCATCTTGACAGATGAAAGCCAGGTCTTCCACAGACACTCCCTAAGGTCTCTTTAGTTAAAAACAATTTACCTGAGGCAGTGCTGAAATTGAAAAATGGACCACTCAGAGATGGAGACCTCCAGTTCACAGATTATTGTGTTCAGCAGAGCAGTTTCTTCTTTTAAACCAATGAATGCTGTTCCACTAGAAGTATCCTTGGACTCAATCCTGGGCTGTTAAACATGGAGACTTAGAGGAAAACTATTGACCTCTGGGAATTCATGCTAACATCATAATTTTCATAATCAGAATGTTTAAAATAACTGTAACAGGGAACAAAGTATAGTGCCAGGCTCTTCTACTGCTCTCTCTTAATGTTCAGTGGTTCCCTTGAGCACTTGAGCCCACATGAGAAAAACAAACATTCCTGATTTCCATGTGTCTGATCATTGTCTGCTGCAAACCCCAAAGCTTTTGCATGGTGGCAGAGCTATGTCTTTGTTGCCAAGCAGTCTGGAAGTGAAATACTTTTAAAAGCTTTCAGCTTTTCTCTAAAGATTTGCTCACACCACTTGCACTTCACGTTCTGTAAGGTACTCGGCTGTGATCTCCAAAGCTCCCCTCTCTTTAATTTTCCTGGATTCTCATTTATTTTTCTGGACAAACAGCATGAGCTACAGTTAAACTGTGTAATGTACCATGAGTTATGATATATTAGAAAGAATAAAAGTCCTTACAGGGTAATGCACTATAGTTTACAAATTACAAAAAAAAAAAAAAAAAAAAAAAAAAGCAATTACTCCATCCTGTTCATGTCTACAACTTTTATTCACAGAGGATTAAAATAATTTTCCAGAATTCTGTCAGAGGTACCCTTGGGAATAATAAGCCTAGATTTTTGGCAATTTCCCTAGTCAATATATTTGTTCAAAAAAACCCTAATGCAATCTGCTGGGTTTTGGAGTGTGTGTTTGATCAAATATTTTAACGCTTTTTCTTCTGAAGAAAAAAATCTATGCCAGTAGATTAGAGAAATCAATACTCAGCATAAAAGGGGAATAAAACAGGTGCATGAAAACTTTTTTTTTCTTTTTTCCTTTAAGGGTAAATCAGATTTTGTGGCTCCAGACAATTTGCAGAGAGATGCAAATATTGCTATATTGTTCCTTGGAAAAAAAGTCAAACAAATTTGAAAAGCCTCTTTCTTTTCCCCCCTTTTTTTTCTAAAACAATAGTCAAAATATTATTGCTCTGAATGGAGCAGTTTTGTTCCCTTAATTCTGAAAATCCAGGAAAGAATTCATTTGGTACCCATAAACAAATCTGCAGTAAAAAACCACCAAATTCATCCCAGAATTTACAAAACACTCTGGGGGGGTGAAAACTAATTTTGATATCTACATTTTTTGCATCCAGTGCATACAAAACAATTTAATCTTTATAATTATTTTAGTATAGAGCTGTATTATCCTAAATTATTGAGTGGAGCCCCCATCTCACCATCAAAGTTATGGTTCCCTGTTACTTTAAGAAGGCCTCAGTGTCCCAGAACACATTTTTTGTCATGCTGCCTACCCAAGATGAACAAACTGTGTTCTACTGGAGCTCAGCTGAAAATAACTGCATTTTTCCTCAGCTAAGATTAAATAATAATTGAAAGAACATTTCTTTTATAGCATATTTTCCAAATTTTCTGCATAATTTTGCCTGCCTTGCATCTGCCAGATTAGAAAAAAGCATAAAGACTTAAATGAAATGGGGGAGAGGCACATCCCTTCCATCTTCATTTTAGCACAAACTGGAAGAAAAGCAAAGATTTTCAGAGAAGTCAGAATAGTGACATTTTTTTTAAAACATTCTGAAGAAATCAAAACTTCATAGAGAAAGTAGTTGGATAGTCTCTAGGAAGAAAAAAAAAAAGATTGATTGCACTAAAGTGTGGTCTTGCCCTGCTATTGCCTGGGTTCTCCTATCTTGCTGCTTGTGGTAGCCCTTTCAAGAAAATACCAGTAAACCAGATACAATTAACACTGACAAATACACTAATAGGAAGCTGAACAACCTTATTTTGTAAAGTTGCCTTTGGGATATGCTTTTTTTTCTGGAATTGTACACACAGTTGTGTGTATTGTTCTAAATCAGCATGAAAATGAACAAGAAAGTAGAAAAAATCTATGGATATAGATACGGGGGACAATCTGGTGTTAGTAGATAAAGAGACAACTCATCATCTCCCAGGTTTGCTTCTGTTACACCACCTCATATAGATTGCTATATTCAGGCTTTGGTAAACCTGACCACATAAATCATGCAGAATTAAACATCAAGAGCTTAGGAACAAGCCCTCCCTCACATCAGTTTTGCCACTGAAAATGTGGGAGTCAGGTTTTCTGCTTGGGAAGGTGTTGTCCTCAAAACAGGGCTTGGTGGGCTGCCAACCCTCATTTGCATTTAGCACTGATGGAACATGAAAGCAAGAGAGGGAAAGCACAGACTTGTATGGGTCTGAGGGGAGAGAAAACCAACAGGGTTAGGGTTTATAGGCCCTGTATTAGGTGTATTTTTAAAAGTCACTGTTGATCTAATACAGAGACATTGAAAAATAATACTCTTTAAAAACCTTGCTTATGTGCACAACTTCTCAGTAAATCCCTAGAAGTGCATTTGCTGTGGTCACAGATTTGTCTTTGATGCTTCCAAGCAGCTCTTGAAAGCAGGTGGGTCACTGACATTCTTGCAACTATTAATTTCCTTCATCCATGAATTCCCTTTTGAGTACAAACTGAAGCCCATGAACAGAAGTGTTACAAAAAAGTTCAGCTTTACGTAAGGGGATGTTTTACTGGATTTGTTTTCAATAGGGTCTTTCCTAAGCAGAAATAGTTTATAAACCACAGGATTTGTAAAGAAAGAGAAGGAGATTGGCCTGCCCATTGTGGATAAATGTCATTGCCAACACTGCCATGTTGGTCAGGCCAAGTTTTTGACAAGCAATTTAGGAGAACAGATGTTTTATGTGCAAACTTGTGTGAACCTTAAAAAAGATAATAATGAGAAACACAGTAGTGGCCTCTCGTCAGCAGCAGTAGCCTCAAAAGCACTGAAGAAATAATTTTAAGTATGTAGGGTAAATAGCTGGACTTCTAAGCTACAGAAGAGAAGAGGAGATGTTGCATGATTACCTTTGTGAGTGACACACACAATACAGTGATGAACTAATTGGTGACTGCCAGTAAAATGGACTGAACAAAGCTGTAAACCCTGGATATGTTCATATGTCCATTATTTTTTCATCAATCCTCTTTTCTCACAGGTCTTTTCAAAAAAGCCCCAGAGTAACATCTTCCCTTCCCATCATGGGCCTCTTCTCCCTTATTTTCAAGAGCCAGGGCTGCTCCCCAAGGTGGCTCTGGTGGGGAGGGAAGGAGGAGGATGCAAAGAGCTCCAGGTGCCCCTAGAACTTGGGATGTGGAGCAGGATCCTTTGATACTCTTGGGGTACCACAACCAAACCTACCAGCACTATGAGCTGCTCTACCCACCCCTGCTCCCACATCCAGCAGGACCAAAAGGATCAAAGTCACAGCACTGGCCAGATCTGAGAGCCTCATTCTGAAGGTGGGAGAAATGCATACAGGATGAGTTGGCCATCATGGAGCCAGGGGATGAGTAAATATGTAAAATAACACGTTCCCATTTAACACAGTTTTCTACATGGCTATTGTATTCCTGCAGTGGTTTCACAAGTGTGCATTCCAGCACAAGGAAATGAGACAGCAAGGGTATTGCCTTGTTACTGATGATTTCAAAGTTAGCAATGCCTGGAAAAATACTGTTTCCTTGTGCTGCAACTCTTCAGCAGGCCAGTTAATCAGGTGATACAAAGCAATGGAGCTCCATCTGGATACCTCAGCAATAATGCAAGACGTTGCTTTCATGATTACTTTTTGCTGAGCCTCCAAACTTTGTAAAGCTACCACAGCAAGATGATAATGATGCATGAAATGGAAAGTTCTCTGCACACCCAAAAGCCCCGTGGATGCAAAAAGCATCTGCCATGGTGCTGTGTTATTTGATGGCTCTTCCTTCCTGTGTGCCTTCCCTGGGAGAAGTACAGAAGCTGTATCCAGGCTTTCAGTGATTTAAATAAGTGCAACTCCACCTCTTGCAATGCATTTACTCATGATTAACATGGCCTTAAATATGACTGAAGTCAGATGTACAGCAGTATTAAAAAAAAAAAAGAGAAGGATGTTGCAGGACTACAGATGAAAATCTTTAGTAGTGTTATTCCACTGATTCAAATCAGCAGAGAATCTGGCCTAGTTACTTCCCTCATTGACACGCCTGCCCTCTGGATATTTTGAGAATAAAACCACTTTGGGGACATATGTGCCACTATCAGACATCAGCAGTAGTTCTTTCAGCATTACAAAACTTGTTGGAAATTGTTTGGAGAATTTTCAAAGTAAGTTTTCAATACTTTTCCATTTGCCTCCCTTGTCACAGTGCAACTCAAAGGTTAGCTGAAATAGCTGCAGGCACCGGAGGAATCACAGAGAGATCACATGAAACACAGCCTGGTTTCTGAAAAAAAAAAACCCAAACCCCCAGGATGTTCAGCTCCTCCTCTATACCATTATTCTGTATCATTTTAGCCACTTTGGGGACATTAAATACTGGAAATAGCTCAGAAAGCGTTTGGCTCAACATTTATTCCTGTATATCATAAAGACTACTTTATAATGCAAGTGCTTTAGATCCATCCTGACTAGAAAATGTAAGCTACATAATGCCAAAAATGTCCTTAGAAGGTAAGCACTGCACAGAGCAATACTCCTAACAACCTTCCAGGGTTCATTCCATCCTGAAAACTGAAGATTAAACATACTGCCACATGCACATTACACCACTAACTTTGTATTATAAATCAAAGGCAAATTTTTTTTTTAAACTGGATTGGTGTCCTCAGCCAGGCAGTTGTGAGATGAGATGTAGCACTGGTACATGGGAATCAGATCACCCTGAATGTAGTTTGATCCTCAAGACCAGTTTCCTTACTGGCTCTCTTGGTCTTCTGAAATAGTGACACATTCATTTGTTTCTCCAAATCTGTTTATGAATTTCTTCATTCTTGATTATTCATAGCACACATCAACCTGTGCTCAGCAGGTTTGCTTTGTTTATTCATTTCTTCACTCAGTGAAATTTTGTGGCCTAATTTGAACATCTCGGCCAAAGCTTTTAACATATTAACTATTGCATTTGCTCTTAATTCAGCTATTCAACAGTAACATCTGGAGCTTTCTGTAATTATGTGACTCCCCCAGGGAGATGCTCTGCAAAGCTCCAACACTTTTCAGTTCTTTACCAAATTTAAGCAGAGGTTTGATATATTAAGAAAACCAAAACACTTTATCAATCTCTTTCTAATTGCATCTAATTAAGTTATTGGAACTGTAGATGTCTCTGACACAATGTTTTCTATTTATATTATGGGTTTTCAGATTTTAAAATATGCACAGTTACTGGGGGGAGAAAACACACACACATGGTACACCCTGTTCCATCTCATCTTTCTGGCATAGCCCCAGTTCTAAATTACAAAGCTTATGAAATGTTGTTTTGGGAAAAAAAAAAGAAGCAAATTAAACTTTAAAGAAATGTTTTAAAAGTATGTTTATAAATGCTTATTTTGGAGTTTTCTCATATTAATTCTTCTGATTATACTGGATATCTATGAGGACACAAGCCCCTCACCAACAGTTTCCTTACCTGTGCACCAGCTGCTTGCGGCTCACACAGACAGCAGTTTCATAGTCATGAGTGACACACACTTTGTGTGGGCTGCACTTCACCTTCAAACATGGATCTTTGGATGCATCAAGGGCTATAAAAAACCAAACACATTAAAAAAGAAAGTGAGAAAGGCATATACAGTATCTCTTGCTGACGGATGACATATAGTTAGAATGAATGCTCCTATAATAAATGCTATATAAATAGTGTATTCTACTTTGGCACTTTACACTGTTGTTTTCAGGTAGGGTGTTCAGTAAACCTGTTTAAGTAGAAAGACAGATGAAGGTTTTAAAGACTCTGGTTATTGCAGAGAGCTCTGAGTTGAACTTAACATTCACGTTGATATTAGACATGAAACTTGGGGATGAATTTCTGCCATAACAACCTATAAGGTGCTGTTTATTTCATAGAGAAGTTATGGTGGAATAAAATACACTCACAGGTAACAAAATTACTAGTATTTTAGAAGCTGTCTAATATCAAATATTTTGCAATGCATTAATAAAACGAGTTTCACAGATGCTGTATATTAGCTATATTATTTTGTAGAAATTATCTTTATTTTTCCAGATAAGTGTCTCCTGTAAATCAAACACTCGAGTAGGAGGAGCAGTAATAACAATAAAGTAATCCCCAGCTTTAATACAACAACTTAAATCACCAGCAGTGTTGTTGGAAGTGGAATTAGAGAGAATGAAGATTTGCTAGCTAAGAGGGAATATGCCCAAGCTGCCATCCCTGCTGATGCCCCTCAGGGAATGTTCTTCCTCTAAAGACTCTTTATTCTCCTTCTGTCACGACCCAATGTTCACCCTCCTGGTGGTAAAATCTCTGTTTTGGTCTGAGGCTTTGGTTCCCTGGGGAGGGAGCATTCCTGCTTTGTCCTTTTTCTCCAGCAGCTTAACAGGAGTCTAACAGGGACACAGAGCCCAGAAATAAACCTTCAGTTCTTCTCTGTAACAGTGCCCTGTAAGGCAGCAGCCCAGTGGGCCTGGAGGAGTGAAGGGTACTGCTGCTGTACCCTAAAGATGATGCAAAGGGACTTTAAGATCTGCATAGTAATTACCAAAATTGGCATTTCTCCAGGACACAAGGATTAACACACAAGCTCACACACATGCCTTGCTTAGGTGGAAAAAGTACTTGGAGGTGGAAACAGCACAGTGATACCCTGCCAGTACCCTAACAGGAGGCTCCTGAAAAGGTCCCCATTTGGCTTGGGATTGGCCATTTTCCTGAGATGTAACAAACACATGCAGAGAGAAGAAATAAGAGTGTGAGGAGCCCCATCACTTTGACCTCTCCACAAAAATGTCTCCTAACACTTCAGGAAGCAATTAGCACATGGAGGGTTACACTAAATTTTACTAGAACTGCACAGACCTTTCCCCTCTCCTCAAATAAATGAAGATATTCATTAAGCATGTATCAGAAGCTTGATGTGGTAAAATTAGGATTTTTTGGGGGATCATCCTGTTTAACACCCAGAGAGAGTGAGAGGGTCTGAACTCAATGGAGACAGGAGTTGCTCCTTCACAGAGCCAGGAGGATGCTGCTGCTTTAGGCACTGGAGCAGCTCCTGGTCCCCACAGAAACTCAACTGTGGCAGACAGCATTTGTCCTGCCTGCACCTGCCAGATTTCTATATTCCTTAAATGAGGGGTAATCTGGTAATATTTGAAATAAAAACTGAGGAGCAATACAGTGCTGTGCTGGATAGCACTCCTGTTAGAGCACTGATTCCACCTGGGAAAATTGCTTATAAATACCTTTTTGCAATCAAGTCCCATTCAAAAGGCTATCTAGCTAAATTCATTCTCTTACTAAAGGATCAGCAATAAGATTTATCTGCCCAAATGAATTAAAAATATTTTTAAAAAATGGTTACTTGACTACTTAAGAAGAAGTGAATTTACAACCACACACAGAAATTTCACCTTGGATCAAGATTTTAAAAAACACTCTTTTCTGGATATTATTTTGTCATGAATTAAGACTTCCCATTCCTCATCAATATCTTCTCAAATCCCATTTTCTCTCTCCCCTCCTTCCCCACATAATGGGCCACTTCTGGAAATTGGCAACTCCTAGATTTCATTTTTTGGGACTGTAATAAAGCACTTATTGCACATTGTAGTAATAACTGAGTTTCCCACTTTTCCTCAATGATCAGAGAAAGTTTTAAGGCTAAGTATGAGAAGTTTCAGTATGCTATGTACCATTTTTCTTACTATGATGGCAAATCTATTTCCAAAAAACCAGAGCATCCTTCTGCTTTCCTGCAGTGCTGCAGCTGCTCTGTGTTGGTTCACACATCCAGAGCTAGAACTCATACCACATCAACACCCTGGACACTGTGATGAGCAACTGAGCCTCACCAGTGGATCCCTATTTACTGGAATGCCTTTGGTGAAATTAATGGGGTTATCAAGGGACAAAAATGTTAAAAGCTTTTTCTTTTCAAGCTGTTGAAAACTGATAGGGAGGGTGAAGTGAGCAAGGAAGGAGAAAAGACCATCTGCTTCCTCCTCTGTGAAGAACAAGGAATCACCACCCAATGAGTTGCCATTAGGAAAACACCTAAGGTGGTTCTGGGGCCAGGGTCTGTCCCACTGAAAAGACCAAAGTCTGAAAAGGCTCCTCAGGAGTGTTTTGCTGTTGCATTTTGGTGTTCTTTCTAAGTCAGACTAACTGGTACACAAGAAGTAGCCCATCCCCTGCTCTTTCTACTGGCAGAACACAGCGGGTGAGATTTACAGTCTTAATCCTCTTACTTCCCTCTCACTGGAGACCGAGCTTAAGACTGAGGCAGATATTTGACAGGGATTGAAATAACAACCCACAATTTCCTTCCCTATGTGTCTACCTAGATATTCTTAAACTGCAAACCAGAGTCAGATACCCTCCTTCTGCAAAGCCTGTAATAAGTAAGCACCACTTGGAGCATGAAGGGTCATCAGATTATGTTCAGTCAGCGGATGAAATTCAAAGGTCATCCCCACACAAAAAACTTGAACAACCAGAACTTTTGCTGGCTTGCAGCTGGCCTTGCTCTTTCACTGGAGCACATGCACATTGCTTGCTTTTGATGCTGACACATCCTTGATGCAAACTGCTGCATCAACAACATGGAAATTGGCTAAGAGCCCAGGGCTAAGAGTTGCCAATGTTGTTTGGCTGCTGGGGAGCACTCTCTGGCCTTGTGCTCATGGGATTCTATCAGCCAGAGCCTGCCCGAGTGGGGATGTGGGTTTAGCTTTGAAATCCATACTAGTTTGGCATGAATAAGAGAAGCAAGATCTAGGACAACTTGATCTGTATGATGTAATGAAGAGTTTCAATATTTTTAATTTTTTCACAGTAAAATTTAGTCTACCTGAAGAATTATATCCACACTTCAGGAATTCCTTAGTTCTTCTAAGGCAATAAATTCATGCACTTCTGTTCTCAAAGAACATCATGTCATGCATTATTGTTAAAAGAAACACAACTTCAGTTATTTTGTAATTTAAAAACCATATATGGAGAAAGAAAAATATTACTGAATGGTCATCATTTTGCAGCAAAGGAACCAGAAAAGATGTGGTTGGAAATCCTGGTCTTTTATTTCCTTTTAAATTGGGCTTCAGCTTCTCTCTACCTCAGTGCCTTGTGTAAAATCTGAAAAGAGTAATACTAACAAATACTAAGAATGGAAAGAAATAAAGCTTTTCCCAACCCGTGTATCAGACTGTTTCGTTCATGGTAGAACTCATAAAGATCCTTAAGTGGAACATACTTTAGAAATCCTATTTGTTATTCATTACAAACAGTCCCTACATACAGTTCAAACCAGATGAAGGAAGTTTATTAAAAAAGCCTAAAACTGTGGCCTTTGTCAGAAGACAGCAAAAATCCCCAGAACTATTATTTCTTGACCTTTTTTCCCCACTTCAGCAAAATGAATGATCTATCAGAACACAAAAGGTCAAAGTGGGGATTTATATTACTGCAAAGTTTCTCAACATGTTAAATAAGTTTATATGGTTGTTCTACTGCTACGCAACAGAAGCCCTAAGGACAGCTTCTAATAAGAAACAATTTCTGAAATATGCTAATCAAAGACCATGCTTTGTTAATCAGATTTCTATATGACTTGAAGCAGATGCTCATCATCTGCAGCAGAAAAGACCCTTGGGAATAAGATGAAACATAACAACCATATTTGTCACCAGAGTTCTTTTTGTCCTAAAGCACCAAGTATGAAATCTTTGCAAATGAACAGCCAAAAGTACAAATAAATAAAAGTGGCAAGAGGAGTGAGAAAAAAAAAAACCAAAAACACTGACTTTTTCTATCAGCTGGAAAGAAAAACTACAGCCATCCCTTTTCTATATCAAATAGTTGGTACATATTTTCTCAGGTATTTTAGCACAGTAATAATAAAAACACCTTAAGCGTGGCTTTAATATGTGATCATTTTTCCTTTTTTTTTTTTTTTTTTTTTTTTTTTAACTGAGATTGAAGATGAAATTGACCCCGTCAATGAATCTGACCTGACAGTGGCCAAGGACTGGACCAAAATTTTGGGAGGAGATATGTGTCCAGCCAGTACTGGAATTGAAGGACTCACATGAACATAAATCCCTTGCTGAAAACCCACTTTGCTCACCCTGCCTATCTTTGTGTGAGGCCAAGCTTCACAGTTTCCTGTCCTGAGCTTTTCCCATGTTTTTCAAATCCCTGCACACTTGGTCTCCAAGGGGAAGTGTTAATCCCAGGAGACAGCTGGTTCAAACACAGGGAAATATGGCACTGCACATCTCTCAGTATAATAATATGCAGGAGTTTTTACTCCTGGGAAAAATTAGAATTTCTGGCTTCTTATCTTGGTAGCACCAAGATGTTTCTGCTGTTGCCATCTGTTTTCTGGCCAGCTGCCCTGGTACCCTGAGCTCTGAAGTCTCTTCCTGCCAGGTAGAGCTCAAATTACAAAGTGCTTGGGTGGACTGAAGTTTCTGCTTCATTGGCCACAGCATTTTTTCTGGAAAATTGTGCTCTACAGGTCAGCTGACTGCACTGCAAAGGGGAAAGGCTTTCATATGATCCCAGTGATCCAAAACCTTTGCTAGGCAGCATTCATACAAAGTAGAGGGGTAGAATCAGAATTGCTGACATTAAGAGACAAAAGACTTTCATTCCTTTTCTTCAGTCATGCTTTTATGATGCCTAGCAACCTAAATTCCCTCTTAAAACTATAAATCTGTGATTATCTCAGAGGTGCCAGAATAACTGGCAAACCATAAACACCAGGGATTGCATCAGACCATTAACAACCTACTAATGGGGTGCAGACACCTCTTTCCAATACCAAAATAACTGTAAACACCAGTTGCATCCCAAATCCCTTTGCTTCCCAGCCCTACAAATCAGATCAGAAAAACCTTGCTCTTGAATTGTGTAGCCTTCCCTCTCCCCTCCCTCTACCACCCTCCAGAGGCTGGGAGCTTCCAATAGAAATAAATCAGTGTTGGGCTAAGAACACCCAACAACAGTGTTTAAGATGTTTTTCTCTTACATTTCATGTTTTAATATATTACCACTATAAAAGGAGAGTTATGACTCCAGAATTCAGAGAATGGCAGGGCAGGGAGGATTTGCTCTTTAAGATTGTTGCTCTGTATGCTGCAGCCCTGGGTCATTGTGTTAATCACAACAGAGTACATTACATTTATTTTTCACACATTTGACTTTAAAAGGGTGATAACAAATAAATACTTTAAATGTCTTGCAGCAAGGGATGTGTAATCCTGCAGAAACTGTACAACTAGTTCACAGCAAGATTTATGAGCTTGATTCTGGTTTTATGACCATTCGTTTGGGGGAAGAGAGTAATTTCAAACTCATAGCTGTTTAGTGGAGCTGAACCAAACTACACAATCAAAAAGAAATTGCATTATGTAAATACTGGGGGTTTTGTTTCCAAAATTGCCTGACAATAAGTACTATGATCACTCAATGACAAAAATACTTCTGCCTAATGAAATATCAAGAGCAGTTGTTTTTATGCAACCCCCTTGGAACCATTCTGACTATATGAGGAAAGAACATCTGTTGAGAAAAGTATCAGGAGCTGGAAAATGAGACCTGGAGTCTTTGATGCAGACAGCTTAGTGCATATTTTGAGCCAAAAGAGATTGATAATAACACAAAGCTTCTCAATTAAATGATGCATTACATTGTAGGTGTGCACTTCAAGATTATGAAGCAACACCCCACAAGCATGTGGGGACCACAGGGCAAGCCCAGCTCCTGGCCATATCAGGGGTGGGAAAGCTGTGAGGACCAGAGGGGCTGAACCCCTCACCTGGCTTCCTCCCCACCCATGGCCACTCCTGCCAAACTTCAGATCTAAGAGGCCACATCTCAAACATCTCCACTTAAAAGCAAAGTGGGAATCAAAGCAGCTCAGTAGTGACTTGGAGGGATTTCACTAGATAGTTTCATGCAAACCATACAGCAAACGTGTAAGAAGCCACGCAGCCAGTTTAACCAAGTACTAATCAAAACCTCTACACATACTGCCCTTGATTTTTCAAGGAAAAGGGGCATGTTTTCAGCACATGGTGGCTAAAACCAGTTCTGGTTATAACATTTTAGCAGTTCAAAATAAAGAAAATCATAGACTTCCCCACTACATAGTGGGGAACTTTTATTCAGCTTTAAAATACATAATGAATTTACACTAATTTTTTTTTTTTTTTTTCCTTAAGGTGAACGTGGCCATAAATTTTGAACTCCAAAGCACTCAGGTGAACACTGCTCTGCTTCTCTGTGAGAACAGCACCTGTTTTCAGTGCTCCAAAGGTAAACTCCAGTCCACCCATGCACTGAGATGAGACTGTCAGTGGAGCTTAATCCAAGTGCAATGGGACTACCCCATCACCCCTGTATGCCCCAAACACCCAAGTAATATTGTGATTGATTTTCAGGTTTTTGTAGCCATTCAGGAGGTTTCTGTCCCAGTTTTTTTGTTTGTTTGTTTGTTTGTTTGTGGTTTTTTTGTTTGATTTTAAAATTTATTTTATTTACAGGTTGGTAAATACCCACAATGAATTTAAGACTATAGTGTTTACTCTGGAGCTGAATGTAGCCCTCTGGATAAGGAGGAGTAGTTAATAACACTGGTTTAAAAAATGGTATCGAATAACAGATTACAAGCCCCCAACCCCCACACCTTCCTCCCAAGCCCCCATCCCCCTCCCCCAAATTGCAAATAATTACCAATGTTTTTTATTCTTCTTCTACAAATCTTGGCATAAATCATTCTGCTTCATTAGGGAGAAAATTGATATTAGCCCTCCCCCAAATCTAGAGGAGAACATGTCTTCAATTAACAAGCTCAGATATTTAAGTCTCTCTCTTGCATGCTCTTTCTGAATAATTACTCAGAGCAAATCACATCCAGAAATAAATTCAGCTGAAAATTAATTACCATAGGCTTGAATGTTTCAAACATGTATGTGAATTATTTTCAGTAAATGGAATTTCTCAGGGCAGTTAAACAGTAACATCTCAAACTGTCAGCATTTATTTCATCACTGCATGGCATTTTTGCATAGTTTTATTCCAGAGCACCCAAAGATTTGAGTGGCTGAAGATGCTGGTATTGTACATGGAAACATCTATTTTAATTTTTGCAGACACTTTAAAAAATTATTTCTTATAACTGATAATTGTTTCTGACATTGCTGAGGGCCATCCAAGGCAAAAGATTTCTTAGAGGACTCTACAGGTTGACTTTCCAAAGCAAAGGGTAAGAACTAGAGTATTCTAAATATATAAATACACAAATATCTGAGGCATTGAAAATAAGTGCAAGAAAAAAAAAGATAATACTTGTAAGCAGCCTTCAGTGGAAGCACTTGGCTAGCAACTAGTGAAGAGATGTACAAGAACATGGAGAGTCACAGAAGAGGAGGTCCTGGTTTGATTTCTGACAAGGAATCATTAGATTTATATCACAATATACTGCAAATGTATCTCAAATACTTCTCTACACTGGAAAAAAGAAGCTCTTAAATACAGCCTTGGTTTTCAGCTACCACCAGGTGCCCTGTTCACAAACAACTCCCTTGCTTGCAAGGCAAAGGTTCAACCAAGCTGCAGGCAGGGAGCCCTGGCATGGGTTCAATGAAGTGTCTGTCACCTGGCACCAGTGCCACCAAGCTTCCCTGCATCCCAAGCATTCCCACTAGGTGATCCTGTGGTCTGATGTTCCATTCAGGTACTATTCCATCAGCAAGTAGTAAAGAATGAGAACCAAACTGCTGCTTTTACAAACCAGCATTTCAGGATGCATAATTACATTGCTTTTCTACCCCAGCAAGGCAAGCAAGAGAAATTCTGGATACAAATGCTCTGAGAGGCTGACGAGCTTGCTCTGTTTGTCGACAGACTAAATGTCAATGTTGTTACAGCTCCTGCAATTCCCAGCCAGGCACCCTGTCTATCTTTACATACTCATATTTAAATGTTAAACTAGATAAGACATTCAGCCCTGGAAATGAGAAAAACTCTACTTTTCCATTCAGTTCCTTTACTTATTTGCTAGGATAAGCGAAACAGAATTTTGTCCCAGTCATTACCAGCTATAAAATAGAGGAGCTCATTTTATGCTTAATCAATAAGGTACAGCATGGGTGGCATTCTTGGACACCGTGCCAGGGAGGAGCTACTGACACTTGCTGTGGCTGGGAAGGAAATGGGGCAGGAAGGAAAGGTCACCCTAACACTGTCATCTTGTCCTTCATTTATTCATTATTGGTGACTCGGGATCAATGAGTTGCTCTGCCCTTCCCTCTCTTTTTCAGCATTTAAAACAAGGATAGCAATAGTTACCCTGTCTACAAAAATACTCTGAGACTCTCAGAAGGCACCACAGAACACAAGCACAGGGCCCCTCTGAAGGACTCATAATGTAATGAATTTAAAACAGGTAAATTCTGTGGAGGTAAGAGGTGTTCCATTTCCATTGCTGGGAGTCTGATTGTCTCCATGGAAACATGGGCAAAACACTTTATTTTCTACTTCAACGGAGGAAGATTTGTTTCCATATCACATTCCTTTTGGTGTGCAGTGAGCAAAATAAACACAAATATAAGAAAACTTTTCAAAGACCAATTTTGTTCTGAAAAAAGAGAGCTTTCAGTCCTATCACATGGAAGCAGTCCCTGCCAACCTGATACCACAGTGCAGAACCTTGTGAGATGTGCAGCATTCTAGAGTGAGATGAAGTAGAAGAAACACAAATTTGTAACTTCCCAGGTAGAGAATTTATTGTCAAAATAAATCATGAGAATTTTAAAGTTATAGGGATTTTAAACATTAGAGATGGCAAAAGAACATGACCCTACACAATGAGTGCTGCTTCTGCCACACATGGTTTGTACAAAATCCAGAAATCTGTTCAACACAAAACACATCACATGTGTAAATTGGCTGGGGGCTGGTAAGCCTAACAGATTGTAGCTTAATGTAATTTTCATTGCTTTTGAGAGGAATTATCTAAGCAGGAAAAGATAAAACTCCTCCATGGGTATTCGATTAGTCACATAATTGATATCTGGAGGAGGCTTAAAAGGGAAATAAATGGAAGGACAAATGCCTGTCCTGGCTGGTTCTAAAGTATAATAAATATAAACAGAACAAAGAAAATTCCTTCTTCTACCATGACTTTAGAAGACATTACTCTCTTCTAATGTGAAGCAAGTACAGATGAAAATTCATAAACTACAAAATAATTTTGTAAAAATTAACTCCACTCTTCTGGAATTGACCAGCAAATGCTGGAATTTTGCCAAATACAGAAATTTTGAGACTGGGTGTTTCTAAACAGAACAAGATTGGTGACTTTCCTGCATAGATTGAAATAAAAGGGTAAAAGAAGCAGCTAACATCAGAAGTGGAAAAAGCAGATTGTCAAATGGGCTGGGAGACAGAAAGTGGTCAGAAGGAAGAGCATTAGAATTGTAATTTGGAATGGTCTAGTGCCATGATAGCAATGAAAATAGGACAAGAGATACAATACAGGACAATAGAGAACAATACATAGAGAACTAAAAACCAAAAACATTGAGTTATCTCTGCAGGGTTCTTCCTTGGCACAATTCACTTGCTACAGAAGTGTGGAAAGTGATGATCAGCTTGTAACTCATACAGCCTACAAGTCCTCTCTTGGTTTTCAGACCCTGATATTTTAATTTTTAACAATGAAAGATCTACACCTTACAGAGCTGCTGCTAAATCAACAGACTTTGCAGTTGTCTTATTTTAGTTCTCTGGTAAATGCTAAAATTCTAGCCATAATGCATTTCAGACCATTTTCTTGTGTCTTTTGATAAGGAAATGGTGATAATTTTTTAGCAACAAAAAATACTTTTGGAGGGGTTTAAATAGATTCACCGTTTAATTAAAATGCTTTATGTTTCTCAAAAAATT